>NC_081182.1:41830590-42179633 GCF_029867415.1 Vicia villosa | reverse complement strand
TTATAAAAAATCTTAGCTTTTTATTCTGTGCGGCGAGGCTTATGATGAGCATGATACGCCTGCGCTTCCTGGCCCGTGAGATCTGATCTGGAAACGATCCAACGGATGAACACGGAGAGACCACAGCCTTCCCCTGCGTCTTGACGTACTGGATCTATGAGATCCCATTTGAAACGCGCGCGCAAAGGCCACCAGTAGCCAGATGACGCGTCAGCGTCTTCTTCTTCTTCACGCCTTTTTACAGCGCTCTTTTACAGGGTGCTATAAAAGGTTTTATCTTTAACACCTGCAAAAATAGCGAATGCACCCTAGAGAGCGAAGAAATTTTTCGCGATGGTGCTCTTGAATTCGTGTGATTCTCACGAATCTAACTATGGTATCAATTTGGTCAACAAACACTCATACCAAAAAGCCCTAAAAAAAGCTTCGAAAAACCTATTATGGCATCTTGCTATTATGAGCACAAGCATTCGATTAAACTTCCAGAATTGATAACCATATGATAATAAACATAAATATATGAATGATTTTTATTGAGGATGCATGTAATATGCAAATCGAGAAAAATTCAAAAACGACAAACCGTGAGGATTTGCGATGAATTCAGAGAGCTGGGAACTTGGAAAAGGATTGAGACACACTCAGAGATGTCCTGTGAATCAGTCTTGATCGATAGCAACACTTAAATCGACCTCGATCTCATAATTGAATCTTGAGTTTTTTCTTGTTTTTTTCACTCGGTTTTTGTTCTCTTGAAGCTGCAGAAATCGTGAACCCTTGCCTTTAGTTTGTTTGGGTACTTATAGGGACTGATTTAGGGCTACTATCTTTGAGGAAAATCCAATTGAATCATAGATTGCCATTAGAGAAAATATGATTGGAATATGTTTCTTAATTTGTCCAAAATTGAATCAATTTTCTCTAATTTTAATGTGCACGAAATTATATTGGTTTTGAGATATTATTGGTGATTAAATTGGTTCCAAATCATATCTTTTACCAAATATTTGATTTTCCTTTAATTTATATGATTTTAATTCTTTTTTAATTGAAATAAAAATCAAAATAAATCAAACAAATCAAATATTTTCGTGGCCTTGATATTGAAGCTTCTAGATATCTTGGGGTGCAAGATTGAATCAAAGAAGATTGGGTCTTTTTGCAAAAAGATTCATTTTGGAGCCCTTTTCTTCACATTTTCCCCTAAAAAATAGTCCAACTTTGACAAGGCCTATCTCTTTCAATTTTTGAGGTATGGAAGTGTTCTAGGACTTTTTAGAAACCTTAAAGAGTCCTCTAACCAGTGTCTTTGGTCTCACATCAAAATGATATTCCATACTCATTTTATGTCCTTTTGAAAAAAGTGTCTTTTTGTTGATTTTTGAGAAGGACCTATAATGTTTTGGTCCATATCTCTCAAATGAAGCATTTTTAGACTTGGCATGTGAGAGACAAAATTGTACAGAATTAAATTTCCTTTAACATGAGCTTTGGATGGGAAATTTCTGATGTTCCATGTGAGAGTTATGGCTGGTCAAAGTTTAGTTGACTTTTTCTATATAAAACCCTGATTTAGAAACTTTTTGATTTGTTGATTTTTGATCTTTCCTTGATGAACCATGATCAATTCTTGATCAAATGATGAATGATACTTCAATATGAGGATCTTGACAAAAAATCAGGAGTTTTGACTTTACTTTGACCACAGTTGACTTTATAGGTTACCAAGTCGACTGTTGATCTTCTGAACTTTTGAATGACCAGAACTTTGAGATAGGCTTTGATACTTGTTATAGAGATAGTGTGAAGTGTATTTAGCCATATGAGATGCTTTGGAGTCATTGATTCACCGATTTTCCTTTGAATAAGTCAAACCCTAGTTTCAGAGCCTTGTATAGGAGAGTGTGTCTAAGAGCCTTGTGTATTGATTTGAACTTGTACAAGAGAAATAGTATGGGCAAATTTTGGGGTATGACAATGATTCAGACTGGGAGTGGATTTTTCTGAATCAGAAGGAGATCCAACATTATTGGATAATTTTAAAACTTTTTCTTTTAATTCAGAATTTTCCAACTCAAGCTTCTTAGTTTCAAATTCAAATTGCTTTTTCAGCTTTTTGTATTTGATACTAAGATGAGCTTTTAATTCAAGAAGCTCTGTTAGACTGGAAACTAACTCTTCTCTAGATAGTTCAGAAAATACCTCTTCAGAATCTGATTCTGATGTAGATTCTGATCCATCATCTTCTGTCGCCATCAGCGCAAAGTTTGCCTGCTCTCCTTCAGAGTCTGATCCTGATTCTGATTCAGAATCATCCCATGTTGCCATAAGACCTTTCTTCTTATGAAACTTCTTCTTGGGATTCTCCTTCTGAAGTTTCGGACACTCATTCTTGTAATGTCCAGGCTCATTGCACTCATAGCAGACAGCCTTCTTCTTGTCAGATCTTCTGTCACCAGAAGATTCTCCTCGTTCAAATTTCTTTGAACTTCTGAAGCCTCTGAACTTCCTTTGCTTGCTCTTCCAGAGTTGGTTTACCCTTCTGGAGATCATGGACAGTTCATCTTCTTCTTCAGATTCTGATTCTTCAGGATCTTCTTCTCTAGCCTGAAAAGCGTTAGTGCATTTTTTAATATTGGATTTTAATGCAATAGACTTACCTTTCTTCTGAGGTTCATTAGCGTCAAGTTCAATCTCATGACTCCTCAGGGCACTGATCAGCTCTTCCAAAGAAACTTCATTCAGATTCTTCGCAATCTTGAATGCAGTCACCATTGGGCCCCATCTTCTGGGCAAACTTCTGATGATCTTCTTCACATGATCAGCCTTGGTGTAGCCTTTGTCGAGAACTCTCAATCCAGCAGTCAGAGTTTGAAATCTTGAAAACATCTTTTCAATGTCTTCATCATCCTCCATCTTGAAGGCTTCATACTTCTGGATTAGTGCGAGAGCTTTGGTCTCCTTGACTTGAGCATTTCCTTCATGAGTCATCTTCAAGGACTCATATATGTCATGGGCCGTTTCCCTGTTAGATATCTTCTCATACTCAGCATGAGAGATAGCATTCAGCAAAACAGTCCTGCATTTGTGATGATTCTTGAAATCTTTCTTTTGATCATCATTCATTTTGCTTCTCGTGAGCCTTACACCAGTAGCTTTAACAGGATGTTTGTAACCATCCAACAGAAGATCCCATAGATCAGCATCTAGACCAAGAAAGTAACTTTCCAGTTTATCTTTCCAGTATTCAAAGTTTTCACCATCAAATACTGGTGGTCTAGTATAACCATTGTTACCATTGTATTGCTCAGCAGAGCCAGATGTAGATGCAGCTGGATTTGTTGGGATTTCACCAGCCATCTTTTACTGAAGCGTTTTTCTCTTCCTGAATCTTTTCTAAACACGGTTAAGTGCTTGCACCTTAGAACCGGCGCTCTGATGCCAATTGAAGGATAGAAAAACACTTAGAAAGGGGGGGGTTGAATAAGTGTAGTCTAAAAACTTGAACGATAAAACAATATGCACAGTTATTTTTATCTTGGTTCGTTGTTAACTAAACTACTCCAGTCCACCCCCACGGAGTGATTTACCTCACCTGAGGATTTAATCCACTAATTGCAACAGATTACAATGGTTTTCCACTTAGTCCGCGACTAAGTCTTCTAGAGTATCCTGATCACAACCTGATCACTCCAGGAACAAATGCTTAGACACAAGCTAAGACTTTCTTAGAGTATCCTGACCACCACGTGGTCACTCTAATTACAACTGCTTAGACACAAGCTAAGACTTCCTAGAGTTTCCTGATCAACACTTGATCACTCTAGTTACTTACAAATTAATGTAATCAATTCTAAGAGTATTACAAATGCTTCTGAAAAGCTATAATCACAACAGTGATATTTCTCTTAGCGTTTAAGCTTAATCTCACTAATATATTACAACAGCAATGTAGTGAGCTTTGATGAAGATGAAATTTCTGAGCTTTGAATTTGAACAGCGTTTCAGCAAGTCTTTCAGAATAATTTTGTTCAGAATTGGTAACCTTGCTTCTCATCAGAACTTCATATTTATAGGCGTTTGAGAAGATGACCGTTGGGCGCATTTAATGCTTTGCGTGTTCCGTACAGCTTTGCATTTAATGTTTCACGCTTTTGTCAACTACCTCGAGCCTTGTTCACGCTGTGTCTACTGACGTTGCCTTTAATAGCTTCCAACGTTCCTTTTGTCAGTCAGCGTAGCCTGCCACTTGTACTTTCTTCTGATATGATGTTTGTGAATATAATATTTGAATATCATCAGAGTCAAACAACTTGGTGCATAGCATCTTCTTGTCTTCTGACCTTGAAGTGCTTCTGAGCGTGATACCATGAGAACTTCAGTGCTTCTGCTTCTGATCTCAAGTTCTTCTGATGCTTCCATAGACCCATGTTCTGATTCTGCCTTGACCATCTTCTGATGTCTTGCCAGACCATGTTCTGATGTTGCATGCTAAACCTTCTGAGACAAAGCTTCTGAGCGCTGATTTGTGCATACTCTTTATATATTTCCTGAAATGGAAATTGCAATGTATTAGAGTACCACATTATCTCACACAAAATTCATATCCTTGTTATCATCAAAACTAAGAATATTGATCAGAACAAATCTTGTTCTAACAATCTCCCCCTTTTTGATGATGACAAAAACATATATAAATGATATGAATTTACGATCATAAAGAGCAGACGGCTAAAGACAAATTACACAGCTATAGCATAAGCATGTGAATATGTCTCCCCCTGAGATTAACAATCTCCCCCTGAGATGAATAATCTCCCCCTGAAATAAATACTCGAAGAACTTTAATAATAAAAGACTTCCCTGATTATTTCGGTAGAGACGATCAAAACTAAGAATATTGATCAGAACAAATCTTGTTCTAACAAGGATGTTTAGCACTCAAACACGAAAGTCAATTTAGGATTCAATATAATCGTAATGAGAGTGGAAATTAAAAATTGTATACCTGAAATCTCTTATAACAATATTTATATCGTGGGAGCCTTAATTTATAGGGCCTTTGACCGACCCGAATTATTATTATTATTATTATTATTATGATGATGATGATGATGGAAATATAATAAAAATGATAAAAATATAAATGATACACATGAATCAACTAGTAATTTGTATTGAGAATTATCTCTAAAAAAGTTGTATCATACATCAAAACTAATAAAATATTTTTAAATAAATAAAAAAGACTTATTTTGAATTAAATAAATATAATTTTTAAAATTCATTAACAAAATAAAATCTATTTGATTTAAAAAATATGTTGTTGAACAAAATTCATCAATCAATTCTTAATGCATAATGAAGAGTATTTGGATGAGATGATAAAAAATCTCTTCCAACTTAATATGATGGTTTGAGTTTTAAATCAATTCTGAACGCACAATGTTAAATTTTCTTGAAAAAAAATTTTGTCGCCTACTACGGTCTTTCCATGCGATTAATTATTGCAGCTGCGCACAGAGAAACATCTAATTTTTAATTTTTTATTTATGAATATTTTATTTGATTAACAAATATATCTTGTAATAAATAAATTCGATAGATGGATAGAATGAACTGGGTCAAATCAGCACTCTAGATGGGCCAGCTAAGCCCATCGGGTAATTGTTACGACAGGAATGATCCGGATGAGTTTAGCGATGTAATCGGCAGTGAGACCGCGACCACAGTAACCCTACTCATCCGCCTTTTTTTCGGCTTTGGCATTCTATTGATAGATAGATTAGAAATTGCATTCGCTGCGTGTACCTTTCTTTTTCCTCCTCGCCCTCAAATTCAATCCATATCCCCAAAACCACCCACACACACCCTCGCTTCCATCTTACTCACGCACAACACAGACGGTATTATGAACCCTAGATTCTTCAATTAATGCTTCGATTCGATTCAATGTTTCTGATTAATTGATTTCGTTTTTGTGTTCAGATGGATAGATACCAGAGGGTGGAGAAGCCGAAAGCAGACACTCCAATCAACGAAAATGAGATCCGCATTACTACTCAAGGAAGGATGAGGAACTATATCACATATGCCACCACTCTCTTTCAAGTTCGTAATTATTCCCAATGTGTTTTAATTAATGCTTTTACTTGCTCTTAATGCTGAGTGAAACTTGTGTTTTCAGTTTTTTATTTAATACTGGAGATTTTGTGCATGTTTATTAATGGAGTAGCTTTTATGATTTATGTATTATTATCCCATTATGAAAATTAAATGTGCTGTTAATGGATAAAATCTCATATGAATGACTTAGATTGGAGTGTCTAGAATGCCTCACGCAACATTTTTATGAAATTTAGCATCATTGGAATTATGGAATTTCTTGAATTAACAACATATTTGATGCAAACGGGAGAAAATAATGAGATGATAGACAATAGACATACAAAGTGCTATGTATAATCAAATGCAAAGACTGATTTTTTCTGAGTGATAAAGTGTAGGTTTGGAGAGAACAACAATTCCCTGACTGGTAATTTTTATGTTGGGGGAGATATTCCTTCTCAGTAAATCTCCTTAATGGCCAATAGTTTTGGGGAAGATGGATAATGAGGTGAGTGGCCCAATAATGGAACAAGGATAGGATTTAATACAGCTCAACTCCACAAAACTGGTTTACTAAGTACTGGGTAATCAATTCTGGATAGCGGCATAGAGTGGAAAAAAACAGAAACATGAAGGAAATAGAGAGGAGGAAAAACAGGAGAAGGAAAAACCCAAAAACAGATTAGAAATATATAAAAAACAGAAGGAGGAAAGTAGGAAACAGGAATGAAGGAAACTGGGAAACAAAGGAGAGGAGAAAACAAGAATCAGTGACATGATGGTTTGCAGAAAATGGGTAGTAGTAAACTTGCTGAAAAGGGAAGAGAAATGTCCTCTGAAAACGCAGAGGAGAGGAGGAGAGGAGGGTTTGCATGCGAAAACCCCAAAATACCCTCATAAAAATGGGCGCTCTTGGTTTTTCTTGACAAATCACATGTTTGTTCGCGAAACACTACACAAACTGTAACCGCACAGGGAACAACTCCAATCTTAATGTGCACCGTTTTAACCACACACCCCGGCTTGATTGCTCTGCTAGTGCAAACCACCGCTATTGACTACCTAAGTTAAATGCTATCTCTATTTAATGTGGGACATAGCTTTTCCTATATCACCCTTAGCACTTCCTTATTTTTGCTTTAGATATTTTGTTCTCATGTTGGTTAATGTTTAGTTGTTTACTTAATTAAGTTACAATAATTTTTTTGTTGTTTTCATGACTTTTCTCTTTTATTTTGTTTGGTGTAATACATGCATGCAAGTATCTATTATTGTAAACCATCTAATATTTTTACAATTTTTCCCTTACTTTTAATATTGATCTACATGTGTTTTCTGCAGGAGAAAGGATCAGATGAAATTGTTGTCAAAGCAATGGGACGGGCGATAAATAAGACTGTAATGATTACTGAGCTAATAAAGGTGGGGGGTTGTTATCCTTAAGCAGTAAATTGGTTGGCATTTTTTTAATCTTACTATTTGTGACTCCTATTTCTAATTGTTTCAGAGAAGGATTGTTGGTCTTCATCAGAACACTCAAATTGGATCAACTGATATAACCGACACATGGGAACCACTAGAAGAAGGCCTTCTTCCGTATGGCTTACTTTTTCCTCTATAGTCTATTCCACATTATCAAATATTTGTGTGCACGAGTATGATTGTTTTATTTGTGTTATACTTGCTCAGTTTGGAAACTACCCGTCATGTTTCAATGATCACAATCACCTTGTCAAAGAAAGAGCTGGATACATCCTCTATAGGGTAAGAACTTTCATGATGCTGTACGGCACCTTATCTCTAAATTTTGTTGTTCGATGCTTTATCTCTATAATTTATCTTTAACGGGCTTGGTCGATTTCATTTACTTAGTTGTTTTATTGTCACTTTGTTGTGTTTATAATGTTGTACCTTTGGTTATTTGCTTTAGACTCCTATAATGCAGGGGTTCAATTATATATTAAATGCTCTTATTTGGCTGTTTTTCCCATTATGTTTTAAAATTCAAATATTTTGTTTTGATTTTTAATTGTATTCTCTGCTGGCAAGATCTAAATTTGTTTTTTCCTCGTGCAGATATCAACCTCCTCTACCGGCTGATCAAGTAAAACCTTTAAATGAATATGAAGACGAAGGAGGTGAATTAATTGACGTTTCTTTTGATATTTCAAATGAATGAAATCTTATTATTATGCATGTTTAGTTGTTAAATATAATTTTGAAACAGAAGGCTCACCAAGGATGCGAGGAAGGGGGCGAGGTCGTGGAAGGGGCAGGGGTAGAGGTAGAGGCAGAGGTATTGCTGTGTCTTTTGTTTTGCTTATTTAACTGTAATTGTATGTGGCATATATTATAGAATGGTCTGAAATGCTTTCTTGAACTCTTTTGTGGTTTCTTTTACAATAAAAAATGATCTTATCATGATGCAATTTATTCCTTTGTAGGAATGTACAACGGGGGTATGGAATATGGAGATGGTTGGGATGGTGGCCGTGGCTATGGTGGTGGCAGAGGGCGTGGCCGTGCATGGGGCCGTGCTTTCCGGGGACGAGGACGAGGCTATGGTGCCCAGCCTGTCGGGTATTACGACAATGGTGAATATGATGCACCACCTGCCCCACGTGGTAAGTATGCCAGTCCATATTCAGATTTCCGGATATTGATTAATACCAGTTGTATGCTGTCATACAGAACAGATTTGTTTATTTTAGTCCAGCAAGTATTTTGCTGTATCCTATTTGCATTAGAAAGCTACTTAATTTGAATTTGCCAATTGTTTTTCTTCTTGTGATTGTTAGTTTCCTTTGTCTTTTGTGTTGCCTTCTTGTTTTTGGCATATTCAATAGGGGTCCTTACAAATTACTTAAGGATGCTGTAATAATTTTTGTTTGATGACGTGCAGGCCGAGGTCGCGGAAGGGGATGGGGTGGTGGTCGTGGTCGTGATGCAGGCCATGGTGCAGCTGCCTGATCACCTCGATGTTGGTTCTCGTGTAAATTTTCTGTTAGAAGAGGGTTGCCCTGCCTCTCTGCTTAGTCATTTGTTAGCTGTTAATTTGGTATTATTGGAAGCGCTCAGTATTCCATGTTCCTGCAGTTTTGTTTTTGTAGTTTCTTTCCCTTGTAACATCTATAATTTAAGTTTAGGGAGGTTGAGTTAGGTATATTTATTTTAGACTTTGAAAAAGTCAAAATAATCAAAATTTTCTTATAGAAATTATCACAGCAAGTTTTGCCATGTTTGCTTTGTAGTTGTTGACACTTTCATTTCTATTCTTGAAATTTTGGGCAGTATTGAAGTCCTCTTTTTTTCTCTTGACAAATATGAGGATTTCTTTTATGTGTTGTGATTTGTTTGGATCAACTGAGTAAATGAGAAACTTTAATGGAAGCTGAGGCGAGGGGAGGGTCCTTGTTTAGTTACATGTTGAGATGTTTTAAGGATACACTCGTCCATTGTGTATTTTATTTTTGTTAAAAATAGTGAATGGTGTTAACGTGTCCACGACTAATGACCCGTTTGTTTCAACTTTAAAAAAATAAATGTTTTCTTTGTATTTTTGAAAATAGATTTTTGAAAATCGTTTTTTAAAACATTATAAATATTTTTATATTTTTTTTCTAAAATGAAACACTAATTTTGACATCGTATTACATAAACATATATTATTGAAAATTAAAACTTAATCAAAATCGCAATTTTTTCAAAATGTTGTATTTCAAAAATGATTTTTATGAAAATCTATTTGAAATAGCTTCAAAATTAAGTGTTTTTTTTGAAATTTTGATGTCTATTTTTTTTTTATAAATAAATGAAATATCTAAAATCACATTTTAAGAGGAACTATTTAAACAAAATTTTCATTTGAAATTTTTATAAAAAGTTTTTAAAATTTTTTTTTTTTCACAAAATTATGTAACACTAAAAGTTAATTTAAAAAATAGTCAAAACAAATATGTCCTAAATTGCTGTGTATAAATGCATTTAAAATTGATTTATTCTTCTTATTAGTGTTTAATGTTTATAATAAATTAAGGAGAATAACACATGTTTGGTTAACACTTTCGATGGGGAGTTGACTGAGGAATCGGGTTGTGCCACCTTCTCTTTTCTAGATCAATAATTTTTTGCTCTCTACAACTAAAGTAAAAAGAAATAAATTAATAAGCAGAGGATAGTGGAAAATGTTTAGAGCAATGTTTTAAAAGTTGGTTTATAGATTGAACCACTGGGTATTAGCCGAATTGTATAACTAAATTGGATTAATTCAGATAATTCAATTGAATAAACTGATATTTATAACAGAATTATATAGTTATTAAATCGGTCGAATAAGATGACTTGGTCTTTTTAAATATCACAACGTTTACAAAATTTCAAAATATTACAATTTCACTAGTTCATTCTTTAAATTCATTTATAAAAATAGTCATCACACACTACAAAACAGTACAAATATAAATTCAAAATAAATTTTGAACAAAGTTTAATTACGATATAAATTGAATAACAAAATACTTGTCTAATATTTTTTAATCTAAAGAGGGAAAGTTGTTCAGAATAAGTTTTGAACAAATTCTACTTATATTTTAATTTTATTTTAAAAAATATCAAAACAAGTCATTTTGTTGGAGAAAAAAATAAGCATTTAATCTGCCGATTTTCAAAATTGTCAATTTTTTAGTTTTATCGATCCTGACTGGTTCACACCAATTTAATAGCTTACTCGATCCAACAATTAGACCAGACCGATGATCCCTCCGGTTCCTGGTTCGATTGGCTGGTTCGGTTTGATTTTTAAAATATTTGAGTTAAGGGTTAAAAGGAGTTGGAGGTCAAGGGTTTAAGTCCTGACAAGGGTGTAAAATATATAATAATAATTTGCCATTAGAAAAAACTGGTTTGGTTCAGAGTACAAATATTTTATATTTTATTTTGGATCATTTGTTTCATTTACTTGATGTCATCATCAATATTTTAGTTAACCATTTCTTGTTGATTTTGGGCATCATAGGTTAGACCCTAAGTAATGTGAGACTTGTCTTTTAATGAAAATGGAAGTAAAAAATTTGCACGAAATTCTAAGTAATGTGAAACTCGTCTCTCGAGAAAAAAAGAAAGTAATTTTTTTTGCATGAAATCCTAAGTCTTCCTTAAATAAAATTGGATTAGATTTTTAAATTGAATATATCACATAGTACAAGTTTAAATAGAAAGAAATTGAACCACCCTATTTACAAATGCTCGTTTTGTAATAAGTTTAGCCACTTAGAGCCATTTTGTTATGATAAATTAAAAAGGTCTAAAGGTAATAACTCTATACCTCTTAGAACTACTAACACACGAGGAGCCAAAAAAGATTTGAATGCTAAAGGTGAAATTTTGGTTTGTTTTGCAGAGATGCTTTGCAGCTTCAATGAAGCCTTAATGCATATTAAATGAAGTCGTACAAAGCAAAATATACCTTTGAGTATATAAGTAAAAGTCTTTCCTGATAAGGTTTGATGATTTTGAATTTCTGATGCCTATGATCCAAGAGATTCTCGTTGATGGTGTATTTAACAGACGTGATCAAAATATTCTTATTGAGGATGTTTCTCAACAGTTATAATGATTTATGATGATTTAATCTCTTAATAGGTTGAGGTGATAAATCTGTAATGAATTTATCAACTTTGTGGTTTAAACCAACTCTCTAGTCAAACAATTCGCAGATATGGATTTACGATAATAATATTGCCATTCTCTCAAAATTGGGAGTTTTTCTCAAGTCTACTTGGGATTTAAGGTGGTACACTTTTTAAAGGTTGAAAAACCAGAAAACTCTGATTAACCCTCTAAATAAGTAGTTTATTATTTGCTCAATCTCTTAAAGTTATTATTGTTGATAAGTTAATTGAGTTTTAAGCATTTTCTTTTTTAGAAAAGGGGTGCAAAAATGAAGGAAGGGGTGCCAAAATTAACATATCAAAGCTAAATCACAATCAAAGGCTTAAAAAATCAAGGAGTCACTACAACAAATAACATTTTTTATGACGAAACTTACACCTCGAACAATGAAAAAAATGAGGGTATATATCCTGGGAGCGCCATGTTTTATTATTATTTTTTTTTATAAAAAACTTTAGTCTTCGTTTATTTAATATAACCGAGGTAAGTTAGCAATAAGGAATCTCGCTTCGACATCCTGTTGCTGCATTTTATATAAATTTTCAATTGTTTAATAAGTATTTCTCATTTAGCGTCTTTCCAATAAAGTTTTTATTTTATTTATTTGTTCCAACTGATAGGTAAAATATTTTGCATTAACAATTTCATAATACTAATTTTCAAAATCTTATTTTAATACTTTATTTGATATACTTTAACCTCTCAATTTTATTAAATAACTGACGTGGTATATCTTTTAAATGAAGTCCCAAAATATGGCGCTATGAAGTTTTTTTTTATATTTCATACTTTTTATAATCGGTTTTAGTGTAAAACCGACATGACACTTATTATGCATGAAATACTTCAGAGTACTATCTAGTTTCTAACTTTTCATTTATCTATCAACACTCAAACGCCAGTTTGTCATTTCGCAAAAATCCTAGGTGATTTTCAAGCTAATCTTCATCAAAACTCTTCCAAAAGATATTCATCAAACGTCATTTTCGCAAGTAGGTTTGTTCTTCACCGAAGCGTTATTTTGTATATTCATCAACGTTAGTTTTTCACTGAAATAGTCTCTTGATCACATTGCTTAGGGTTTTTTCGTTAGTTTATTTATTGATCATTTTGTTTTGACTGAAACGTTTCTATTTGATTCATCTTGATAGTCATGGCCGATTCGACTAACACCTCCCATACAACATCTTCTACAGACTCTGTTAATACCCGTATAAGAAAAACTAGAGGTGCATGATGTATACAAAGGTGAAAAAATTCAACGAAACTGATATTCGATACCTTGTTAGAGTTGATGTCCAAACCGACAAGGTTTTTGGTGAACATGCTGATATTTTTTGGGTTACGTTGCCTTACAAGGTAGAAGTAAAGTGAGTATTTTGATAGATAGTTGACATGTTGTTGATAAAGAATTGAAATACGGCATATGGACCGATATTACGGTATTTATTTTTTTATTCTATCATGTTTTTACAAGTATATTTTTTGTGCAATACTAATAACATCTCTATTGTGTAAACATAGGATGTGTTCATTGTTACTCCAAATGATAAATACATGAAAAAGAAAATGCTTTTTTTTTATTATGGTGAGCGTTGGAGGGGGTTTAAGACATAACTCACCCATGATTATATTACAAATGAAGCAAATAAAGAACAACCTTCATACGAGGTATATTCATTTATTGATAAAGCTACTTGGGAGAAATTTGTAGAGTCTCGCAACACTCCCAAGTTCTTGAAAAAGAGCCAAAAAGTTAAGGAAAATTGAGCTAGAGGTGGAAGAGGTGGAAGAGCCAAAAAGTTAAGGAAAAATTGTAGAGTCTCGCAACACTCCCAAGTTCTTGAAAACAATTTTATTGAAGAAAAAAGAAAACAAATGGAGGAAGAGGTGGGAGGTTCTATAAGTCTTGATTGCACTCCATCTCCACCATCACGACACGAGAAATGGAAGAGGGCACGCCAAAGAAAATATGGCGAGTACACATCAGATGTTATGCTCGAAGTGGCTCAAAGGATTGTGAGAAATTGGAATATTTCGGATATGCATCTCCGAAGACACCCCTAAAAAAAAGGTGATTTCTGAAATGCATCTCCGAAAACACATTTTTTTAAAAAAAAAATAAGGTGTTTTCGGAAGTGCACTTTTGAAATCAACTTTTTTTCAAAAAAAAAATGATTTCGAATATACATTTCCGAAATATAGGAGCAACTTTGGAATTTCTCCGCGGATATTCAAGATGGTTGGATTTATAAAAAAATTGTCTATTTTTATGATCTCCAAAATATGGCCCAATGGGTCTGTATGACAGAAGAATGACCCATTATACTTAGAAGGAGTAATTTTAAGGAGGGAACTTAATAAAAAAAGATGATTGATTTTCATAGACTTAAATATATTTTCTTGTGAAGAGAATTCTTAAAAGCTTTCTCTTGAGAGCTAAGAGAAAAACATCATCTTGTTTCTAGTTTTGTTTACATACATGAATATTAACATACACAAAATTGAACATATCTACTATATGAACAATTGTTATATGAACGTCTTTACAATACAATAATAGACTTAACATAAAAGATGCTTAACTTAGCATGTTTTAAACAAATTGGTTACTTGTCTTGATGGAGGAGGGTCGACACCCTTATCCGATTAAATTTATGCTAATAAATAAAAATTGAGTTCAAAAAATATTAGAGATGAATTAGATGATATCCTTCATACTTAAATATTTCTAGTATGAAATTTCCATTAAATAACCACCACACATGGTACAAAATATCAAACAAATGTATGCATACTGAATACAAAATATCAAATCCATAAGATTAATTAAGCATACATATTAACACATAGATAGAGGTGAAGTTCTTATGTTCATACTTTATGGTATGAAATTTCAATCCATAATGAGAGACAAAAGTAATACCAACACATACCATTAAAATCACCAAAAAATAAATACAATTCTGACAAATTATTGAATACATACATAAGTTGTCTCCTATTAGTTTTTATTATAAAATATTCAATTTCTAGAATAAGATCTATCTCATTGATAGTTTTTCTTATGAGCAAGACTATCAACCATATATTATACACAAATTAAAATCATAAAGTGAAAAGAGAATTGAAAGATTTCTTTCGAAGTTAATCAAAAGCCCAAAAAAACATGCATATAGTCATATATTTTTAAATTAAATGGTATCAAAATAAGGTACAACCCAATTGTTTATCATTTATTATTGACGAATAATTAACCTCTCATGCCATCATGGTATAATAAGACTAATTTGAGATACTTGTTGAAAGTACATATCAAATTCTCACCTTTTCTTAATTTTTAATATCAATGGGTTTTGTCACCCTGTAAATATCAGCAAGAGATCTATATTTCTTCATCTTCTTTGGTCGAAAAATCCCATTGATCTTCTTAGTATTGGATCTTCGATCAAAATTTTCAGATGAGATCTTCTTCCCCTTTTCAACACGAACGTCAGTAGCCAGATCATCATTCTTCTGGATTTCATTTGGTGCTTTATCATCTGCGATTGCATTCAAGCAAGGTTTCATCAGCTTGCGTTGACGTTTGTTCCCCATAGATTATCTTTGTTGCTGATCGCGTTTTCTGAGGGTATTCGATGAAGGAGTTTGGTTTTTGAGGGAAAGAAATGTTGAGAGAGAGTGGACAGAAAGCAACACCTCACCTCACATTAGAAAATATAGGGTTTTAAGGTTAGTTTTGGAAATTTAATTGGAAGTTGATATTCACACGCTAATGGATCCGAAACTATAGTACAAAGAATGCAAAATAAAATTCAAATCCTTTTGGGCTTCTCGTTCAAGAAAAATAGGTTGAAAATGTAAAATATATATATGTATATGGGCTTCTTTTTTTATAAGGAAGTTCAAACCTGAAATTCTGGTAATACAGACCCCAGATGTCATCTACGATGTTGTGACATCTGGTCTGTCATCAGCTTGGCTGAGGCAGTACATACAGATCCCTCAATTATTTATTACATCTAACATCCAGAAGTCTGGAAGTGTTAGGATCCCATATCAGTTCAGTTACCATTAACAAATCTGCTTAGCAGAGATTCTGTGTTAGCACAGTCATTAAATCACACACTGATGTCATGCACGATGTTATGACATCCAAACTGAACTTACAAATGAGTAATGCAGAAACATAAACAACACAACAGAATTGTTCACCCAGTTCGGTTCAATCAACCTACTCTGGGGGCATACCAAGCCAGGGATGAAGTCCACTATTAGCAGTATCAATTCAGAGCTAAACTCCCAGTTTACAACTCCTCACTTAATCACTACCCAATGACCCCTCTACCTAGGTTCTCCCTAGATATGGAATATCTCCATTCCACTCCCAACCATAGCAATGATGTCTAGCAGTTAACAGCTCAGCCACTGCATCGACGGCTTAATTACCAACATTTTAAATATACATAATGGAGTAGTTCCAAGAACACAATCTTCACTCATTGCTTCACAGCTTCTGAGTGAATATAATAAACCTCTTACCTACAGGCTTCGAGGTACAAATCAGTGACCATCCCACAACCTGGGTGGTTCACTTACACAACAAACCCTAATGACTACATTATGATCGTTAGGTTTTCAAGGCTACAAAGATTCCTATATATATATCCTGATCCTATTTGGACTTGGGCTTAAAAACGCAGCACTCCTTGCTGTTACAAATCAGCAGATTTCTTCTGCTACAAACAAGGCTTTTTGATCAATAGTTACCTAATTTATCTCCTAAATTAGTAACTGTTGAAACAACAATCTTAGATTTGATTCTTCAATATTCTGACTTGATTCTTTGACCTTTAAAACTAGGCCACATAGGATTACATAATATTCACATAGAATATTCTGTATCTTTTAAACCCAACACTGAATCTTCCTTCCTCAGTTCTGCAGGCGCGATGTCATGGTTAATGTCATGACATTCCTTGTAACATCTTGTTTCAGTACCTGTTTTGTTCTTTTTAATATTTGCAAGAGTACAATACATTACATTCAGCTGCTATTATGTTTTAGCCAAGCATGGATGCCAATAAGACAATAATACAGAACAGAGCATTAACAATGCATTAACAATCTCCCCCTTTGTCTTATTGTGGCTAAAACTAAACATAAAGATACAAATTAAATATACATAATTAACTCCAAGAGCAGCTGCTTCAACTTTCAGGATACCTGGGCTGAACCACATCATAACATATTCAGTCTGCTTCTACTTCTGTCTTCAAATCTTCCTTTGTTTCTTTTGACAGTAGCAAAATCAGCATCAGCCTCTCTCCCCCTTTTTAGCCATAATATGACAAAGATGTATACGATGTCATAATATGCAATGGAAGAACCTGTAACTCCCCCTGCACATGAGGAAGAAGATACGAGAAACAATTCTTGCCACTGTAGTTCTTCAAGAACTAGCCCTTGTAACTCAGAACACAAATCACAATTGTGTTCATAACTCAGATCACAAATCACAACTAAAACGTCTCCCTTCTCGAAGACTGAACAAGAGGATGCATGTTCATTGTTATTTCTGCAACACCTTTGGTAGAGATCCATGATTTCCTCATCCTGTATTATTCTGAACAGATTTTGGTAGAGGAACCCATCGCAATACCAAATCTGGACACACCCAACACAGACACACACGAAACACATCTTTAAGCAATTTGACATCTGAAGCCTGCTGCAGAGATGCTAATTTATAGCCATAGGAGGATCATAGGAAGTAACGATAGTCTTTGGTCTTATTCAATGGTCAAGCTATTAATTAGGAAACAGTTCTCAAAGCAATTACTCTTTCCAAAACAGTTCTTCCTTGTTTGACTCTGCAGAATCAATGTCTTTAACTATGTTATGACATCCGGTCAGACATTGTCCCTCTTTCACCTCACAAGCACATAGCTTAAGATTCTTTAAGAGACCACATAATAGACCTCCTACTCCTTTACTGACCTACTAGTCATAGACCTCTGTTGTTCTGATCTCCTTGAGACTGTATACTGCACCTGTGAAGAGCCTTCTAACACTTGTTTGACATGCAGCTACTAGACCAGATCAAGATTTGTGGATACCAGAAGCACATGGTTAGATTCGACCATTCCCAGACGATACTCCCCCTATCTGAGATAATTTGTGCTTCATACAGGAAAACTTGTAATGATGAATGGAAAATATAAGACTCATCTTCATATCTTCAAGAGCGCACCTAATGCCCAACAACTATCTGACACTCTTCACTATTACAAAATAACTCACATCAGATGTTATAACATCTTGTATAACATTAAGATACAGTTGAACAGTTCAGTGCATTCAACTAATTCCACTTCTCTTTCTTCAACAGATTCAAGTCTACCACCTTATCTCCACCTGAAATAATCAACAACTAACCCTTTGACACTTGATGCTTCCATAGAAAGGTTGCCACAGACTCAACATACAGAACTGTCACTTCTTCCACTTGTTGATCATAACCCTACCAAGTTGCACTCTGATCATGGTCTGTCAAGATAATTTGAGATCCTCCTTGATATGATGTTTCTCATAATGATTAACATACTTTCCAATTAAAATTAGAAGAATCCTTGTTATCTATAGCTGTGTTGATCATCTCACCAGACTTCTGTCTTCATAGTCATACTGACTACTAAAATCTTCATCATGAAAGTAAGCACGAATTGCCAGAACATGTTACCATTACCAAGATCAGAATCTGCTCATTCTAATCCACATTAAGTTAGAACTGTCACTTCAGACTTAATATTTCTTCTTCATCCTTCACAAGCTAGATTCTAGATAGTTTTCCAGACCAACAAGATATAGTGATGTTATGACATCACGCAAGACATTAGTTTATCAGACTTGAAATCTCATCAATACCTCTGAGTGTTCCACCACCTACACTGATTGATGTCTTGTCATACTTCATACTTCCCCTGAGAATTACAACATAAGGATGTTTTGAATAATTGTCCTTAACCTGAAGCATTCTTCATTTGGAACTGCCACACTTTCCAAATTTGGAATCCTTTGTTTGCTTGCTACACAAGATCCAGACTGCTACTTCACTTACCTTGAAAATAGAAGAAGATTCTAAATAGCTCTTGAACATGTCTTCAACAGATAGATCTGAACCTAGTCTTTCCTGGAGTCTTCAAGTGTTGTGATGTAACATACAAAACAAAGCATCACATACATCTTCTTCTTCTTGAATCAACTCACCAACCAACCATTGCCTTTCTTTAATGCTTAATTCAAGATAGCACAGAACTATGGTTGATGCATAGTTCAAGTCAGACCATGGACACATCATACACATACTTAGCTCCCCACAGAGTATATGAATCTGTATTCAGGTTGTACATCCAATAAGTATTAAGTCTCCCGTCAAGGAACCTATTAATCATTTAGATAGAATTTGCTGCTCACACCAGGTCCTTCTAAATGATCTCTTCTTCATACATAAAAGCATTCTTCTTGACGATGATGTTACAACATCTGTTATGACATCATTCATTTAGACTCTTTGGATTTCTTATTCAACATCTCCTGTATGACACTTGGGGAAAGACAAAGAAGGCATGACCAACACCATCAACTCAGCTACACATCAGTCATGATTAAGGGATAATATATCTCATATCTCTATAAACTTTTCTTCAGACTTCTCTTCTGAATTTGAGATAATGGATGCCACATTCTGTACTCCACGAAGAAATTCGCTCAACAAGGTTTCTGGAACAGATTCACTTATTGCATAACTCCTGAGAATACCTCAGATTCCACACAGTAATCTGACTCCCTTGAATCATCACACAATATTCAAACCATATTTCACTATGCACAGTACACACTATTCAGTTTTTACCACTAACTGTTCTATGGTTAAGAAAACAATTTACACATCTGGTTCCTTTGATCAACAGAACATACCAGATATAAGCTCATATTGAATTTTCATAGAGGTCTTGAAAAGAAAACCTGAATGAATCCTTTTACTTGCACTGAGCTCTACTTCCAACTCCTATAAGCATATGCCTGAAATAACCTGACATTTGGGATGGAAGGTTCAGTTGATTGTATTTTGACCAATCAACACACAAAGCAGATGTCTCCTCTTCCAGATCAGGAGTAGGTTCCAAACAAATGTACTCACACTACATAAGTTTAGCACCAGAACATCTGTTCTTCAACTGGTAGCTCCAAACCAGTATGCCATCAGTTCCTTCGTCTTGGAACACCCAATTCTTGACAATCTTGAGGATTATCAAACAACTTTGCAGATGAACATGAGGAACACTGATCATATGAACCTCTTCAACCTCAATAACCATGCCTTAATGAGTGGACTTGAGAAAAGATCTCAAGTATCTTTGACACTTGTACTAAAGTTGAAAACAATCTGCTACAAATTCTGTTGAAAACCATATAACCCTAGAGATCTTCTTTCAAAGATAGGATTATGCATCAGATGCTATGCAGCAGAAAATAGCCATGTATTAACAGAGATTACACAATGCTTACTCCCAGAACCAGTTGTAAGCATGACATCCAAGAATTGCAGCTGAACAATCCAACAATATGCTTGCTTCTTCTTCAAGTAACACAACAAGACCTAACCAATATTCTGACCAGAAAGAAACAGATAAGCACAAAGAATACCTTATCATTAACTTCACTCCCGCATGAAGGTTTTGACGATCTTCTTCTCTGTACCTTGCTATATGCTGAATAAAACACCCCAAATTCTTCACTCCCGCATTAACCAATATGATATCAGTAACACCATCACCCCAGATGTTATAAAGCACAAATATGGTTTAAATAAATGAAATATCTAAAATCACATTTTAAGAGGAACTATTCAAACAAAATTTTTATAAAAAGTTTTTTTTTAAAAATTTTTTTTCACAAAATTATGTAACACTATAAAATTTAATTTTAAAAAAATCAAAATAAATAGGTCCTAAATTGCTGTGTATATATGCATTTAAAATTGATTTATTTTTCTTATCGAGTGTTTATAATAAATCAAGGAGAATAAACATGTTTCGATGGGGAGTTGACTGAGGAATCGGGTTGTGCCACCTTCTTCCTAGATCAATAATTTTTTCTCTCTACAACTACAGTAAAAAGAAATAAATTAATAAGCAGAGGATAAAGGAAAATGTTTAGAGCAATGTTTTAAAAATTGGTTTATAGATTGAATCACTGGGTATTAGCCGAATTATATGACTAAATCAGATTAAATCAGATAATTCGATCGAATACATTGATATTTATAACAAAATTATATAGTTATTAACAGGGGCGAATGCACATGTATGCAAATGGGGGCTAGAGCCCCCCACCAAATTAATTGTTCTATTTGACATACTATTCTACTATACCTTCATGTACAATCTTGTGAAGATAGTTGCCCCCAAGACTTTTTTAATGTGTTTTTCCATTCTCTGCTATTATTTATCTTGTCTCAATAATAATCCTACAATTTAGATAAACTAGTATATTAAAATTCAATGTCACGTTGATTATAGAACGACCATAATTGTGAAATTTTATAATTGGTAAAAAAAAATTATCACCTAACATGGAATCTATTTGAAATGTGTAAGATACACTGAACAAAGTCTATTATATTAATTACTATTCATATACATTCCGTTAAATTTATTTAATTAATATAGTAGGAAGACCAATTGATAAACTAAAACTAATTATTAAAAATATTAAGAATTGTGTGTTAGAGAATGTCTTTTTAGAATTATTTCCATTATTTAATGGAATTACTCTTTTCTCTGTCTAACAACAATCAAAATACATATAATTTCTTTTACAAGGCTCATATTTTTTCTTTATTCTCGTTAAACACGAATAATTATTTTCATTTCAATCCATTTAAATAGTTTATCAATTCTATCAACTGTTATAATTTTGTTTTTATTAAAACAGTTTGCTCTACTTTTGCCCCCATTAAGCAAAATGTCTGGATCTGCCACTGGTTATTAAATCGGTCGAATAAGATGACTTGGTCTTTTTAAATATCACAATGCTTACAAAATTTCAAAATATTACAATTTCACTAGTTCATTCTTTAAATTCATTTATAAAAATAGTCATCACACACTACAAAATAGTATAAATATAAATTCAAAATAAATTTTGAACAAAGTTTAATTACGATATAAATTGAATAACAAAATACTTGTCTAATATTTTTTAATTCTAAAAAGGGAAAGTTGTTCAGAATAAGTTTTGAACAAATTCTACTTATATTTTAATTTTATTTTAAAAAATTATCAAAACAAGTCATTTTGTCGGAGAAAAAAAAAAGCATTTAATCTGCCGATTTTCAAAATTGTCAATTTTTTAGTTTTATCGATCCTGACTGGTTCACACCGATTTAATAGCTTACTCGATCCAATAATTAGACCAGGCCGATGATCTCTTCGATTCCTGATTCGATTGGCCGGTTCGGTCTGATTTTTAAAATATTTGAGTTAAGGGTTAAAAGGAGTTGGAGGTCAAGGGTTTAAGTCCTGACAAGGGTGTAAAATATATAATAATAATTTGCCATTAGAAAAAACTGGTTTGGTTCAGAGTACAAACATTTTATATTTTATTTTGGATCTTTTGTTTCATTTACTTGATGTCATCATCAATATTTTAGTTAACCATTAATTGCTGATTTTGGGCATCATAGGTTAGACCTTAAGTAATGTGAGACTTGTCTTTTAATGAAAATGGAAGTAAAAAATTTGCACGAAATTCTAAGTAATGTGAAACTCGTCTCTCAAGAAAAAAAGAAAGTAGATTTTTTGCATGAAATTTTAAGTAGATTTACTAAAGAGAAAGAAAATTTAAATTTGACTTTATCAAATCAAAAGTCTTCCTTAAATAAAATTGGATTAGATTTTTAAATTGAATATATCACATAGTACAAGTTTAAATAGAAAGAAATTGAACCACCCTATTTACAAATGCTCGTTTTGTAATAAGTTTAGCCACCTAGAACCATTTTGTTATGATAAATTAAAAAGGTCTAAAGGTAATAACTCTATACCTCTTAGAACTACTAACACACCAGGAGCAAAAAAAGATTTGAATGCTAAAGGTGGAAATTTGGTTTGTTTTGCAGAGATGCTTTGCAGCTTTAATGAAGCCTTAATGCATATTAAATGAAGTCGTACAAAGCAAAATATACCTTTGAGTATATAAGTAAAAGTCTTTGCTGATAAGGTTTGATGATTTTGAATTTCTGATGCCTATGATCCAAGGGATTCTCGTTGATGGTGTATTTAACAGACGTGATTAGAATATTCTTATTGAGGATGTTTCTAAACAGTTATAATGATCTATGATGATTTAATCTCTTAATAGGTTGAGGTGATAAATCTGTAATGAATTTATCAACTTTTTTGGTTTGAACCAACTCTCTAGTCAAACGATTCACAGATATGGATTTACGATAATAATATTATCATTCTCTCAAAATTGAGAGTTTTTCTCAAGTCTACTTGGGATTTAAGGTGGTACACTTTTTAAAGGTTGAAAAACCAGAAAACTCTGATTAACCCTCTAAATAAGTAGTTTATTATTTACTCAATCTCTTAAAGTTATTATTGTTGATAAGTTAATTGAGTTTTAAGCATTTTCTTTTTTAGAAAAGGGGTGCAAAAATGAAGGAAGGGGTGCCAAAATTAACATATCAAAGCTAAATCACAATCAAAGGCTTAAAAATTCAAGGAGTCACTACAACAAATAACGCTTTTTATGACGAAACTTACACCTCGAACAATGAAAAAAATGAGGGTATATATCCGGGGAGCGCCATGTTTTATTATTATTCTTTTTTATAAAAAACTTTAGCCTTCGTTTATTTAATAAAACCGATGTAAGTTAGCAATAAGGGGTCTCGCTTCGACACCCTGTTGCTGCATTTTATATAATGTTTCAATTGTTTAATAAGTATTTCTCATTTAGCGTCTTTCTAATAAAGTTTTTATTTTATTTATTTTTTCCAACGGATAGGTAAAATATTTTGCATTAACAATTTCATAATACTAATTTCAAAAATCTTATTTTAATACTTTATTTGATATACTTTAACCTCTCAATTTTATTAAATAACTGACGTGAGATATCTTTTAAATGAAGTCCCAAAATATGGCGCTATGAAGTTTTTTTTTATATTTCATATTTTTTATAATCGGTTTTAGTGTAAAACCGACATGACACTTATTATGCATGAAATACTTCAAAGTACTATCTAGTTTCTAACTTTTCATTTACCTATCAACACTCAAACGCCAGTTTGTCATTTCGCAAAAATCCTAGGTGATTTTCAAGCTAATTTTCATCAAAACTCTTCCAAAAGATATTCATCAAACGTCATTTTCGCAAGTAGGTTTGTTCTTCACCGAAACGTTATTTTGTATATTCATCAACGTTAGTTTTTCACTGAAATAGTCTCTTGATCATGTTGCTTAGGTTTTTTTTCATTAGTTTATCTATTGATCATTTTGTTTTGGCTGAAACGTTTCTATTTGATTCATCTTGATAGTCATGGACGATTCGACTAACACCTCCCATACAACATCTGCTACAAACAGATCTATTAATACTCGTATAAGAAAAACTAGAGGTGCCATGATGTATACAATTACAAAGGTGAAAAAATCCAACGAAACTGGTATTCGATACCTTGTTAGAGTTGATGCCCAAACCGACAAGGTTTTTGGTGAACATGCTGATGATTTTTTGGGTTACGTTGCCTTACAAGGTAGAAGTAAAGTGAGTATTTTGATAGATAGTTGGCATGTTGTTGATAAAGAATTGAAATACGGCATATGGACCGATATTACGGTATTTATTTTTTTATTTTATCATTTTTTTACAAGTATATTTTTTTGTGCAATACTAATAACATCTCTATTGTGTAAACATAGGATGTGTTCATTGTTACTCCAAATGATAAATACATGAAAAAGAAAATGCTTTTTTTATTATGGTGAGCATTGGAGGGGGTTTAAGACATAACTCACCCATGATTATATTACAAATAGAGCAAATAAAGAACAACCTTCATACGAGGTATATTCATTTATTCATAAGGCTACTTGGGAGGAATTTGTAGAGTCTCGCAACACTCCCAAGTTCTTGAAAAAGAGCCAAAAAGTTAAGAAAAATTGAGCTAGAAATATCTATCCACATAGGTTGTCTCAAGGAGGATATCAAAGACTTGAAAAAATTTTGATTGAAGAAAAAAGAAAACAAATGGAGGAAGAGGTGGGAGGTTCTATAAGTCTTGATTGCACTCCATCTCCACCATCACGACACGAGAAATGGAAGAGAGCACGCCAAAGAAAATATGGCGAGTACACATCAGATGTTATGCCCGAAGTGGCTCAAAGGATTGTAAGTACACACGAGAAATTGGAATATTTCCGAAAACACTTTTTTTTTTAAAAAAAAAAAGGTATTTTCGGAAGTGCACTTCCGAAATCAATTATTTTCAGAAAAAAATGATTTTGAAGATGCATTTCCGAAATATAGGAACAAATTTGAAATTTCTCTGTGGGTATTAAGAAGGTTGGGTCTATAAAAAAAATTGTCTATTTTTATGATCTCCAAAATATGGCCCAATGGGTCTATATGACAGAAGAATGACCCATTATACTTAGAAGGAATAATTTTAAGGAGGGAACTTAATAAAAAAAATGATTGATTTTCATAGACTTAAATATTGTATTTTCTTGTGAAGAGAATTCTTAAAAGCTTTCTCTTGAGAGCTAAGAGAAAAACATCATCTTGTTTCTAGTTTTGTTTACATACATGAATATTAACATACACAAAATTGAACATATCTACTATATGAACAATTGTTATATGAACGTCTTTACAATACAATAATAGACTTAACATAAAAGATGCTTAACTTAGCATGTTTTAAACAAATTGGTTACTAGTCTTGATGGAGGAGGGTAGACACCCTTATCCGATTAAATTTATGCTAATATATAAAAATTGAGTTCAAAAAATATTAGAGATGAATTAGATGATATCCTTCATACTTAAATATTTCTAGTACGAAATTTCCATTAAATAACCACCACACATAGTACAAAATATCAAACAAATATATGCATACTGAATACAAAATATCAAATCCATAAGATTAATTAAGCATACATATTAACACATAGGGGTGAAGTTCTTATGTTCATACTTTATGGTATGAAATTTCAATCCATAATGAGAGACAAAAACTATACCACACGTCCACACATATCATTAGAATCACCAAAAAATAAATACAATTCTGACAAATTATTGAATACATACATAAGTTGTCTCCTATTAGTTTTTATTATAAAATATTCAATTTCTAGAATAAGATCTATCTCATTGATAGTTTTTCTTATGAGCAAGACTATCAACCATATATTATACACAAATTAAAATCATAAAGTGAAAAGAGAATTGAAAGATTTCTTTCGAAGTTAATCAAAAGCCTAAAAAAACATGCATATAGTCATATATTTTAAAATTAAATGGTATCAAAATAAGGTACAACCCAATTGTTTATCATTTATTATTGAGGAATAATTAACCTCTCATGCCATCAAGGTATAATAAGACTAGTTCGAGATACTTGTTGAAATTACATATCAAGCTCTCACCTTTTCTTAATTTTCAATATCAATGGGTTTTGTCACCCTGTAAATATCAGCAAGAGATCTATATTTCTTCATCTTCTTTGGTCGAAAAATCCCATTGATCTTCTTAGTATTGGATCTTCGATCAAAATTTTCAGATGAGATCTTCTTCCCCTTTTCAACACGAACGTCAGTAGCCAGATCATCATTCTTCTGGATTTCATTTGGTGCTTTATCATCTGCGATTGCATTCAAGCAAGGTTTCATCAGCTTGCGTTGACGTTTGTTCCCCATAGATTATCTTTGTTGTTGATCGCGTTTTCTGAGGGTATTCGATGAAGGAGTTTGGTTTTTGAGGGAAAGAAATGTTGAGAGAGAGTGGACAGAAAGCAACACCTCACCTCACATTAGAAAATATAGGGTTTTAAGGTTAGTTTTGGAAATTTAATTGGAAGTTGATATTCACACGCTAATGGATCCGAAACTATAGTACAAAGAATGCAAAATAAAATTCAAATCCTTTTGGGCTTCTCGTTCAAGAAAAATAGGTTGAAAATGTAAAATATATATATGTATATGGGCTTCTTTTTTTATAAGGAAGTTCAAACCCCCTCGAAAACTACTAGTAAAATTAAAATTAGTGACGGAAAATAAAATCCCTCCCTAAATGCAAGGTTTACTATGCTTTAGTTATTTCTGTTGTGTGCTCATACTGTTGTTACGTGTTAATACTTTATCGTCTTTTATTTATTTCTTTTGTAATCAAAGCTATTTTATTGTATCTGGTCTGGACCTACTTAGTAGACAAGACTCATCAGGTAAGACCCAATAGCTGGATGAGGGATAGTCATAAAGAAAACATTCCATATTATTTTCCCTCCATAATCTCTTTATGAAATCATTAGGCATCATCTCCCAAAAATGATTAAACGGTCAGTCGCATATTACTCACATACAATTTCTAACCATACATCCTATTTAAAGGAGAACACACGTCAGTATTGAGGTATGATTGCTTATCGAAAAAAAAAAGTATTGAGGTATGATTCATTTTCTATTTAAACTCCATTCTTACTCTGTTACTGACATGAGTGTTGAAGTGCAAACCTTGCAGGCGGGTGCTTCCATTACAAGGTAATCCAATGAAACATAAAAAATAAAAATAAAAGGCCAGTAATGTTAATTTCGCCCGTACACAACCTCACCATCTTTGACCATTTGATCCTCCCTAATTTTATTCCTCAAGACAACCAAAGGACATTGAAAATGCTTCATTTGCTACAAAGCATTCTCAGATGACTTTAAGATTAACTCAAGGGTAACACTCGTATAGTCGGCCAACTGTTGAGTTAGAGAAGCGTTTTGAAGACACATAGAATATAATTTCTCCCAAGAAGATGAAAAATAGTCATCTTCCTATACTTGGAACCGACTCTTAGTGAAATACTTGGAAAACAATACAACACATTGCCCCTCCATGATATCCCCAATGACACAAACCGTGGCCTGAGCTTCAGGACTAATATGGACTATAGGAAAAAATTGATCTTCCAAAGGTTGTAGCTTGAAAAATATATAAAAAAAGACTACCAGAACTCTTTTACAAAGTCTTCCGATGGAGAAAATAAATATTAAAAAAATAAAATGATAATTAAAAATACACAAGAAAAAAATTACATTTTTCTATAAAATATAAGAGTATAAGAATAAATATAAGGGTACAAATTAAAATTTTCTAATTTCCTTATAAAGATGTTGGTGGGTCAAAACTGATGTAGAAAATTTGGATTGAATGATTCTAAACCGTTTATATAAAAAAATTAGGGTCAATTTTATGAAACCTTCTAGCCCAAGTTGGTTATTGAACCAAGGTTGGATTAAGTGTATCATTATATTGTATTCTCGTTTATATCATTGATTTTTATATTAAATTTTTAATGATTTTTAAAATATTTACTTTATTAGGTTACAAACATATAAAACCTACAATTATGTATAATTATGTATAATTATCTATGAACTTAAATTAATATTATTAAGTTATTTGCTTATTTGTTTAATGAATGATTTGATTGTAAATTTTTAATCGGTTTAATCACGTGATGTTTAAACCAACTGTCTCTTCGGATTGAAATACATATCCAAAGATAATTTTATGCAATTATTCAATAACAAGTGGCCCATTAGCTCAGTTGGTTAGAGCGTCGTGCTAATAACGCGAAGGTCGCAGGTTCGAGACCTGCATGGGCCATTAATTTCTTTTATTTCTATCCAATGATTTTACTCTCATGTAAGAAGGTGAGAATGTTTATTTCCATGAAATTTTACATTTTTTATTCAAAACTATAATTACAACACATCACTATTTTTATTTATGGAAAACTAATTCTTGAGAATCACTTTCAAATCCTTGAAACAAACGCCACCATATAGTTTAGGAGGCATGTTCGAATTGTATCAAAACAACTCGAAAGAACAAACATACACACAACAACTAAATATAGTCAATCAAGCACATAAGCGACTAAAGCAAAAACAACTCAGAAATTGGAGTACATAATAATCACTGAGTAAGAAGAAAAATCTCTAAACCAAGCCATGAGCAAAACCAGGATCCAAACTCATCCAACACACCACCAACACTAACCCATACAATGAAAAAAATGCACACCTTAGGCTAATAATGACTCATGCACATGATGAAATCTTTTTGTCACTCATAGTAGGAAGAAAAGTACCAAGATAACTTGTCAAGATACCATTTCCAAGAATAGAAAATGCATTGCTCGAACAACTCTTCCAAGAATAGAACAAGTCTAGTGGCTTTGACCTGTTTCATTAAGTCAGAAGAGATGGAGACCTTCAAAGTAGGTTCGAAAGAAGCATTGAGCCATAGTTGTATAAGCCACATAGGGCCAGAGATCAAAATTTTTTGATCTGGATTGGTTATGGATTTTAGATCAAACGAAGATAGCCCAAGAGATTCCTATAGGGAACCTAAAATCAGCTTACTAAGACAAATGTGCCCCCTCATGGGTTTGGGCTGCCAAAGCTATAAGCTACTTAGATACCTGCCGAGAGCTAGAACAAAAGACAAGGTGGGACAACTAAAAGGCGAGGAAGGAAATATGCTCATAGTCAGAGACTTTTTCATGATGGCTTTCATAATGATCTTCGATGTAGTTACTATAACTTGGACATGGAAAAGAAAATTTTGTTTTGATTTTATTTTTGAGAGAATGGTCGAAGGTTTCTCTGATGGGTCAAAGTCAAGTAACACCAACCACGTCGAAAAGTGTATGAGTCACCATTTCAAAACAAAGTTGAAAGATGTTAGTCGAGCCTTCCCAAAAGAAAAAGGCTGAAATAAGCATGTTGGTGTTGTACTTGGGGCCACCTCTAGACAATAGAACTAGATAATAGATACCTTGGTACTTCCAGAATTGTTCCTTTTTATTTTCTACTTTATTTAACCAGGATCCAAACTCATCCAACACACCACCAATACTAACCCATACAATGAAAAAAATGCACACCTTAGGCTAATAATGACTCATGCACATGATGAGATCTTTTTGTCACTCATAGTAGGAAGAAAAGTACCAAGATGACTTGTCAAGATACCATTTCCAAGAATAGAAAATGCATTGATCGAACAACTCTTCCAAGAATAGAACAAGTCTAGTGGCTTTTGCCTGTATCATTAAGTCATAAGAGATGGATACCTTCAAAGTAGGTTCGAAAGAAGCATTGAGCCATAGTTGTATAAGCCACATAGGGAAAGAGATCAAATTTTTTTGATCTGGATTGGTTATGGATTTTAGATCAAAAGAAGATAGCCCAAGAGATTCCTATAGGGAACCTAAAATTAGCTTACTAAGACAAATGTGCCCGCCCTCATGGGTTTGGGCTGCCAAAGCTATAAACTCCTTGGATACCTACCGAGATCTAGAACAGAAGACGAGGTGGGACAACTAAAAGGCGAGGAAAGCAATATGCTCATAGTCAGGGACTTTTTCATGATGGCTTTCATAATGATCTTCGATGTAGTTACTATAACTTGGACAGGGAAAAGAAAATTTTGGTTTGATTTTATTTTTGAGAGAATGGTCAAAGGTTTCTCTGATGGGTCAAAGGCAAGTAACATCAGCCAAGTCGAAGAGGGTATGAGTCACCATTTGAAAACAAAGTTGAAAGATGTTAGTCGAGCCTTCCCAAAAGAAAAGGGCTGAAATAAGCATGTAGGTATTGTACTTGGGGCCATCTCTGGATAATAGAATCAGATAATAGATACCTTAGTATTTCTAGAATTGTTCCTTTTTCTTTTCTACTTTATTTAACCAGGATCCAAACTCATCCAACACACCACCAACACTAACCCATACAATGAAAAAAATGCACACCTTAGGCTAATAATGACTCATGCACATGATGAGATCTTTTTGTCACTCATAGCTGGAAGAAAAGTACCAAGATGACTTGTCAAGATACCATTTCCAAGAATAGAAACTGCATTGATCGAACAAATCTTCCAAGAATAGAACAAGTCTAGTGGCTTTGAACTATTTCATTAAGTCAGGAGAGATGGAGACCTTCAAAGTGGGTTCGAAAGAAGCATTGAGCCATAGTTGTATAAGCCACATCGGGCAAGAGATCAAAAAATTTTGATCTGGATTGGTTATGGATTTTAGATCAAACGAAGATAGCCCAAGAGATTCTTATAGGGAACCTAAAATCAGCTTACTAAGACAAATGTGCCCCCCCTCATGGGTTTGGGCTGCCAAAGCTATATACTTCTTAGATACCTGCCGAGAGCTAGAACAGAAGACAAAGTGGGATAACTAAAAGGTGAGGAAAGCAATATGCTCATAATCAGAGACTTTTTCATGATGGCTTTCATAATGATCTTCGATGTAGTTACTATAACTTGGACAGGGAAAAGAAAATTTGGGTTTGATTTTATTTTTGAGAGAATGGTGGAAGGTTTCTCTGATGGGTCAAAGGAAAGTAATACCAACCACGTCGAAGAGGGTATGAGTCACCATTTCAAAACAAATTTGAAAGATGTTAGTCGAGCCTTCCCAAAAGAAAAGGGCTGAAATAAGCATGTTGGCGTTGTACTTGGGGCCATCTCTGGACAATAGAATCAGATAAAAGATACCTTGGTATTTCCAGAATAGTTCCTTTTTCTTTTCTACTTTATTTAATCAATTGATGTAAGCCTCATTTTTAGTAACGAGAGAGGAATGAAAAACACAGTAATGTACACTCATGAACCCTAACTCAGGGTTTGTCTTCAAACTCTAGGACTTTGCATCGATGATAGCAAGGGAAAACTTCATTAGCTGTTCAAATTTTCAGAAGATTTGTGAAGTGGACCCAAGAATACATGAACATTACCTGAGATAGTGAAAGGGATTAATACCTAGGAGGCTCATATGATAGCTTTTTGTTCCTTCATTGGTTGTTTAGGGACTCATGTGCAATCACCAGGAATAGTAGGAGCAATAACTATAGAAGAAAACGTGATGGAAGGTTGTTGTGTTGAAACAAAAGAGGAAGCCATTGCATTTGATGTTTCATGGAGAACGAAAATGAAAGTTTGCAGAAGTTGGAGATTCTTAGGGTTTTGAGGAAGAAGTTGTGAAAAAGAAAAAAAAAGAGAATGTGGGTGTATATATAGTGGAGGAAAACACTTCAGTGTCTCCCTTGAATCTGGAAAAATGGCGCTTAATTTTTCTGTTTTATAATCAATTAAATGATTTCTTTATTGTTATTTAATATTGTGGCACACGATGTCCTAGGAAATAAAAAATATGATGGCCGAGTACCCACACGTTCACTAACGCGAAAATTTGGTGAAAGTAGTCATGATACTATGACATACACTAAACATCTTGAGTAGTGTCAAGCAATTACTAAAAATGCCATCTTTCTTTCATCTTGTGCATATGATCGAAAGGCGCATTTTTGGAGGGCATATGTTAGCATGAGAATTTTTTTTAGTATTTCAAAATAAAGGTGTGATATGAAGGTATGAGATTGATAAGTATAAAATAAACATGGTTTTATCATCTTAAAAGAGGGGAGATTGCAGGAACATGATTTGGTTCTACAGCTGACCTTAAGTTTTGATGATAGCTATGCATAGTATCTTAAAGAACAATTTTGTACCCTAATGGTTTTGTCTAGTGCGTACATGAATTCTTAAAGAACAATTTTGTACCCTAATAGTTTTGTCTTAAAGAATAGTTTTGTACCTAATGGTTTAGAAAATTCTCTCTACTTGTCACCACCCCACCTCCCTCTCTAATCCTAATCAATCCCATTCAATACCAATAAATCCAAAATTCTGATTTTTTTTCAACCTCACTTTATCACTTTCATTCTCTCTCCATATCCCATCATCTTCTCATCTCTAAAACTTTCTCTCTTAAAACTTCAAAAACTCCATTAAACATAACTCTTAAGCCTTCACCTTTACCCACATAACAACATAAAACCAGAAACACCCTTAACAAAACCGTCAGAACGTCTCACCTTAAACCTTATTCCGGGTATGAAATTAACAAATTCCAAAAAAATTGTATTCTCACTTTTTTAAAATCAAAGATGCCTCCTAAGAGAAGTGCAAAGGGAAAGGAGTCTATTGAATCATCAAGACCAAAAAATAGAGGAAGCACAAGGGCATCAAATCCTCACAACATTGTATTCGCGAATGATGACCAAGCAAAGAGATATTTGGTCTTAATCATACGCAAGCTCATTCCAACAAGGTACATGTGTGAACAAACTAATCTATGTTTAAAAATTGAAATTGATAGACTGTTTAATAATATTGCGCTGCTAGGTTTTATGTAGAGGGACGCTCCCACATACGAGTGTATCACCCTCGAATTTTTTAGCACCCTACGCTTCAAACTAGAGAAGTGGGTTGAGGGTGTGAGATACTATTATGGTACTCTCTACTTCCAGTTGTTCAACCAAGACCTTGAATTAAGTGGTTAGGATTTGGGAGAAATTCTCTGGGGCTGCCCATCTATGGGACCGATTTTGTTAATTTTGAGGCTTCCATCTCTGGGAACCATGATAACATTGTCGGCGGGGAAAAAGCCTCAAAAATCCAAAACCCGGTTTTAAGGTATATTCAAAAAGCCTTGGCCTACACCATATTTGGCTAAGGCAATAACACCGGTGTGGCCTCCCAAAGGGAACTTTTATTCATGCACTTTATGGTTAATAAGGAGCTTATTAATAATGCTGCTTTTGTGGTTAATTATTTAAGACGAGTCACACCGACAGACTCCGGTGGTATCTCGATGGGAGGAATGATCACCCTCATAGTCGAGCAACTAGGCCTTGAGTTCAACCTTGAGGCAAACCGTATTATTGAGGGAAAAACCAAGGTCGACATGGAATCCTTCATCCATCAAGGCATGATCCATTGGGAAGGAAACACATGCATGTTGATGATGCATAACATCGCCATCCTTGACCTGCCCAACCCAAGAAAAACACAGGTTGATGTTGAAAGAAACTGGTTGTATACGACGACACTCAATTCTTCGGGTAACTTATCTGAGGAGTAAGGCGACCCCAATTTTACTAACATTGATGCACGTACACCTATGGGAGATGATACTGCACCACCCATCCAACCTACCTATCATGAAACCAGAACATCAACATCAAATCATGACAGGTGGGATTGGGTTCAGAATTTACTCCGGGACGTGAGAAGAGAGCAAGTCTGATAAGGCACGGTCTTGGATGATGTGCAAGAAATGATGCAACAACTGATGTTGCATCCCCCCTACTTAGTGAGGATCTTTGTGAGTTACTCTTCCTCTCTTGTAAACATTGCGAACAATGTTTAGTTCAAGTTTGGGGGAGATTTACCTGATTTTGTTATTTTCTTTTCATTTATTTTTTGTTGGTTGGTTTGCTTTATGTTATTTGCTTCTGTTAGTTTTATTTCTAAAAGACCACTTTCTAAAGTCTTTCTCCAAATTAGGACCGAAAGAAAATGTTTATTCAAAAGAGCTTTGATTTTGAGGAAATCAGGAATAGTATATAGAGATATATAGATGAAAGGTTGATACTAGGGAAACCAAAGTTTGACAGGAGAGATTTTTGCTTGAACACCTTAAGTTTCCCAAAGTAAGATGCGAGTCTAACGTGTAGATTTGTACCATAGTACTCACACTCTAAAAAGTACTCCCTAATTAGTTTATCATGACAGTCCGGCATAACATAATATTCACATGTAATGTATGATGGTTGAGAAAATAATTATGGCACCAAAATGATGAAAATGGCGGTAAAAGGCAATTGCACCCTCTAATTCGAGTAACCATCACAAGGTCATTTAACCCAATGGTGGTTGAACCCTAACACCTTCGTAAAGTGGACTATAAATAAACACAAAAGTGTGTATTTTCATCGGTGGATTTAAAAGAGGAAAATGCTAATTTGGCGCCTAGACAAAAATTCTCGACCAATTTCATGCATACGATGACTATCATAAATTCTCAAATGTCTTGATATGATTGTCCGAATGAAAATGCGAAAAATTGAAAAGTGAGACTTAAGTAATGAGGATAGTTATAGAGGTATCTGAAATGGAAATTTGAGTTCTCAATCTCACTATGGTTAGTGTTCTTGCAAACACCTTTGGCATCAGATGAGTACTGGGAGAACTAGTCCTTAGCCATTCTGAATGAAGACTCACATATGAGTACCAACATGCTTAATTTTTCATAAGCTATTTCATTTGATGATTTGCTTGATCAAAAAATTCATACATGCAAGCTTTGTTGCTTGAGGACAAGCAACCGTCTAAGTTTGGGGGAGTTTGATAAGTGGTTTTCGCATTGTTTCTATTAGTCATTTCATTATGTTATTTTCAGGTTTTCATGCAATTTATTTCTGTTTTACCATTTTTAACGCTTTGGTATTGCATTTCCACTTTTTTCGGTCATAACAAGTATTCAAAACAAAAGAGAGGCCAAATTGGATGAAACACAGGAATAGGCGAAAAACTCAAAGTCTTCCATACAACAATCTGAGGTATGTTACAACCACCTGTAACAGTTTTTACAGGTAGTAACAGGATAACAATGCAAATTCCCTTTGTTTCACGCGCCCGTGACAAAAATAAGATACCTGTTACGACCTCCCATAACAGCTATTACGGGTAGTAACTTGCAGGGGATCTATTCTTCAATTATTTCCTTTTCATCATGATTTTGGTTGTTTTCATAATTTTGGCACTTTACGATCTGATCAGCTGAACCAATTTTATTCGACTTTAAGCCTAGGATATGTTTGGATTGAGTTTTGATTCTATTTAAGCTCATAAGTTGTGAGAGCAAATACATTCAATTTTTATCGTACTATTTTCTTCTACGCATTTTATCTGAGTTAGTACTAAAAAGTCTCCATTGGAGCAGCTAGATTTGAACCTTTATTTTATATATTCAAATACTCTTTCTTTTACCAGGTTCTTATTTTCTTGTTATTATTTTCTTTATGAATCAATTGAATAGATCATGTTCGCAATTGTTGAAATCTCTTTTATCACTCTATCCCTCACCATGACTCTAAGGACTAAGGGTCATGAGATCTAACTCATGACTATTTGTATGATTGATTAGAATTGATTACGAGAATTCGATGCACGTTTATTTTTAAAATCTGGATTTTCTTTTTCCCCTTGTTACGAAAGTAAAAGAGTTCTCAAGTATCGATCATGATCTGAAAGGACTTGTATCCGTACCCGATAATAGGTTTTCAAACAACTGAGTTTGATGACACACAAGTGTTAAATGAATTTGAGAAATGTTTCATTATAATAGTTGTGCAATAGTAAAGAGTTTTCTATGAATGAATCGAATAAGCAAAAGTTGACGAATTATTCGTCCAAAATAAGACAACACGCTGGCGAAAGCAGGTGTTCTCTATAAAAATCTATTTTATATAATCCGCACGGAAATTCTCGTAGTAGATGTAAATCAATCATAAAGAGATGTTTGAGTAGGGGATTGTGACCCTAAGTCCTATTTGTTTTTGATTAATTACTAGTTATTTGCATTTAAGCTATTTCAAAAAGTGATTTTTCTCTTAAGTTAGTCTTATTTCCCCATTATTCGATTACTCTAGCTTTATACCGACTAGATAAAATTCGGTAATTAACCATTGGTCTCTGAGGTTCAGTACTTTTTACTACTCTAACATTTGGTGTAACACCCCGATATCCGCTGCACGCATCAACCGTGTCGGCCAACCGAGCATGTTACCGGCTTAATCAATAATACCCCCTAGGTCCGCTTATCGGCTGCCCAGGAAATATTGTTTTTGCCTCCCGCAGGAATCGAACCATGTACCTAGGGGTTAAGTACATATTCATAGCAATTCCTGCTACCAATTGAGCTACTAGCTCAAGTGGTAGCAGGAATTGCTATGAATATGTACTTAACCCCTAGGTACATGGTTCGATTCCTGCGGGAGGCAAAAACAATATTTCCTGGGCAGCCGATAAGCGGACCTAGGGGGGATTATTGATTAAGCCGGGTAACATGCTCGGTTGGCCGACACGGTTGATGCGTGCATCGGATATCGGGGTGTTACATTAAAAAGTACGCTTGCGGCCTGTCACCTGCCAAATTGATTCGTCTTCAGCCAGAGGCCTGGGGGTTTATATCAGAAATACCATGATCGGGGCCAGTTTACCGTTTGCAATGTTCTTCATTATGCCCTATAAGGCCATACTACAAACATAATAGGGGTAACTTTTCATACTTCCAATATCGTTATTCTTACTTCCAATATACATGCCTGGTTTTATATGTTCTTTTCTGCTCAGGTTAACACGTACCTTAACAATAGTTGTTCTGTCGGGCATATCGAAAATGCCAACATCCATAACTTCACCAAATTGAGCACCAATCTTCTGCCCCATTTGGGTTGTTTTGCCATTAACGGGAAGTCCCCATAGCTGGATTCCAATGGAACTACTATAAAATATACATTAAACCTCAGACCCGATACATTTAACCTCGGCTACATAAGAGAGGTAACGAAGGACTTTATGAAAAACTACCACTTTACCCCTCATATTTTTAATAACCGAGGGGTAAAGTTATGTGCACACGGGTTCGATCCTCATCATCTATATTTTTATTATTTTAAAAATTAACGCATCGTACCTCTTGATTTATCAATAAAACTGAGGGGTAAGGTAGATTGTATTTTTTTAAACTCGTTACATTGTTTACACAGAATAATAATAATAAATTAATTTGTTTACTTACTACACTGTTTACCCAGAATATTATATTGTTTACGCATAATATTAAAGTAAAAATTAATTTGCCGTCAAGATAAAATGTTGGATCTTTGAATCATTGAATTTAGGGTAGATCAAAATACTGGGTGCAAAATATTCTATATGGCTTTTGCTTGCATTTGTTTCTGATATAAGGTAAAAAAGGGTTAGATAAATAAATAATTTTCGGATCAAATAAATATTTAAGAAAACAAACCTTGAACCCAGATAAATTTTTGCTCTTGCAATCCATCATAAAGTACTTTTTCAAGTGTCTTTAAGTTTCAAGCGCTTCATGTTTCATTTAGGTTTGAAATGTTAATATTCATCATGCTTTTATAATGGATGTCTCTTAAGTTTCACGCAATCACCAAAGGAAGTGTGTTGAGCGTTGATACTCATAAAATGAACGACACAAATTTGTTTAAGGACAGTGATCAATATTCATAATTATCAGGCCAAAATTATTCCCCGAGTTTCTGACAAAAACCGAGGTAAAGGTGTATAAGCTTTTTATGTATTACATTATTTACACAGAATATTAAAATACATTGTTTCAACAAATCTTCGATGATATTCAAATTTTGTTGCATATCCTTTGTTCCAAAAAAAAAACCCATATCTTGTCCAACTTATGATAGTTTATATTTTCTGCATTTGCAATCCATCCTGGAGAACTGTTTCCTAAGTAGCAATTGATGAAATGGACGGTGGTAAATATTCCATCTCTTTGGGGCGGCTACATATCAGTTAATAATAATATTAGGGTAAAGTCTGTTTAACGAGAGTTTTTATTGTAAAATTTTCTTATTAAGCCCTTCGGTTTTATGACAAAAATCGAGGTGAATAATTTTTTTCTTTGAGATTACATTGGTTACACAAAATATTAAAATAATTTGTTTACAACAAATCTTTTCTCTTATTACTGAATATCTTCACTGATATCCATTTGTTCCAACAATGAGAAATTTTCTTTTCAAAGGTTAAGTTCTCTTCTTTGTTTAACTTTTCAAAGGTTGAGCTCCCTTTCTTTATTTAAGTTGAAGCAAGAACAATTTTCTGCACTTGCAATCTATCAGCTGATTACTTTTTAAAGGCTGAGCCCCCTTCTTTAACCGAGGGTAGTTCCAAAAATACAACAACAACAACTTCAGCACCATTATGCGAGATAAAATGTAAGGGCAGAAAAAATGTTTTATTCAAGATAGAAAAACATTGGATATTTTTTCTGTCTTGCAATTCGTCCCAAAGAATGATTCGTACTAGTTTGGAGCGACAACATATAAGTTAGGATTAAGGTAAAATCTGTTTAATGAGTGTTTTTATAGTAAAATCTGATTATGTTATCCCTCGGTTTTTAAGGAAACCGAAAGGATAAATCATTTAGTATTCACTTATAAACAGATACAAACATAAATTGCAATAGTTGGGATTCAAAGTGTGTCCTGATTTGTTTTCCCCTAAGTTTTATTAAAAACCAAGGGAATATGTTGTTTTTATTTTTTGAAATAAAATAAAACATGGAGTGTCTTGGCATAATACCCCGGAATTTTTCTGGATGAGGTGAAAACTTTGCCATAAAAAGCGTTATTTGTTTAATGTGGGTGCTTTAGAGAATTCAAGGGTGTGACTACCGCCCTACCATTCCATTCCTGTAGAATTAACCATGCATGGCTGAACAACCATGGGCTACCTTTTAGAATACGTTTGTAGTCATCCATGTTGTCCATGGTTATGTTGAAGAGGGTTATCTCTAGTTCCCTCACATTTAGGCTTTTAGGGTTGAACTAAATGTTAGCTAAGGCTGATTACATCGAGCCTTTGTGGATGGGTTTCACTATAATCAGTTTACCCAACAAGCTGATTATTAGGTGTTCTGTCTGATCTTGGATTTCTTCGTCATCATTGAGAATGAAGTTTGTTTCTTGGATCGGTTTAGGAGTGTCTTTCACAGATGAAGGGGTTTCAGGATTATCTTGATCTTCATAGTTAGCTGAAGGGATAATCAGATTGGTTAGTTTCCATCCCGACGTGGAACTGTTCTTGGAGTTTTGATGTGTGACTGCTGTTAAGGATGTTTTCTGATATATATATATATATATAGATATATATCTTGATTTTGGTGTTGATTATTGTTGTTTTTCTTTACAGGTTTGGTAGTCATCGTTTTTTGGTCGCTCTCAGAGGTTTGATTGATGTTTGTTTGATATGTAGGTTTATTAGACACTATTTTGCGGTTGTTGTCAGAGCTTGTCCCTATGTGATCCATGGCGAAAAAGCAGTGTCAAAATGGGAGTTTGAGAAAGGAGAGGAGGGTCGGTCGAAGATGAAAAAGGTAGGGTTTCAGAGCAATAACCAGAAAAATGGTTGGAAAAGATAAAAAAACCCAACAAAAGATTCAAAAGAAAGAGGGTGATAAACCAGAGAATGAATTAGGCGACTTTACTATTTAGTTATTTTAGTGTAAATAAAAAATATATAAATTATTAAAATAAATTATTTTAATGATAGATAATGTTTAGTATGATAAGAGATAGAGACAAAGTCACTAAGGATACGTTTATTTTAATGGAGGGGAGAGATGTGATGAAATTTAATAAAGGGGAGAGGACGGATGAAAAAATATTTTAATTAAAAGTATGTTTGGTTCAAAAGGGGAGAGAGAATGAAAGAGATAATATTTGATCAAAAGTATGTTTGGTTCACGAAGGGAGATGATAGATTTTAAAACTAATTTACCTTTTAACCCTTAAAATAGTATAATAATCATGCTAAATAAAATAAAAACAAAGTGATATTAAAAAAAAATAAATTATCAAGCCATAAACAACATAGATAATGAAACACAAAAGTGAGGGTAATTTTGAATTTAAATAAAAAAGTGAGGATAATGTTTTAGGAGGGAATCTAACTATCTCTCCAGTCTCCACCCCCTCCCTTCCAAATCCCTCCTATTTGAAGAAAATGATAAAAGGGAATCTAATTATCTATAATCTCATTCTTTTCTTCATAAAAATTTGAACAAAATATATTTAATTAAAAATATTCTCTCTCTTTCCTTCCTCTCCCCTCCGCTTCAAAATCTCCCAACCAAACATACCCTAAATGTCATAAGTCACTCAAATTTTGACAAGATATTTATGGACTTTTAAGATGTTGATACAGTTATTACCTAAAATTGGTTTATTTTTATTCCTTTATTCATACGGTACGGGCATAATCTCTTTGTATATATGAGCAAAAATCAATATTCATATGGTGATGCTTATAACCTACTAGTATAGTGGTGCTTATAAGTTATAACCCGTTCGCTAATGTCGTTGCTGTTGCACTTATCTTCATTGCTCAAATGTACAAGTTGTTGAGCAGCTTCCATGTCTAATTAACCCAGTGATTTTGTTCTCGTTTCTGCTTGTAATCAATTTAAATGAAGTGTATCATGACTAAAATGTGAATATATTGAAATGAAACTAATTGTAAATAAATGATAAAAATTCACTCGTACACACGACTGGTTGATACACAACTTGAAACTTCTATGCTAAGCAAGAACAAATAATTTACTCCTTCATGGCAAATACTCTCTCTTTTACTAGTGTAATTTATTTTGACCGGTCAATAAAGTTTTATTAATCTCTTTTATCAATTTTTGTTGGAAAAGAAAGAAAAGAAAACCAAGGGACAGAGTCAGTGGAGGTTCTTTCACATTTACTACACTCTTGTAGTAATGAAACTTAATTTTCCTAACATTAAATGTTGGAAACTCAATAGTCATACTAATTGAGCACTTACATTAAAAACTTCAGAGAACCTAATGGCCAAACATATCTATATAAGTTACAATCACACTTCTTATTTTCATCAAACAATCTCCATATCCATTACTCTCCTTCTCATTATCACCACCATGTCTTTCTTTTTGAAGCTTTTCGTCATCCTATCGCTCTCAACTATAGCAACAGCAAGAACTTTAACCTCAACAACAACACCACACATTCCAACACGTTTACAATCCTTTGCTGGCGCAGGAACCAACAACAAATGTTGGGAGACAATGTTCGAGCTTCAACATTGCACCGGCGAGATTGTTCAGTTTTTCATCAACGGAGAAACGCAGCTTGGATCGGGATGCTGTGATGCTCTTCTCACCATAGCAAATGAATGTTGGCCTAATATGCTCACCTCTTTGGGTCTTACTCAAGAAGAAGCTGGAATTCTACATGGCTTTTGCAACGGTGCTGCATCCGTCACTAAACCGAATCCACCAACTGTGACCGCTGATGCTCCTGCTCCTAATAATTACTATTATTGAAGTTTCTACTCTTATGAAATGTATTCCACTTCTTTTCTATCAATAAAAATGGTGATATAACAAACACTACTATATAATATATGCTGTTATTTCCCTTTCCTCTTTTCTGTCTTTTTTTTCTTTACATTTTTCTCTCCTATGCTTTCTATTTATAAATTTATCTTTCATACTTAAATATTAATATCTCTTTTTATGATACAAAATCAATACATAATAGTTATCATAGGAAGGATTTAAAATTGAACTTAATAATATGATACTAGTACCAGTTTCAAAAGACTATTTATATGATGCGATCAATTGGTCCCTAACGTACTGTTTTCTAAATTTTTCTTAAATATAATTTCTCATTTTCCTATTTATATTTTAACTATACATTATTTTAACTAAATTTTTCCAATTGATTGCATCATATGAATAGTCTTTTGAATCTGGTACTAGTATCATATTATTAAGTATCTATAATTAAATATAAATGGTTTGATCATAAATTTAATGGGTTTAATCGATTGATCTTTAAATCAACCGTCTCTTTGATTTAACATGTACATATCTAAATATAATTTTGTGCAAATATTTAAAACAAGTGGCCCATTAGCTCAGTTGGTTAGAGCGTCGTGCTAATAACGCGAAGGTCGCAGGTTCGAGACAACATACACACAACAACTAAAAATAGTCAATCAAGCACTTAAACAACCAAAGCAAAATAATTCATAAATTAGAGTATATAACCATCACTGAGTAAGAAGAAAAATCTCTAAACTAAGCCATGAGCAAAACCATGATCCATACTCATCCAACACACCACCAACATTAACCCATACAATGAAAAAAATGCACGCCTCTGGCTAATAATGACTCATGCACATGATGATATATTTTTGCCACTCTTAGTAGGAACAAGAGTACCAAGATGATTTCTCAAGATACCATTTCCAAGAATAGAAAATGCATTGATTGAACAACTCTTCCAAGAACAGAACAAGCCTAGTGGCTTCGACCCGTCTTTCTTCGACCTGTTTTGTTAAGTTAGAAGGGATGGTGACCGTTAGAGAAGGTTCGAAAGTACCATTGAGCCATAGTTGCAGAAGCCACATAGGGCCAGAGATCATAAACTTTTAATCTAGATTGGTTATGGATTTTAGGTCAGACAAAGAAGACTCAAGAGATTCATACATGGAATCTAAAATCAGCTTACTAAGACATATGTTCTCCCCCTCTTGGATTTGGATTTCCAAAGCTATGAACTTCTTGGATACCTGTAGAGAGCTAGAACATAGGACAAAGTGGGACAACCATAAGGCGAGGAAATCAATATGCTCATATTCAGAGACTTCCTCATAATGACTTTCATATTGATATTCGATGTAGTTACTATAACTTGGACGGGAAAAGAGTAGTTTGGTTTGATTTTATTTTATTTTTTATAGAAGGGTCGAAGGTTTCCCTGATGGGTCAAAGGCAACTAACTACAGGCACGTCGAAGAGGGTTGGAGTCACCATTCCACAACAAAAATGAGAGGTGTTACTTAAGCCTTCCCAAAAGAAAAAGGCTTAAATAAGCATGTTAGCGTTGTACTTAGGGCTAACTCTAGACAATTGAATTAGATCATAGATACCTTGGCCTTTCCAATTTTTTTCTTTTCTACTTCATTTAACCAATTGATGTAAGCCTCATTTTTAGTAATGTGAGAAGAACGAAAAACTTGGAGAGGTGCACTAATGAACTCTAACTCATAGGGTTTGTCTTCAAACGCTCGGGGTTTGCATCGACGATAGCAAGGGAAATATTTCTTTCGATGTTTAGTTTTTTCACAAGATCCGAGAAATTGACCCAAGAATGCATGAACATTACTTGATATAGAGACATAGATTAATACCTGAGAGCCCAAATGATAGCTTTTTGTTCCTCCATTGGTGGTTTAGGGACATAGGTGCGATTACTGGGAAAAGTAGGAGTGGTAACTTCATAAGCAAATGTGATGGGAAGTTATTTTATTGAAGCAGAAGAGGAAGCCATTGTATTTGATGTTTGACAGAGAAACAAAAATGAAAATTTGCAGAAGTTGGAGATTCTTAAGGTTTTGAGGAAAAAGAAGTTGTGAAAAAGAAAAAATGAGAGAATGAGGGTGTATATATAGTGGAGGAAAAAATTTCAGTGTCTCCCTTGAATTTGTACAAATGGCGCTTAATTTTTTTTGATTTAAAAACAATTAAATGATTTATGTATTGTAATTGAATTTTGTGGCCTACGATGTCCTAGGAAATTAGAATCATGATGGCTAAGTACACACACGTTCGGTGATGTGACTATTTTGTGAAAGTAGTTAATGGTTAAGATAACTATGACGTACACAAAATACCTTGAGCAGTGTCGAGCAGTTACTAAAAACACCATCTTATGCATATGATCGAAAAAGGGCATTTTTGGGGGACATCTCTTAGTCTGAGAATTTTGGTTTAGTATTTCAAAATAAAGGTGTAATGTGAAGGTATGATATTTCTAGGTATAAAATAACCTAGATATAGTCTCGCCATGTTGATAACTTCAACTGAAGAGATGAATTCGACTCGCCTATCAAAAGTGAGTTTGATTTAGAGGAGTCTCAAGAAACGATTCATAAGATTAAGATCACTCTCTTCAAAACATATTCAGAATCTCTAAAAGGTTTGTGTTGATTTGGTATAATTGAATATTAGTCGGAATGAGATAAATATGTCGGCTAAGTACCAGTAGCTAAATCATTTTGACGTTATGCTCCAAAGATTCGACAAAGAAAATTTCTGACATAAGAAATTAGAAGAGTTAAAGGACTATTTGAACAAGCAATAGCAGTTTAGGATAGTTCAAATGTCAAAGACACGTGGAAGCAAGCTAAAAGTCTGAAGCCCACATAAGGGAGTACGTGTCGATTTTTGCGAAGATAACAGTTATCGACGATTAACATTGTAATAGTATATAAGATGAGTTCAGTCATGTAGACAAGGTTCGCAATTTCATTTCTTCTCTATTGAACTAAAGTATCCAAGTCACATAGAGAAACAGTTTGCGAGATGATGTATGAACCCGTGTTCTTTTTTAAAGTCTTTAAGATTCAAGCATTTACTTAATGAAATTTAGTAAGCTTTTCGTTTACTTTCTTCTTCCAAAACAATTCTGCATTGTTTCGATCATAGTTTCTATCCAAACTCTTAATATCCAAACATTTAAGCTCCAAGCACAAACACTTTTTGTTATACTATTCTGCACAAATTGTCCTTATAACTTTTTCAAGTTTAATCTCTTAAGCGTACTAAAACTTATGATTTGGTTTACTAAAAATACTAATAAACACTAAGATCTGAACACCTCCTCCAACAACATCGAAGATAAAAGGAATAAAACCAAAAAAGAGTTATATTATTAGCATAGAGATAATAAAAAAAATTAAAAGTCGAACAAGCTAAATAAATAAACTCTCATTAACAAATAAAATTACATAGTACACCATTATAACCAAGCACACGGTGTGTAAGGAAGAAAAAAATTACAAATAAAGTTCTAACATCAAATTACAAAGGAAATTATCATTTTTTTAATGTAATCAAAGAGAACTATACATAGCTATTTAAATTATGTGAACAAGTCCTTATCTTGTCTTGACTTATTCAACTTTAATAACAAAACCGAACGAAATGACTTTTTTATTTTCGTAAAACTTTAATATCCTTCCAACGAGATTCTGCACAGCTGGAAGGATCATTTTGCAAATAAACCCCAAACTTGAAGTAGTGAGTGTTATCTCCATGACCAACTCCATCATACGTAAGAACATCATCAATATAAACCTTAACATTGTTAGCACCAACATCATGAATAGCATTCACCTTAAACCATCTATCATAGATATTCTGAGACAGAACAGGAGATTCATAGTAAGTAAGTGAACCATTGTAGATCCTAAGTTGTGTGGTTGTCGCATAAGGACTTCCACCAAACACTTGCATAATACACACCCCACTTGTGCCACTTGGAATATAACCATACCCTTCAAATTGCCATATACCACATGTATAGTCATATCCCTACGATTTATACAAAGTGAAAATGATCACGTCACAAATTTTTTATTATCTGATACATCAGTTATTCAATAAAATTTAACTAATTTTATCATATACAACAGTTATTCAATAAAATTTAACTAATTTTATCATATACATGGCGCTTACACTAATTCGAATCTCGGTTCGTGGTTGAGTACTAGTTTCATTCGTGAAAGGCTTGTCTGTGGGATATATCCAAAATTGGTGCACTCCATTTGCAAAGATGTAACGTTGATTTATAGGAATATTGTAGGGTTTTTGAATAACAAAGTTTGAGTTATCTAATGTAACAGGACTGAACCCTTGTGTGAGATTGAGTGCAGATGAAGCAGTGGTGGTTTGATGGAAGATTAATAACATAAGACTCATGAGTAAAATTTGTAACAATGACATTTTTTTTTGGTGGAAAATGACTTGTTATTCTGCTGTAAGGTTGTAGCTATATATATACTAATAAGAGATGTAATTTAGGATTTAAGAAGGGGTAGAATGAAACTTTTAAGTGTTTTTAAACTAAATATAGTAAAACCTCCCCAAAGTGTTGTTTCACTCTCTAGCTTACTAAATAAATTACAAATTATATAAATTAATTTTAAAGTTTTGTTCATGAATCTCCACTCTTCAATAAATTTTAATTAATAGCGCCGCTGCTAATGTTGGAGTTATGTAAGAGTTGATAATTTTATAGTTCAACATGTCCTATTCAACGATTTATTTTTTGAAGATAAAATAGAAGTATGAATCTTTTACTTTTATCATAACAAGACAAATAAAAAATAACTAATTACTTAAAGAACATGTATCTCTCTCTTATAAGAGAGGTGATTTGAGTTTTTCTTTAATTTACTAATGCATATAATAACTCTATCGATGCAGAGTCAAATCGCATATATAACGAAGTCTTTAACCATTTTGTTTGCTAGTTTTTTTTTTTTTTTTTCAGAAACCAATTTAACTCATATCATTAAACAAATGAAATTCAATATAAGGAGGGATAATATTTAAGATACTACGCAGAGGTCATAAATTGGTTGCCTTCGCTAACGATAGTTGCAATTATATGTAGTCAAAAGTGTTTATCTCTTTCGTATGATGGTTGCTAATTTATATATAATCTTGTATGCTTTGAGTATTTAGTGACCAATTAATTAGTCGTTACGATTTGTGTCATCTTGTCTAGTCGAGGACAATTAATGGAAATCATTGAATCAAGTTCCTTGCTTTTCTATCTGAGACCAACTATGTATTGCTATTCATACATCAAGAATGCATAATGGTGAATATCAACGAAGATGGTCAAAGCAAATGTCTTGACAGTGTCTCAAGAATTATGATCCTTAGTGATTAATTAATCTCATAGCAGGTAAAGTAAATATATTTGCAATGGACTCATCCATCTCGTTGCTCTTATCAATTCTCACATCCAACAATATGTAGAGGAGGACACACCATAATATGATTGGGGTTCCCTTCAAGGGAAAGATTTTGTCAATGCCTCTTAATATTTGAGGTAGTACACTATTTTAAGGTTGAAATGTTCGAAAAACTTCTATTAATCTTTTAAAATAGTGTGTTTAACTTTGCTCATCTCAATAAATTGTATTTACTAACCAAAAAATGAGTTTCTAAGAGTTTTATAGAAAGGGGGTGCACATAAAGCTGAATAGGGGTGCAAAAAACTAATAAATCTGTCACAAAGCCCTAAAATGCATCAAAGAGACTCACTGATGTAAGCCCAATCAATTGGCACTTCACGGCAATAGATTGGATAACCTTTGTGCGCATATTTTTAAATCACATCCAAGTTAAACATATGTTCCAAGGCAATCAAATCTCAGCATTGATGACAAAAGCTCCAAATCAAGAAATATTTACCAATCGATTGGAGCCCTTAGCCAATCAATTGACACGCTGAATTTGGAAAGATTTCGATTTGATTTTTAATCAACAGAATCTCCATTAATTGATTACCAGAAATACACGATCAAATCATCAGGAAGCCCAATATAAATAAGTATTCGTCCTTCATTCTTTTTCATTGCATATTCTCTTTCCAACTGTGTGAGTGTGAGATTATTCCTTAAAAATCATCATGGCTCCCAAAAGGATAAGTTTTTTCATCAAATCGTTCTCTGATTTCTTCATCACCAAACAACAAGAGGTAGAATTTTTACAAGAGTTTGTCGACCAAACCCTTCTAAGAATTCGCACCCTGCATTTAGAAGCTTTTAAAGAATATGAATTCTTTAAAACTTTTGAAGATCTTTACCTATCCACATTCCTCTGCAACCCCTTAAGAAAAGTTTATCCATCACTAGTCATTATGTTCTTCTCAAATCTCAACCTCACCGATGGAATAATTCTTTCTGAAATAAAAGGCATAAGATATCTCTGTCAGTAGAAGAGTTTAGGGAGATTCTAAATATTCTTTGTGAAGATATCATCTTTGAATCTAGAGACAAATGATACAATTTCAATCACAAGACTACTGCATCTTTTCTTATGAAGAACCCATCACCCTCCATACCAAATTTGTTTACTGTTGGATATATCTGCCTTAATAGTCATATGATCCACTATGTGATCAATCATATACTTTTCCTGAGAAAAATCAACTTTAGTCTCATAACCAATTCGATGTTAGTATGGTTAATTGAAAACAAAATTAAGATGAACTGGGAAAAACAAGTAATCAAATACATGATGGAAAGCAAGAAAGAAGAAGTATGTCTACCTTATGGTTAATCTGATCACAAATATCCTAGAACACACCGGATATAACTTCATAGATGAAGAGTACAAATAAGATATGACTAAAATAAGAAAATCAGTTTTACCAACAATGAGATTTCATATCATCATATGAGAAGAAAAGAAAAAACAAATAATCCTGAAGTACCCATATAGATAAACGAGTTCGACTACTCTATTCCTACACCTCCTCAACTACCCTAAAGTGAAGACGTACTCAAATGCATAATTTGAAATATAAATGTGTATAATCACAAGTTCGACTTCCTAACTCGACACTTCATTCTAGACCAAACATAACTACCACGAAAGTTGTTCTTCAATGATGATTTTGATATACAATAGTATCTTCTAATTGTCTAAGCGTGTTTTGTTGGTTGAGAATATATAGTAAGAAAATATTCTAGAGGGAGTGAATAAACTTTTAAAATAAATTCAATCAATTTTTTAAAAAACAAATTATCGAAGGTTTTTAGAGTTTGCACGCGGAATATTTAGAGCAAAAATATGAGAATTATAGTCAACTAGAAACTGTATCACGTAAGCACTTAATCAACTCACAAATATCAAAGATGTTATAATGATGATACACAAAGATATTCAATTAATTCAGTTGTATACTTCACGAGTTGTGTGTTTATACAACGATTCAATTTTGTGGAATTCTAAACTCAATAAGTTTCTTAGATTTTAATCACCACTAAAGCTCAATTAGGTACCGATTCCAACAAAATCTAATCTTAAGTAATAAATCACTACCAATTGAATAAATGATAAAATCCTTTAAGAATTGAAAACTTAAGCATGCAATGTTCTACGCAATTTAAATGCGAGAGAGAGAGAGAGAGAGAGAGAGAGAGAGAGAGAGAGAAGACATTGGGATTTATAATGCTTCGGCGTTCGCCCTCGCTTTGCTTACGTGCACTCTTCAATGGTTTCCCATTGGAACCCACATAGCTCGTTTTATTTTGATAAATATTACAAAAGTTCATAAAATCACTAGTCCATAATAATGCTGAAGAAATTAAATCTTCTATCTAGATCTTGACTTGTATACAACATAATGCCAAAATATTATGCGTACTTTTTACTCGATTTACATTATAAAATCTTCAAATATCACCAATCTAATCCAAGCTTTCGTGTGTAGCAATCAACTCCTTGATCCTACCGATTCTTTTAGTGTGTAGCAACCGGCTTAAAGTTTTTCGAGTCGCCACCATTATTTTTATCCTAAGGGAAGGGAATTAAATGGATAACCCTATATTTTCAGAGATTCTAAGTTCGTGAGTTAATTAAATAAAGGGAAGGTGTTAGGCACCCTTTATTTCCCTTGTACTCAAGGGGACCCCCTCTAGATCTAGGTCTTTTTCTAGGGTTTCGAAAGCATTATTTTCATATTTATAAAAGAAACGTGATTTATTTATTTATTAGGGGACTCGCTTCAATTTTCGATTGAATACCTACGTATCCCCTTATGGAGAATCAGAGTCCCAATTCGTAGTTCGGGTTCGGTTTGTGTTTTTTATAGGATTGTATAATTACTTTCAGATTCTCCTTTGAATTTCGTCCGGTTTAGAAAATAAGGTAATTGTGGGCGTAGTTTGAAGTTTAGTAAAAAAACAATTGTACAATCCTTTTTTATGAACTTAGTATTGATTTGGTATTAGTAAAAAGTTTTAGATGTTTTGAGATTTTTAATTGGATGTATCTATAATAATTGAATTAAAATTTAGTAAAATATGTATTAAGAATATATTCCAATAGAAAGTTTAAGTTAAAAATAGATATATTTTAAATATTATCTCCTATGAATCATAGTAAATAAATTAGATATTAGTAATTTGTAAAAATTAAATAAAAATTATATATTAATGAAATAGTATATTAATTAAATAGAGGAGATAATAATATTGAAATAAATATTTGGTTAAGAAAAATAATTAGGTCCAAATGTCAATTTGAACCTAATAAGTTAGGGGGTGCATTTTATCCTATGATAGTAAAAATCAGAGTGCAAATTGTATAAGGAATCAGGCCCTGATGTAAATCTGGACCCAATAAGCATGGGGGGTACGAATTACATAACTTTTGTAAATAAATAGTAAAACAGGGGTACGAATAGCATTGGTCAAGGCCCATTTCTAATTAGTGTACATCCCATGGATCCAGTGTAGGCTGGACCAGGGAGATTATGGTGGGGACGATTGATCTAGAGCGTTGATTTGATCAAAGAGCTCCCGAGATTTAATCCTAGGGCGTTAGATCGAGGTATACAAAACAGAAGGCTATGATTATATATTGACTGAGGGAGTAAGACAAAGTGCACACATAGGAACGCAGAGGAGTGTTTTATTTGTTTTCCATTTTATTAACGATCTTTTCTCTTTCTATTTCCCATTCTCTCTCTCGTTTTTTTTCCATCAACGCACACACAACAACAAGCTTCAACCCAACCCAGATTTTCAAACATATTCAAACCCTTTAAACCCTAAATCCCCCAGAAACCCCTAATGGAACATCATCAATAATCAGTCCTCATAAAAACGCATCCATAAAGCTAAGTTTTAGGAGGTTACCTTATATGCCGTGAATCTTTGAACAACTCCGTTTCCGGTCCTTGTGAGTTCCTTCTCTAATCCCTTCTTCTCTCTTTTCGGATGCAAGACGAAGGTGGCGGCGTAACAATAGGAAGATGAGGATCGAGGACGATTTGGAGTTTCAGGTATGAAACCCAAATCGAGAGCGGCGGCGGATGCTTGAAGTTTCAATTTCGTGTTCGCGGTATCAATCGCAAAGGCTTTGATCCTTCTTCTACTCTTTCTATTTCATTTATTTTTTGTCAGATTTTCGGTCCCCTTTTCGGTTGTTTAGGTTTTCGTTTTATAGAGTTTTTAGATTATTGGATTAGGAAATAATCCTTTAAGAGCTTTGATTCAGAAATTGATGAAATTAATTACTGTGTTGATCCGATTCGATTTTGATTTCAATTGTTTCTGTATTTAGAGATTTATGGTTTAAAAATTTCGAATTTGTTCTTGTAAGACTTGATTTGGACATTGATTGAATATTGATTGTAAAAATATTTTCTTTTGATTCAATTAAAAATTGTGTTTAATTCCTTTTCTGATTTTTGCTTAGAATTGGTTTGAAGTTAGATTAGGGTTTGAGGTTGATGAAGGTGGTGTGCCGTTTGGAGAAGAAGATGAACAGGGCTAGTTGACTTAGTCAATTATTCCTAAATGTTAATAATAAAAAAAATATATATATATAAAACCTATGTTATATTAATTAAGTAAATAATTTTTACTACTCATGAAACTATTAATTTTAATAATAATAACCAAATAATAATAGATTTTAATGGATAATAATAGTAAAATGATTATTGATAAATGATAAAAATAAAAATAAAATTGTATTTATTCAAAGCATATTTGATTTTACCGTAAGTGTAGTACAAAATGGTTAATAATATAATATAATGATAGTGCAATTAAATGTAATAATAATAATTAATATAATACTAATTAACAATGGTTAATTAATAATAATAATTAGTATAATAATAATTAATGTAATTTTTTAATAATAGAAATAATTAATATAATGTTACAATATTAGTGGTAACTTTTATAGTTGAAAAAGTCATCCTTATTTACACCCTTTTTTTTTTATGTTGGCTTATTATTATGAAAATAAAACAAAAAATCTAGCCTAAAAATAAGGATAATAAGCGCCCCCTTTATACTAAATTTTGACCATTTTTTAATTAATATTTAATATTCAAATTGATTAGATTTAGGAAATTAGATTGTTTTAATTTGAAAAGGTAAGGTCATGGTTTCTATTATTATTTTTTTATTAACTCTAATTGGGTCCAAATATTTTTCTACAAAAACAAACCCCCATCTTTTGAATTGAATATCTTAGAGAATGGACTTACTAATTTAAATGTTAAGCCCACTAGTTCAATAGATACTCCATTTTTCTTTTGAGGTTTACAAGAGAATGAATCAAAATGTTAAGCCCAATAACACCCATAATTTGAATACATCCCTTATAAATTAATTTTAAAATAAGGTCACTATATTAAAATAAATAAGGTAAATTTTGGGGTATGACAGCTGCCCCTATTTAATATTATTCGATCGAAGGGCGCGAGAATACGAAGTTCTCGCGCGTTCGGATCGAAGATTTATTAAATACCGGAAGACCCCAAAATTTGACCAGAAGTTAGAAAGTAATAAGCAAGGATAACTTGGAAAATTCACCAATGCCTGAGTACAGTAATTGTAAATTTCGCGTTCTTATCGCAACCTAGAGAATAGGTTACGCTAGTTCAGAAAAGATAATCTGCAAAAGCCTTTGGGGCTAAAAATAGAAAAAATGTATTGTATTTTGCGTATTCGTTACAACCTAGAGAACGAATAAGACAAGTTTGGATAGTTCGTCGTCGTTTATGGACTGACACAACGAACTATATCGTAGTCACTATGCATTTACCACAACCTAGAGGATAAGTAACATAGATCAGATAACCCACTGCTGCTCAGCGAACTATCTTGAACTCCTTTATATCTTATCACAACCTAGAGAATAAGAAATAACGGATTTCAACTCTATTTTAGGTTTTGACCCAAATATATTTGCGGGAAGATGGAGAATTGACTTGCCGTACCCTAGAGAGCAAGTAGTCGCCAATCTATTCTTTATCTATCACGACCTAGAGGATAGATAAAGTTTGTGTTTAACCAAGATTAGACAGTATAATGATTGTAGATAATCATACCTATGCTAACTGGTAAACGTTCTCACCAAAATGTTTGCACCAAATGTTCCCCAAGTTGTTCACATCACATGTTTGTACCAAATGTTCCCCAAATGATTCACACAAAATGTTTGCACCAAATGTTCCCCAGATTGTTCTCACCAAGAATTTGCACCAAATGTTCCCCAAATTGTTCTCACCAAGTACTTGCGTTTAACCACAATTAGATAGTAAAATGACTGTGGATAATCATGCCTATGCTAACTGGTAAACGTTCTCACCAAATGTTTGCACCAAATGTTCCCCAAATTGTTCTCACTAACAGTTTGCACCAAATATTCCCCAAAATGTTCTCACCAAGAGTTTGCACCAAATGTTCCCCAAATTGTTCTCACCAATTTTTTTTGCCCCAAGCACCAAATTTTCTCACCAAATGTTTGCACCAATGTTTTTTTTTTTCCCAAGCACTAAATTTTCTCACCCAATGTTTGCACCAATGTTTGTGTATTTCTGATTTCGATGATTTTATAATCATCAGTTTTTTTGTGTTTATTGATATCGGCAAGGTTACTGGAAATCATCAATCAGGCGATTGGAAATAAACAAACAGTAAGGTTACTGTCATCAGTCAGGTTACCGGGTGATAAGCAAACTTGATTTTTTGTAAAAGAGTTTTGTTTTATAACTGCCAAGTAAATTTAGGCTTTGCAAAAAACGTTTTATGCTTATAGAGATGAGATGAATGCTATGCATGATTCATGACAATGAAATGACTTGATTGTCCAATAAGTTTGTGGATGATTATGATTGAGATGAGTTACTTATGCACCAAGGCTGCTTATTAAAAGCAAGTTGTTTATGCTAGTATGGCTTCCCGACACTTGTTTTTGAACTCGTAAATTGTTGGCGTAGGAGAAGGATCCAAGGGAAATGTGAAAGTACGCAGAGAGCTTGCCCCTTTGTGAAATGTATTACCCCGATATGTTGATTTGTAGACATTTTCTTAATACAATCCCGAGAGTAGTTTGATTGTAATATGAATGACCTCACTATTTTGCACTTCGAGACATTATGCCTTTGATTGTGGACTCTTGGAATGTCCTGCCCCATAATGAACTGTTTTGAATTAACTCTTTCGAACGAGCCTCGTAGCGGTCTACCCCCATATTCAGATTTTTGAAAGGTATGCCCCTAATTTCTAGGATTTGGAGGAAGTACCCTTAGAAAGAACTTGGACATCATTGCAAACTTGATATAGATTTCTCCAAGACTTGAATTTTGAAAAGTATGCCCCAATATCTCTAGGATCTGGAGGACCCTTAGAAAGAACTTGAACCTCCCCACAAACTTGATATATATTGCCCCATGGTTTGAGTTTAAAAAAATCATGCCCCAATTTCAAACTCTGAAGGGATGTTCTTAGACATCACCGCGTGGTGATATGATTTGATATAACTTTCGCTAAGTGTCCAAATCTTGGAAAAGTTGTAATCTGTAATTGCTTGAAGGGAATTTGGATCCTACATGCCGTAAGATGAACTTGGTACGATATGCCCCATATTTGATCTTTGAAAGTTTGCCACTGATCATTAGGATCTTGGAAATGTATGTCCCTGATTGTCTGGTGCTTTGAAATGTGACTCAAGTTGATCGAATCTTAGAATGAATGCCCCTAGTCAATATGATCTTCCTGTGATGTACCCCTATGATCATTAGGATTTGCCCCTGATTATAGGGCTCCTCTTAGATGTTTTTCCCCTAGTCAGTAGCGTCCTGAAATGAATTTATTTTGATTAAACCAATTTTGAAATCTCCTTGATGCTAAGTTTCGATTCGTAGATAAAATTGTACATTTTGAAAAGTAATTCTTTGTGACGCCCATGCAAGTTTTTTGAAATTGAAGTTTTTATGGAGAAGGAATGGATGATTTAGAGATGGTAAGCAATAATTTTAACAAACATAGGAGTCAGTTTAACATAAATTTTTCTGAGTATGCTTTCATAGTTTAACCTTGCTTCAATTAGGGCTTTCGAAGGTTGTAACGTTGCCATGGTTTGTGGTTTAAGAAACAAAGATATAAGGCTCAAATTTTATATAAACCCACCCCATTCTCCTTGATGTTCTCCAATCCTAAAATTCGTTTAATCCAATGAATGCATTCAGTTTGCAAGAGAATTTTTCGTAGTCATAGTGATGGTAATAAGCATTGATAAATATTCAAGCGCCAATGAAGAGCATTGATAAGATCCAAGCGTTGATAAGAAGCTTTTGATTATTTTTGAGGTGGCAGTCACAAGATTATTTTCCAAAATTTTCCTTTTAATCCCTTATTTTTTTGCATGGACCAATTCTTTTAAATTTGCGGTCCATTGGGATGCCATAACTTTTGCCTAAGTCAAGTTTCTTTTGATTTTTACTTGACTTAGCGGGATTTTTATTTTATTTTTGAGCTTTTTTTTTTTTATCTTTGAACATTTGTGACTGCCATGTTGATTGTTGTAAGATTCATCTTTAGTTCTTCATTGGTCTTGAATGATATATTGAGGAAGGAGATGTTGCAAGCTTTATCTTCATTGTTTCCTCAATCTTTGATGATTGCGAGGAAAAAGATGTGCCCGAACTTTTGCTTAGATTGACTAATTCTCCTGAGTACAGAATGCACCATTGAATTAATTGAAATCTACCCTGCCCCTGGTTAAAATTAAGGTTTTTTAGTATATAGAAGAAAACTCCAACTTCTGGCTCGAGGGGGGTTGACTACAGATTAACTTCCTTATTTCTCCACTGTTTAGGATTTAAAACAATGCCTTACATCATCAGCTCAGTTTTACATTGAAAGCATACGTTAGCAAAATTAGATTAATTTTAATTACATCATTCTCCCTCGAAGTTTGTTAAATGTGAGAAATAGAAAAAGGATCAAATGGATTGACCTTTTTTTTTTGTTCCATTTTTTTTTTAGAAAGAGTGAATACGAATGAATTGGCTTCAAAAACATGCATGCTCATTTTATTAAAACTATTAATCAAAGAGTACAACTTTAAGAAACAAACAAAACTTAGCAATAACGAAATTTCAAATGGAAAATAGCAAAGCCTAATGATCTTAAGGACGAGCTTCCTTGAATTCTAAGAGATGTTGATGATATTTTTGCACTTGTCAAAGTAAGGGGTAACCATTCACAAAGGGTATTCCTTCTTTTAAAGTCAACTGCTTGTTATCGATCAAATCTTGGACTTTGTGTCTGAAGGCCCAACATTTCTCCAAAGTGTGCCCTGGAGAATTGGCATGATATTCGCACCTTGCATTTGCATTATATTTTGGTGGGATTGCCCCAGTAGGAGGATCAAGTTTCTTTAACTCGACCAATGAAGCCTTGAGCAGTTGTTGAAGTAGTTCATTGTGAGGCATAGGAAGCAGATCAAACCTTCTCGGGGGTGGCTTTGGTTCTTCCTTATGATGAATACCCATATTCTGTTGGTAGGGTTGTCGATGCTGTTGATGTTGTTGTTGAAGTGGGGGGATCACCCATGGTTGTGATGTTTGAGAAGTTGGACGGGCATGTGGCTGACATAATGAAGGGTTACCTTCCCTTTCCAACAGTATTTGTATGACCAAATTCATTTGAGTCTGTAACTGGTTGACCTCCTCCCTTAATAGTTTTTGATCTTTCTTGAGTTCTTCCATAGTTTCTTGAGACATGCTCCAAGTTCTCTTGTGTGTATCGGGAAGCCTGCTAGCTAAATGGTAATTGGATAAGAGCAGAGATGAAAATGCGTATGCAAATGTATATATGTAAATGGAAATGCAAAGTCACGTCATGGATGCAATGCAATCTCATGTGGGGGTTTAGGGGTCTATGATTGACAAAGGAAGCTTAAATGGGTTTTAGTCATGTCATTTGACCTAATGGAATCCTTGTAGGCTAAGAAGAGGCAGACAAACTAAAGCATATATAGGCTAGGATAGTAATACCCTATACGAGTTTTTTTTTTTGTAATATATTGAAATGCAAACACCTTAAATGGGTTTAAGGTGAATACCCTAAAAAGGATAGGTTAGAGAATACCGTATACCACTCTTGAGATAAAACGAGGACACCCCATACGAGTTTATGGTAGTGACTACCCTAAAGAGGCTAGGGTAGTAATACCCCGTACTAGTTTTTTTTTTTTAATATTTTTTTCGAAGAACTCCTGTGAATAAAACATAAAAAAATGAATATTTTAAAATTTAAATGCATGCATGTATGATGATGTAACTTGGGGGTGAGATGGTGATAATGGTATCCTTAATAGGTAGGTTCATAAGTTCGTTCTAAGGATATTCTACCCTCCCCACTCAGGGTGGCTTTTACTAAGGGTATCATGGATAACGCTAAAGGGAAAAGGCACAGGGGCCTCCCTTAGGCGGAGCCTTTTTGTAGACCGAGACTTATCTCATAGGTCATGCAAGGTCTCACCATGATGTTTTATTTTTGGTACAAAGAGTCATTGGTCAAATCCAAAGTCCTGACTCCAAGAGAGGCGAGCCCTCTTGAGACATTTCTCGGAATTTGACCGACTCTAGGCGAAGTTGTCGCAAAGACTCGTAGGGATGTTAAACCCCTTTGGCCAATTGACAATCCTTCTCTTAATGTTTCTCACTTTATTTGAAATATGATCCCACCAACAAAATATATATATGAAGAACAAATAAATAACATAATAACAAATAAAATAATACAATAAATAAAACACGATATGAAAATAAACTCAAAAATAAAAAACCCCCAACAGAAAACCTAGACCTAAAGGTAGGGAATACTCTATTTTAAGGAGCTCCCCAGCAGAGTCACCAGCTGTAGCAACCGGCTTAAAGTTTTTCGAGTCGCCACCATTATTTTTATCCTAAGGGAAGGGAATTAAATGGATAACCCTATATTTTCAGAGATTCTAAGTTCGTGAGTTAATTAAATAAAGGGAAGGTGTTAGGCACCCTTTATTTCCCTTGTACTCAAGGGGACCCCCTCTAGATCTAGGTCTTTTTCTAGGGTTTCGAAAGCATTATTTTCATATTTATAAAAGAAACGTGATTTATTTATTTATTAGGGGACTCGCTTCAATTTTCGATTGAATACCTACGTATCCCCTTATGGAGAATCAGAGTCCCAATTCGTAGTTCGGGTTCGGTTTGTGTTTTTTATAGGATTGTATAATTACTTTCAGATTCTCCTTTGAATTTCGTCCGGTTTAGAAAATAAGGTAATTGTGGGCGTAGTTTGAAGTTTAGTAAAAAAACAATTGTACAATCCTTTTTTATGAACTTAGTATTGATTTGGTATTAGTAAAAAGTTTTAGATGTTTTGAGATTTTTAATTGGATGTATCTATAATAATTGAATTAAAATTTAGTAAAATATGTATTAAGAATATATTCCAATAGAAAGTTTAAGTTAAAAATAGATATATTTTAAATATTATCTCCTATGAATCATAGTAAATAAATTAGATATTAGTAATTTGTAAAAATTAAATAAAAATTATATATTAATGAAATAGTATATTAATTAAATAGAGGAGATAATAATATTGAAATAAATATTTGGTTAAGAAAAATAATTAGGTCCAAATGTCAATTTGAACCTAATAAGTTAGGGGGTGCATTTTATCCTATGATAGTAAAAATCAGAGTGCAAATTGTATAAGGAATCAGGCCCTGATGTAAATCTGGACCCAATAAGCATGGGGGGTACGAATTACATAACTTTTGTAAATAAATAGTAAAACAGGGGTACGAATAGCATTGGTCAAGGCCCATTTCTAATTAGTGTACATCCCATGGATCCAGTGTAGGCTGGACCAGGGAGATTATGGTGGGGACGATTGATCTAGAGCGTTGATTTGATCAAAGAGCTCCCGAGATTTAATCCTAGGGCGTTAGATCGAGGTATACAAAACAGAAGGCTATGATTATATATTGACTGAGGGAGTAAGACAAAGTGCACACATAGGAACGCAGAGGAGTGTTTTATTTGTTTTCCATTTTATTAACGATCTTTTCTCTTTCTATTTCCCATTCTCTCTCTCGTTTTTTTTCCATCAACGCACACACAACAACAAGCTTCAACCCAACCCAGATTTTCAAACATATTCAAACCCTTTAAACCCTAAATCCCCCAGAAACCCCTAATGGAACATCATCAATAATCAGTCCTCATAAAAACGCATCCATAAAGCTAAGTTTTAGGAGGTTACCTTATATGCCGTGAATCTTTGAACAACTCCGTTTCCGGTCCTTGTGAGTTCCTTCTCTAATCCCTTCTTCTCTCTTTTCGGATGCAAGACGAAGGTGGCGGCGTAACAATAGGAAGATGAGGATCGAGGACGATTTGGAGTTTCAGGTATGAAACCCAAATCGAGAGCGGCGGCGGATGCTTGAAGTTTCAATTTCGTGTTCGCGGTATCAATCGCAAAGGCTTTGATCCTTCTTCTACTCTTTCTATTTCATTTATTTTTTGTCAGATTTTCGGTCCCCTTTTCGGTTGTTTAGGTTTTCGTTTTATAGAGTTTTTAGATTATTGGATTAGGAAATAATCCTTTAAGAGCTTTGATTCAGAAATTGATGAAATTAATTACTGTGTTGATCCGATTCGATTTTGATTTCAATTGTTTCTGTATTTAGAGATTTATGGTTTAAAAATTTCGAATTTGTTCTTGTAAGACTTGATTTGGACATTGATTGAATATTGATTGTAAAAATATTTTCTTTTGATTCAATTAAAAATTGTGTTTAATTCCTTTTCTGATTTTTGCTTAGAATTGGTTTGAAGTTAGATTAGGGTTTGAGGTTGATGAAGGTGGTGTGCCGTTTGGAGAAGAAGATGAACAGGGCTAGTTGACTTAGTCAATTATTCCTAAATGTTAATAATAAAAAAAATATATATATATAAAACCTATGTTATATTAATTAAGTAAATAATTTTTACTACTCATGAAACTATTAATTTTAATAATAATAACCAAATAATAATAGATTTTAATGGATAATAATAGTAAAATGATTATTGATAAATGATAAAAATAAAAATAAAATTGTATTTATTCAAAGCATATTTGATTTTACCGTAAGTGTAGTACAAAATGGTTAATAATATAATATAATGATAGTGCAATTAAATGTAATAATAATAATTAATATAATACTAATTAACAATGGTTAATTAATAATAATAATTAGTATAATAATAATTAATGTAATTTTTTAATAATAGAAATAATTAATATAATGTTACAATATTAGTGGTAACTTTTATAGTTGAAAAAGTCATCCTTATTTACACCCTTTTTTTTTATGTTGGCTTATTATTATGAAAATAAAACAAAAAATCTAGCCTAAAAATAAGGATAATAAGCGCCCCCTTTATACTAAATTTTGACCATTTTTTAATTAATATTTAATATTCAAATTGATTAGATTTAGGAAATTAGATTGTTTTAATTTGAAAAGGTAAGGTCATGGTTTCTATTATTATTTTTTTATTAACTCTAATTGGGTCCAAATATTTTTCTACAAAAACAAACCCCCATCTTTTGAATTGAATATCTTAGAGAATGGACTTACTAATTTAAATGTTAAGCCCACTAGTTCAATAGATACTCCATTTTTCTTTTGAGGTTTACAAGAGAATGAATCAAAATGTTAAGCCCAATAACACCCATAATTTGAATACATCCCTTATAAATTAATTTTAAAATAAGGTCACTATATTAAAATAAATAAGGTAAATTTTGGGGTATGACATAGTGATGAATTGTCTAAAGATTTGAGAAGAAACCTTCCTTATCTGTAGCCTTCCACACACTGACTACTAAGGAAATATGGAGAAAAGAACCTCCTTCCTTTCACTAGAATTTATTAGTACCAGTGACAACTCATTAATCTTGCAAGAACTTGAAAATCTTTATCCAATCTTCAAGAATAATTAGTTTCAATACAACGTCTCCCACAATAAATCACATATCTCTCATTATCAAGATCTGATATCAAAACAAAGCTTGAAAAAGAAAAATTTGAATGCACGGGTTTTGAACTTTTAAAAAGTGTTAGGAAGTTGATTTTAGAGAAAAACACAAAATAATTATAAAATATTAATTAAAAACAATTATTTATATATATATATATATATATATATATATATATATTAAAAATAATAATTAACATGAAATTGTGATTATAAAATATTTAAAAACACTTCTATAAAATCTAGACGTGTTTTCAATATTCAAGAACTCAAATAAAACTCAAATAGATGTTAAAAATATATTTCTCAATGGTCTTTTAGAAGAAGAGATTTATATGCATCCTCCTTCAGGATATACACGTCAAGAAAACAAAGAGTGTTGCCTTTGTAAGGCTCTTTATGGTCTCAAACAAGTCCATGGAGTTTGGTTTTCTAAATTTGACAAGATTATCACACAATTGAATTTTTAATGCAGTGCTCATGATTCTGTTGTGTTTACTAGAAAAACTAACAATGGCACTATCATAATTGAAGAGCACGAGAAATTATTGCATAAACATTTCAAGATGAAGGATCTTGGGACATTAAGTTAGGTGTGAAGTATCATCTTTAAGTGATGGCTTGTTTCTATCACAAGTTAAATTTGCTTCTGATCTTGTCTCTCGAGCAGGTCTCACAAATAGTGAAATTGAGCACACTCTTCTTGAACCTAATGTTCAATTTATTCCTCAAGATAATACTTTGTTTGACGATGTCATTCTTTATTGGCAGTTTGTAGGTAGTCTGATATACATCATGGTTACTTGGTAAGATATTTCACATGCAGTTCATCTTATTAGCCAATTCATGACTTCTCCTCGTACCACATATAGTATGTGGCTATCCTCCAAATTATTCAGTATATCACGGATACCTTATTTTAGGGTCTACATTATTCAGTTACATGTCTTCATTGATTCTTAGATCCTACTCTAATGTTGATCGGGCCGGTGACTTAAGTCATCATCGTTCCAACACTGGTTTTTATATTTTTCTTGAATACTCTTATATCTAGGTGTAACAAGAAACAAACTTTGATAGCTCTCTACCACTGAACCTGAATATCATGTTCTTGCTGATACAACTTTTGAGATATTGTGGTTTCATAGGCTTCTTGATAATTTAGTGATATCACGATCTTCCCCAATTAATCTATATTGTGACAATCGTAGTGTCATTCAAATTTTCCACCGTGATGTTTTCTATGAGCAAACTAAACATATTAAAATTAATTGTCACTTCATTCATTAGCATCTTCTTTGTGGTGAACTTCATCTTATTTCCATCGATACTCTTAGATCAATCGTCTCCTTTACTCTGAAAACTTTATTCTTCTGATTGCTTATGCACTTTAGTATCAAAATTCAATTTGATTACTCCTCCACTCACACTTGAGTTTGAGGAGGATGTTAGAGTATGTTATTATATGTTATAAATTTTTCAGTAATATAATTTATATTATAATTATATTAGAAATAATTTGTCTTTATTGTATATTTATTTTTATTTATTTCTTTCTTTGTCTTCAATCCTGTATTATAAAAACGAGTATTTGCTTGTACTTTATACACAAAAAGTCTACAAATATTTTTATGTTTTTCCAGTTTCTACAATATGCATGTTTATTTGTTAATTCTATTATCCATTAAAATATAATTGATATGTATAGGGTATGTTTTGTATAATTATTCTTGAAGTAAAATTTATATATTTCATTTAAAACATTTCTATTTTAATTTATACATATAAGAAATCTGATATCCGTCTGAATTTCTAGCTATCAATGTAGATGAACATATTCAACTCTTCATTCTTAAGTACTTAGTAAAATAAAAAGAAATTTTCCTCCCATAAGGGAATCAAGTTGCTTAAGTGCAGAAATGACACTCGTTTGCCAAACAAATCGCTATCACGCCGCTTTAATTGATTGCTTTTACCTTCTCGCAAGGTTATCTCCAAAACCACACAATTCTAATTTTGTCTTTTTCTTTTCTCGTTTTTATGCAAAAGATAATTCAAATATGGCGGTGACTGAGATTTTGCTATATAAACTAAACAAATTTTAAATTTCTTTAATAATATTAATATTATTCTCTATACTTTTAATTTTTATAAAATGACCACTAATTTATTCATTACCAAAATTTTATAAGACTACATTTTTTTTATGTAAATCAAAATAAGAATATTTGTTCTACAATTTATTATATCGCAATGTGTTAGAAATTTAAATTTAAATTACAAATACACTATTCATATGACTTTTTTAAAATATATTTATGACATTTATTAATAATTAAATATTTTATAATAAATTAGAATGTTGTTATTTATAGAGAAAACTACTACTTTAAAGGAAACAAATTAATCAAAATTATTGACAAAATCATAGTCTCTTTATACGTAGTCAAACAACTCCTGAATCGTGTTTTAAGAAGGGCATTGTAAGCCGGGATAACTGAAAAAAACACCCACATTTTTATGGCACCACACCACTAACCGTCACTATATGGGAAAAGGTAATTCCTCGAACCTTCCAAAAGAAATTAGAGATCAATCATGTTAGGTTGAAAATTTTAGTTGGAGAAAATTCAACAAAAAAATGTTAATAGCTAAGTTGAAAAATACTAAGTATCAAGAAGGTTCAATTCAAAAGCTTCAACTTATTAATAACGTCGACTTAGTAGTTCGACTAGTGTGGTAAGAATGGTTTGAAAGAATCTCAAGAACATACTCTCTCTCTCTCTCTCTCTCTCTCTCTCTCTCTCTCTCTCTCTCTCTCTCTCTCTCTCTCTCTCTCTCTCTCTCTCTCTCTCTCTCTCTCTCTCTCTCTCTCTCTCTCTCTCTCTCTCTCTCTCTCTCTCTCTCTCTCTCTCTCTCTCTTAAAAAATGTCTTCGACAAAATACTCTCTCTCTCTCTCAAAATCTTAAAAAATGTCTTCGACAAAATACTCTCTCTCTCAAAATCTTAAAAAATGTCTTTGACAAAATAGTTGGGTTCGACGAGTTCACTAGTTATCTATGAGTCTATGACTTATCATATTTTCGTCTAAGAGCCAGTTAAGTGACGAGATGTTTCGACAAGTGCAATAAGAGTAAATATGAGATTCTTAAAGGTAGTTGAGAAGTTTGAAGCAGTTATTAACGCAATTATCAACATAATAATCGATTTTTTGGCAATTATGTCCTTGAAGATTCATATGATTGAATCGTTGTCGACGGTTATCGTCATAGTAGTATATAACGCATGCTTATGCATTATAGTCGAGATCACAAAACTCTCTCCGGTTCTCTATAAAACTAAAAAACCCAAATTACATAACAGAATTGTTTACAAAACATTTACATTAAATTACATTTACCCTTGTTTCTCGTCTAAGAAGCACTACTCTTCCACTAGAGTGGCTCCTCCAAAACATCCACTTAGAAAGAAGTCTAACCAATAATTTTCAAGTGCTCTCAAGACGAAGATTAACCCCACCAAAAGACCAAGATAATAATGAGAATTTCAAGTTAATTTTCTATGAAAAAATGTCACATGCTAGAGTAAAAAAAGCTGGCTGCTTAACTCAAACAATAGTTTTCGTTCAATTCCATTATTCATGATCACAGACACCCCACCACCACCCATTATCGTAACAATTACGTGAACAAAGAATTGGTTAAAGTACTAATTCCCAGTTCGCAAAAGGGAAAATGTGTATCATGTGTTTAACTTTGATTTTCCTTTTTCACCACTTCATCCAGCCTTTCTATTGCTAAGCAAAGATTCCAATATAACTTTAGGAATCAACAAAAAAAAATCAGAATAAATCATAATAGCTTCTTTTTCACCCAGTCTTCAGTACTCTTAACATAACTCTTATTATTATCATTTTAATGCTATAAAACAGAACAATATACTACAAGAGTATTTCCTTATCTGCACCGCAAACAACATGAAACAAGTCCTTATTTAGTTTGCATTATCTTCTCTTATATTGAATTTTATTTAATACTAACTAAAACCAAACACAAACACACACTATTTCTTAAAAACTTTCATATCTCTCCAACGAGACTCCATGTAACTGGAAGGATCATTCTGTACATAAACCCCGATCTTAAAATAGTGAGTACCAGCTCCACGACCATCTCCATTATACTTAAGATTTCCATCAATATAAATCTTAACATTGTTAGCACCAACATCATGAATAGCATTCACTTTAAACCACCTATTATAGATATTTGGAGACAAAACAGGAGATCTATAATAAGTTAACGAACCATCATAGACTCTAAGCTGAGATGTTGTGGCGGTAGAACTTCCACCGAACACTTGCATAACACAAACACCGCTTGTGCCACTTGGAATATAACCGGATCCTTCAAATTGCCATACACCAGAAGTATAATCATATCCCTGGAAATAGAAATACAAAGTGAATGTAAATTATATACAACAACAACAACAACAACAACAACAAAAGTTATGTTTTGTGAGATGGAGATTGGCTTACGGTGATTCGAATCTCTGTTCGTGGTTGTGTGTTACTGCCAGACATGAAAGGCTTGTCTGTAGGGTATATCCAGAATTTGTGCACTCCATTTGAGAAGCTGTAACGTTCGTTTACTGAGACATCGTAAGGCTTTTGAATTTGGAAGTTTGAGTTACCTAATGGAAGTTGGGTGAACCCTTGTGTGGGATCAACCGCGGTGGCAAAGGAGGTGGTGTGGTAAATGATTAATGGGAAGAGGATGAGGTGCAAAATTGGTAACATTGTCATGGTTGGAAGATACAAGTTTTTTTTTCTTGAGGAATGAGGATTGTGCTAGATAGTTGTAACTAGGGGTGTGTATATATACAATTTTTAAACATAGACGGTGTGATATCAAAGAGATATTTACTTATGGTACAGTTGATTTCATATGACACAACATAAATAAATATTTATAAAAAATGGCAAAAAAATATGAAAAGGACGACTTTTTAAATGTCTTATATATTAAAGTTGTTAAGTCACTTTATAATTTTATCTCTAAAATTGAGGGTATAACTTCATAATTTAATATATTTATTTAATTAATATTAGAGTTTAAAGGTAGTGCACTGTCAGTTTAAAATTTTTTACACAGTCAAAAACATTTAATATAGAATTAAAACACTTAATGTCAAAAACATTTTGAGTTTCTTCTCTTTAACGAACCATTTTCCATTCAATTCAATATTCCTTTGTTATAACAAGTTGAAAATGAATTTAATTTCTCTATTTTATGATCATGTGTTTATATTTAAAGAGGGGGATATTAAAAATAATCTTATTTTTATTTCAACTTAGAATTGCCAATATAAAGATTAAGCAATATTCACATATAAAGATAACATTGGAGATTGAAAGCAATATAACACATTGATGATAGACTACTATGATATTTTTTAATTCATTTTTTTAATTTATATTTAATATTATTCATTTGCCTCACAAAATTATGCACGACTATTCCGTGCATCGCACGGAAAAACATCTAGTATATATATATATATATATATATATATATATATATATATATATATATATATATATATATATATATATATATATATATATATATATATATATATATATATATATATATATATATATATATATATATATATATATATATATATATATATATATATATATATATATATATATGTGTGTGTGTGTGTGTGTGTGTGTGTGTTGGTTATATGTATAGTAATGTGTTGGTTTAATGCGAATAAACATCTTAATATTCATGTTTTGTGTGTGGACTCACAAGTATCAATCATACTATTAACTTTAAACATCTAAAAAATGGATTTTCAAGTCCATTTTTTATGAACATGTGTTACAAGATGTTCAATATTAATTTTGATAATATATGTTCATTATTAATATATGCATGATCTTTTTGTTGAGAAAACAATTTTGCAAACTTATGGTGATGAGTAGACAACAAACATATGTGTGATTTTTTAGTCGATGCAACAATTGATGTCATGAAAAATACTGAATTTCTCAAATTCTTAATTTCCTTTAGAAATACACAAAATATATTAGATTGAAGAAATTGTTGGTTCTTCAATACTAATTTTCGCATCATATCATAGCTGAGACGACCAAACCAATTTTGCCAACGACAAACTAAAATTTAATATATATATATATATATATATATATATATATATATATATATATATATATAAACTTCTAGTTTGTATAATACAAGTATTACAATTATTCTAATATGTTTGAATCAACGGTTAACAAATATAATTTAAAATTTGTTATAATCCAAATGAAAATAGATATTCAAAAACAATATATAGACATATAACTATAAATTGAAATGAAATAAAGTAAATATGTGTTAAGAAAATAATTTCACCACTAAAATTTATCTTAAAAATAATAAAAAAATGTCAAAAATAAATAAATATCTATCATAAGGAAATAAGGAAAAATGCATATCTTTAATTCATATATTTAATTTATACAAAACATGACTTATAACATATATAATTATATGTTATAATCTAAGTATTATAAAAAGATAAGAAGATGAAGGAGAAAAAAATATAAATGATGTTGTAAATGAGTCGGTATATATAAAAATTAGTTTTTATTCATTCACTTCATATTTGAATGGTTTATTTTCTTATAAAACACAATGAAAATAAAAATAATCAAACTTTTATTGTCAAGCTTAATAATATTAGTCACACATTTATAAAAAAAAAATATAAAAAATTATTAAATTAATAACATTCAATTATGAAATAAGTATTTGTCAATCTTAATAAATTTACAATAAAAATATTTTTTTTCTACTTGTATATGTCATAGAAACATAAAGTATACAGAGATTATTGAAGATCATGAGGTTGTTGTTGTTGTTTCTCATGTTTACAAAGACTCGAATTTATGTGTGGATGCGCTAGCTAATAGTGGATGCATGGAGAAGAAATTATTCATCTATGATGAGGCGCGGAACTTCTTGAGACCTTATTTGGACGCAAGTTCTAGTGGGAGTGTTAGTTCTATGGTTGTTGTTTTGTAGTTTCTTTTTTTCAATGGGCTTAGGCCCTCCCTATTATAAATAAAAAAACATAGAGTATACCCAATATGAGAACAAAAATCAAGAATAAAATTATCAGATAGAAAAAACTATCATATATATTAGAGAGAATAAAATCACTATTAAAATTTAAATACTATCAAACAAAATAAAAATATCATGTAATCAAAAATTTTCTTTTTCTCAATCTCTTTCAAACAAAACATATAAGATTTTAATCACAAATATTTATCAATGAATATTAGTTATTCAAAACTATAAAATTATTCTCTGTGTAATCCTTCTGGGATATTTTAACAGTATTCATAGAAACTAATGTATGTTGTAAATCCGTAGTTCTTTAGAAACTCGTGTATAATATAAATGAGTAATTCTTCAAAAACTCAATCACGAATATTTTATTAAAAATTAAATCTAATTTCTCCAAAATGTATGTCACAAATCATTATGTGTATAAAAAATCAATTTTTTGTGCAATCTTTCTGGGATAATTTTGTATTATTGATTAAATCCTTATGATTCTTTAATATTATTGTTCTGGACTAGCCCAATGGCTAATGGTGGCCCAATCCATATCTGCTCTCAAGACGGCCCAATAACTTTGGCCCAATCACCTAAGGACAGTAAGAGCACCATCTCCCATGCCCCTTCGTTGGGGACACGCCTCCATATTGTCTGAGGAAAACACATCATCGCTACACTCGACCTGGCTTGCCCCTGCACCTAAGGCAAGGCAACCTCTCTGCTCCTCGGCCGGGGACAAACAACCTCTGCTTGTTGGACGTCTCTATCAACCATAGATACCTCCCTTCCCGACCAACGGCTAGTTTCTAACAGCCTCTCAGGATTCCTAAACATATTCCTAGAATCCTTGCAGTCACGCATTTTGGGCCTAGATCCACGATCCAGTCTAAAACATGGACCAATGGCCAAGCGCTTTAGGACAATATAAAAACCCTCTTATTTAAGAGGTTCAGGTAACACAATTTCAAATCCTTGAAACACTTAAATGTATATGTGCTCCTACTTACTTGCTCGTCGGAGTGCCTTGCAGGTACACTCCCTCCTCATCATCACCAACATCGTGCAGACGTCTCTGGCCCACTTTTTGGTTTTGATCATCCTCCGGATCAGTGCGCCGCCTGTGAGAAACCTAAATCACCCTTGAAGTATTTCACATTATCTCAATAGACGTCAAATATCTTGGCCCACTGACGAAGAGATATCAAGCCTTGACCCTTCGCTGAATCATTCGTGCTATATTGAAGTTTGAAGAGATGGAAAAAGAGCGTCAAGGTCGGCATACTCTTCTTATATTCACACAAGTATTGGAAGATTTTAGCGTAAACCCAATTTTCTAGGTGTTGTTGCGAAGGGGAGATTAACATGTCACTAAGAATGTCAATCTTAAAATCATCAAAAGGAAGACGAAAACCTATTAAGGAAAATAATCTGTAAGGAAATGGGATGAAACGCCCATCATACTTACTACACCCTTTTGCCTTTCTTAGGAATAAGTACTCCCCAGTTAAAAGGAAGCCCCACCTTGGTGAAAGATCAATCCAAATCACCCTCATAGGAGAATGTAGAGGTGGTATCCAATGTCTCCTGATCTACCCATACCGACAGATTATCTCATTCTTCATTACGAAGCATAGTAGGTGAAATGTCCATTATGAATAATAATTACAACACTGAAAAGGGATATGAATAATCATACTCTGATCGAACATATCAATAACAGGATTTTGAGCAATAGATATATCAAAAACTCACTCCATAGAAACCTTAACAGATAAAGAAAAAAAAAAGAAAAAGATGTTGACTTCACCTTAAAAGAAATAGGTTGGTTGTCTATATGTATCAAATGCCACCGGAAAAAATCGCAGATGAGCTTAACCAAGAAATCATAACATAAGGGCTTGTGAGAAGGAGCAAAGTTAGCAAGACAAAGAGACACTTTGTAGATAGTAAATGGCAAAAAAGAGACACTTTGTAGATAGTAAATGGCAAAAAAGAGAAAAATTATGCTTCAAGACCTTTATATACGCCTCAACCACAGAGGATCGTACAATCCCCTTATACCACCAACAGTGGAGATTTCTTCAAAATTGTTCAAAGTACTCAAGTCCCTAAGGAAAAGGAAACATCATTACCAACTAGCGTAGGGACACACATTCGTTGTTCCCTACAAAACATTATCTATTACAAGAAAGGCCTTAAATGTGCATGTTCTCGATAACAGTGACTTCCCATCAAAGCTTTTTACCTCTTTAGACCAAGCTGTCGGGCTAAGGTGTATACAACAAATCCTCATCCTGCAAAGCAAGGACAAGGGATTAACATGCAACTGTTTTAGGCCGCTAACAAGGAAACGATTGCGAGGAGCTGGTGCTCTTCTATCCTCGCCTAAACCAAACAACTCTGTCATTTGAAGCATTACCAACCCTCTAGATCAATCAAACAGTTGTCTATGTTGCACGATGTACTCCTCACATATGGTTTAAACCTCTCCCATTATATAAGAGAAAGGTGTGTTATTCTCAGTTATTCAAATTCATTCATATTCTCACATCATTTTGTATTCTATCACTTACTTGAATGTTGGAGTGCAAACCATACATGTTAGCCCCCTCTCTGTTGCATCATGAGCTTGATCCACCATGTCAAGATCTTATTTCACCATTCATCGTACAACCTTGATTCTACAACAGAACACCTAATATATGTGTTCAAGATCAGGCCAAACCCTTCGCCTAAAAAAATATTTTCTATCTCAAAATTTTGAATTAAAAATTTCTCAAAATAAATTTAATATTTGTTTTAGCTTCCTAACAAATCTGATTTGGGAGTCAATTGTGTTAGGGTTGATTCTAGCGTCAAGTGGTTTCAATCTCATTTTAATTGTAGTTATAGGTGATTGAACTATAATCCTTTCTATCAAATCGTCAATCACCATTAGGCTAACTAAGAATTGATAAAATAAAAGTGATTCAACTCAATTGAAAAATTATAATTGATAAGAATCAAAAGTAATTGTATTTGAGAATAGTTGAGAGTTGACATCCATTTTCTATCATTATTTCTAATCAAATCTAATTACTAATTAGTCAACACAAAGAATTATATTTAACTGCAGTGGGTTATCGGTAATGGCAAATCCACATTATTTTGGATGGATAATTGGCTCGGAGATTCGTTGGTGAACATTTTCCATATTCCGAAGGTCTTCCACCGACACCTCACCTCGAAAATCTGCGACTATGTTGACAATAACAATTGGAGCTTTCATGATAATGTTTCCACAGCTTTTCCCAGTCTCCTTGAGAGGATAAAAAATAAAATTCATCTTCCCCTTATTGCTGAAGAGGACGATCTGATTTGGAAGGAGCTTGCTAATGGCCAATTAAATCTCAAATCTGCTTACAGGTTCTTTCAAGCCTCAACGGCGGCAGCTTCGTGGAAAACATTTCAATGGAGTCCGAATGTTCCTCCCTCTCAATCTATGATTGTGTGGCGCCTTATCAATAACAAAATACCGACGGATGAGAATATGTCGATTCGCAGTTTGGCTTTTCCCTCTATCTGCAATCTCTGTAATTCGAATCAAGAAACTTCCCAACATTTATTCTTTGATTGCGTTTATGTTCGGAAAATCTGGGATTGGCTTAATGGAGTTATTGGCACTCATTTGCAGATCCATTCTATTAAGGACTGCTATGCTTTGATTTCTGCCAGGAGCTCTCCTCAGGCAGGGGTGGTCCTTACGGCTTGCTTTATTAATGTTTTCGTGCAAATCTGGAAAGCAAGAAACTTGGCCAGGTTTGAAAATAAGGTCACTCATTGGAAAACCTGGATTACTAATATCAGTGCGATGGCCAAGATGGTTGGTAATAATACGAAGAAATCCTTTAACTCTTCTATGAAAAATTTCTCTCTTCTCAAAAGATTTGATATCAGGATAAATCCGTCTAGATCGATCTGTCATATTGACGTGTTATGGTCTCCTCCGCCGGTGGGTTGGATAAAAGGAAACATTGATGGGGTGGCTACCAGTTCCCCCTCTATTAGCTTTGGTGGAGGGATTTTTAGAGACCACATGGGTGATCATATTGGGAGCTTTTGCAATTTCTTGGGGGAAGGGATAGCGGAGTTGGCGGAGTATAGTGCTGTTATGGTGGCCATTGAGAAAGCTCAAGATTGTGGTTGGCAGAAGCTATGGCTTGAATCGGATTGCATCATTGTTGTTAACGCGTTTTCTAACTCTAACTTAGTGCCTTGGATTATCAAGTCTCGTTGGCTTAAGTGTAGGTCTTACACGCTTTCAATAGATTTCATGATCGCACATATTTATAGAGAAGCCAATTTTTGTGCCGATATCCTGGCTAGTTTAGGTCTTAAACTTAGAAATTTTTGTTGGTTCTCTCACATTGTTCCGGATATTCGTAGGAATTTCTTGCTTGACAATGATGGTACCCCTAGACTTAGACTTCTTCACTAAGGGGTTTTGGTTTGGTCCCCCCTTGTGTTCTTGTAATCCCCTCTTTTTGTTTTAATTTATTTTTCTTTTGGTTAAAAAAAAAATAGTGATAAGTGTGATCTCTACTTTTTTTATGAATTAAATATTATATATATATATATATATATATATATATATATATATATATATATATATATATATATATATATATATATATATATATATATAATTATTTATATGAGAAAAAACATGTATCAAGTAAAATAATTGTATACAGTCAATCAACCACCATCATATATTATGTTAAATTATACTAATATTTTTAAATTAATTATATAACATGATAGAATAGTAAATTTCTATTAGATAATCGTGTAATTACATTTTCTTTAATCTCAAAATTATATAATTATAAAATTAAATATTTTAAATCAAAGAGAATTATAATGAATGGTTATTTAAAAAATAATAATTAATACTACTCCGTATTTAGAATTGAATTCGAATTTATAATCTATAGAATTAGTTAACTTAAAAAAAAACTCTTATAATTTATTTTTTATAAATACTTTTTAACTTTTATGTATAGATTACATTTTATTATATATTTTTTTATTATTATAAAAAGACATATTTATTTTTTAAATTTTTTAAATAATTAATATATTTAAACTATGTATATCTAAAAGATAAATATATTCTTATATAAAGAATTTGTGATAGTAATCTTTAAAATGAACAATATTAATTTTTTAAAAAAAATGCGAACGAGTGTCTCAGAAGTATTTTTTTTAAAATCTTAAAATAGTAATTTTTTAACAATATGTGTATTTAATATGTCAGAAATTAAAAAATGCGAACGAGTGTTTCAGAAGTATTTTTTATTTAAAATACTTAAAGAGTGTTAACAGGATTCTTATTTGTATTTAGATGTAAATGAATGTATGTAAATAAAGAATAATAATGTACTTTGTAAATTTATCCAAAAATATCTAAAATACATTCACAAACCATAACATTTAATTTTTATAAGAAAAAAGGTTATAATATGTTAGTAAGAGTTTCCATTGTTGACTCAGAAAATAAATTGGATCTTATCTAGCATTTATGACACAGCGAGTTATTGTCTGTTGGGTTAGATACGATATCACCTCTTTACTATTGTTTGACAAATAACAAATCTAGCCGCCATTTTATTTTTCTAGTCAACCCACAATCTATATTGATTTTAGTTTTCTTGAGGGTTATTGCTCTCAAAATAATATGGAAAAAATGGACATTGTTTTAAAATGTATTTATAAAATTTAATTGAAAATAAAAAAAATTAAAAACATTTCAAGAAAATTCCGAATATTTTATATAAAAAATATGCAGTAAATATGTTTAAAAATTACAAAATTTCCACTCTTCTTAAAAATATTTTAAAAACAATACTCCTTCCGTGACATTTATAAAATTTTTGAAATTAAAAATTATTCTTAAAATAATAATAATTTTTTAAATTAAAAATTATTTTAATTTTTGTCATCAAAATTATTAAATAGATAAGAATTTTCAAAATTAATTTTATAAAATTAATTTATTAAACAAATTTTATTATTTTTAAATTTAAAAAAACAATTTAACAAAATTAATTTAAACAAATTTTAAAACTCATTCAAAGAAGTCCTAAATCTCAATAGCAAGTAACAAGTACTCACCATTGGGAAGCTTTTGTGCATATCTCCATGAAGAAAATTCTGATGCTGCGAAGTTTTTGGCGGCTATTAAGGCTACTCAAATAGCAAAGGAAAAAAATTGGTCTAAACTGTGGATTGAAACTGACTGCTCTTTAGTGGTTAAGGCTTTCTCAAACTCGAATATTGTCCCTTGGTACATTAAGTTTTGTTGGCTTTTTTGTTGTGCGCATACTCTTCAGATGAATTTTATGATTTCGCACACCTTCCGTGAAGTCAATTTTTGTGCTGATTTATTTTTTGTGTTGATTTATTGGCTAATATAAGGTTTAAGACCAAAGCTTTCACTTGATTTGATAGGGTACATCCTGATTTAACTAAGGACTTTTTGCTTGACTTACAAGGCATTCCTAGATTTAGGCTTTGTAACTAATGGGTCTTGTTTTTTTTAGTCCTTGTAATCTTTTCTTTTTATTAATGATATCTTATTTTGATTATTAAAAAAAAGTACTCACCATTGAAAAGTCAAAGACTCTCATCCTATTGACTATATAAAAAATGAAATCTCAAATTATTTAAAGAAAGCAGGAGAGATTTCTGCAAACCTATCAAAATATAATTTTTAAATATGAAAAATACTCTTATTTATTAAATACTTTGTACTTATTAAAAATTTTAAATAGATGATGTTATTTTGAAATGTTTAAACAGACCACACAACTATAATACAATGCCTGTTTGGTTTAATTTTAAAAAGATATATATATATATATATATATATATATATATATATATATATATATATATATATATATATATATATATATATATATATATATATTTTCATTTCGAAAAATAATTTTTATAAAATGTTTTTTAAAATATTATAATTTAAAAAAATAAAAAATTAATTTCGACATTCTATAACATAAACATACTTTATTTAATATCAAAATATAGTTGAAATCTCAATTTTTTTAAAATTATATTTCAAAAATAATTTTTATGAAAAGCTATTTGAAATAGATTTAAAATTAAAAAAATTTGATATTTAAAAAAAAATTAAGAAAATAATAAAATATTTAAAATAATAATAACTATTCTAATCAACTTTTTTTTGGAATTTTTATGAAAAATTTGGTTTGTGTTGACAAATGTCAGCGGAGGCATTAAAGACAAAATTGAATGTGAAAACTTTACAATATTTTCCATTGATTGAGTAAGAGGTACAACGGCCTATATATAGATATGGCAAATATGAAAAGTGGGCCTAAACAGAAGTGAATAATCAAATGGGCCTGAGGCTAAGAGGACTTATATTTTAACACCCCCCCTAAAACTGGAATGGATGTTGAGCATTCCCAGTTTTGAAAACAATGATTGGAACGGGCCATGGTGCAGCGGCTTTGGGAATAAGTCAGCAATTTGATTTTTGGAGTTGATCGGCATTAGGTGTATTGTCTTGGACTGGATTTTGTCGCGAACAAGGTGACAATCCATTTCGATGTGTTTCGTTCTTTCATGAAAGATCGGATTTGTTGTGATGTGAATTGCGCTTTGATTGTCGTAGTAGATGTTGACAGGTGCAAGATGGTTGATGTTGAAGTCTTGAAGGAGATAGAGCAGCCACTGAGCCTCACAAGAAGTGTTGGCTAAGGCACGGTATTCAGTTTCCGAAGATGACCGAGACACGACAGGCTGTTTCTTTGATTTCCAGCTGACAAGGTTGTCACCAAGGAAGAAGGAGAAGCCAGTGGTGGAACGTCTTGTTACAGGGCAGGCTCCCCATTCAGAATCTGTGAAGCCAGTGAGGAGAAGAGGGGATGTTGCGCGAAAGAAGAGTCCCATGGAAGGCGCTGTCTTGAGGTAGCGAATGGTACGATGAGCTGCTTGGAGATGAGTTTGTGTTGGGGCTGACATGTATTGACTAAGCCTGCAAACAGAGTAGACAATGTCAGGGCGAGAATGTGTTAAATAAAGCAGTTTACCTATGATGATTCTGTACTGTGTTGGATCTGTCAAGAGAGGTTCATCAGTATTGTCTAGTTTGTGGGAAGGATCCATCGGTGTGCTAGCCGGTTTTGCTCCCAGTAGGCCAGTGGTTTCCAAGAGATTGAGGCAGTACTTTCTTTGGCATAGTGTGATGCCTTTTGTGGATTGTGCAATCTCGAAGCCAAGGAAGTAGCGGATGTAACCTAAGTCCTTTATGCTGAACTTATTGTCCAAAACCTGCTTGATATGTTCAATATGTTTGATGTTGGTACCTGTAAGGATCAAATCATCGACATAGACTAAAACTGCAGTAAAATCAATGTCAGTCTTGTGAGTAAATAGAGAGTAATTGAATTTTGATTGTATAAAGCCAAGCTGAACCAGAGTGGTAGTGAGTTTATAGTTCCACTGACGGCTGGCTTGTTTGAGTCCGTATATGGACTTGGTTAGTTTGCATAACAGATTTTTGGCAGTTGTTAGACCAGGTGGACACTTCATGTAGACTTCTTCGTCGAGGTCTCCGTGAAGGAAGGCAGTGTTGATGTCTAGCTGGTGCACATGCCATTGAAGGGAAGCAGCAATAGATAGGAGTAACCTGATAGTGGTCATTTTTGAAGGATAGAAAAACACTTAGAAAGGGGGGGTTTGAATAAGTGTAGCTTTAAAAACTTGACAGATAAAAATAAATTGCACAGTTATTTTTATCCTGGTTCGTTGTTAACTAAACTACTCCAGTCCACCCCCGCAGAGATGATTTACCTCAACTGAGGATTTAATCCACTAATCGCACGGATTACAATGGTTCTCCACTTAGTCAGCAACTAAGTCTTCCAGAGTCTTCTGATCACACACTGATCACTCCAGGAACAACTGCTTAGATACCCTCTAAGACTTTCTAGAGTATACTGATCCACACGATCACTCTAGTTACAACCTGCTTAGATAACTTCTAAGACTTCCTAGAGTATTTTGATCCACACGATCACTCTAGTTCCTTACAACTTAATGTAATCAATTCTAAGAGTATTACAATTGCTTCTTAAAAGCTATAATCACAAACTGTGATATTTCTCTTAACGTTTAAGCTTAATCTCACTAAAATATTACAACAGCAATGTAGTGAGCTTTGATGAAGATGAAGATTCTGAGCTTTGAATTTGAACAGCGTTTCAGCAAGTTAATATTCACAGAATAGGTGTAGAATTGGTTAACCTTGCTTCTCATCAGAACTTCATATTTATAGGCGTTGGAGAAGATGACCGTTGAGTGCATTTAATGCTTTGCGTGTTCCGTACAGCATCGCATTTAATGTTATACGCTTTTGTCAACTACCTCGGGCCTTGTTCACGCTGTGTCTACTGACGTAGCCTTTAGTAGCTTTTAACGTTCCTTTTGTCAGTCAGCGTAGCCTGCCACTTGTACTTCCTTCTGATCTGATGTTTGTGAATGCAACGTTTGAATATCATCAGAGTCAAACAGCTTGGTGCAAAGCATCTTCTGATCTTCTGACCTTGAAGTGCTTCTGAGCGTGATACCATCAGAATTTCAGTGCTTCTGTTCTCTTGTTCTTCTGATGCTTCCATAGACCCATGTTCTGATTCTGCTTCGACCATCTTCTGATGTCTTGCCAGACCATGTTCTGATGTTGCATGCTGAACCCTTTGAGACAAAGCTTCTGAGAGCTGAATTATGCGTACTCTTTATATATTTCCTGAAAAGGAAATTGCATTGGATTAGAGTACCATATTATCTTAAGCAAAATTCATATTATTGTTATCATCAAAACTAAGATAATTGATCAGAACAAATCTTGTTCTAACAATCTCCCCCTTTTTGATGATGACAAAAACATATATAAATGATATGAATTTGCGATCAGAAAGAGCAGACGGCAAAAGACAAATTACACAGCTATAGCATAAGCATATGAATATGTCTCCCCCTGAGATTAACAATCTCCCCCTGAGATAAATAATCTCCCCCTGAAATAAATACTCGAAGAACTTTAATAAAAGACTTCCCTGATTATTTCGGTAGAGACGATCACATAAGCTTCTGTCTTTAGAGAATTCATAGCTTCTGACTTCTGCTTCCATTGGACAGCTTCAGAACTAGAATTTCTTTAGATCCCTAGAACACTCACAGCTTCTGATTCCTGCTTCCATCTAGGACAGCTTCAGAACTTGAATTTCTTTGATCTTCTGAACATTCACAGCTTCTGACTTCTGCTTCCATCTAGGACAGCTTCAGAACTTGAATTTCTTTGATCTTCTGAATATTCACAGCTTCTGATTTCTGCTTCCATTTAGGACAGCTTCAGAACTTGAGTTTTCTGGATCTTTATAACATTCACAGCTTCTGATTTCTGCTTCCCTCGGATAGCTTCAGAGCTTTGAATTTCTACCAACATCACTTCATGCTAGATTTGTATCAGAACATTGTTGAATGTACCAGAGCATCATCAGAGCATCTCTACATCCTGAAATGTTACAGAACAAAAACTAAACGACAAAAGTCAGCATGAACGAGTCAGAACATAAAATGTATATGAGAACACATGATATGTATCAGAGCCATATAGGCTAAAGTAATGTATCAGAGCAAATAGAATTTTGTCAGAACAAATAGACAAATATGGATCAAATTCTATTATCAGTGCTTCTGATTTCTGAAGCTTGATAGCACTCAGCTTGCTTCAGTTTCCATGAGCTTATTCTTTTTACAGAATAACACTTCTTATGGTTTTGCTTCTTGTGTTTGCTTTGAAGATTCTCTTCACTTCTTTATACCTGCAAAACACTTAAACCATATAGAACTTGCAGTTCTTGTTAGTAAAAGCAACTGATTAAATCAAATCATTTATCACATATTTCTCCCCCTTTTTGTCATATCATCAAAAAGCAAAAAAGATTCAGAGACAAACAAAACGAAACACACGGAAGAAGAAGATGATTTCATTGAAGTTCAAACAGCAGGTACAGAAGTACATGAAGATAAGTAAGATCAGATGCACAAAGACAGATGCAACGAAAAGAAAGAAACAACACAGACTCAATCTAAGATGGCCCTAGCCTTGACAAGATCTTGGCCAGCATCTCTTGAACCGCATTGTTGTGTCCTTCTTGCCTCACCATGAAAGCTCTATACTCATCATTGAGTGAGCTTTGCTCATCCTGTCTCTTCTGAATTTCTCCTAGAGTCCTTGCAAGACGAGAAGATTCATCAGAAGAAGCTTCAACGCTTTCAACCACAGGAATAGCAACTTGATCTATAGCTTCCATGGATAGATCATTTGCAGGGATTTCCTCAACAGGATCTGATTTAGCAACATGATCTTCAGCATCTGCTTCTTGCATAGAAGCATCTCCATATTCTGCAGCAGGAATTTCCGAGTCTCCATTCTCAAGTGCCTGAAGAATGGCAGCTAGATTCCTGGGAGCAGAAGGACCTTCAACTTCTGGTGGATCAACAACTTCTGGAATGACCAAGCTTGGGTCTTTCTCAGAAGGGTTTTCCCTCAGAAAGTCAAAGAGAGTCTTGAAGTCTTCGAGCAGAACAGGATAATCAGGAATAAAGACAACGATATCCCTGCATGGATTTGCTTCCATTTCAGCAGCCAGTCTTAATTGTTCCATCTCATCCAAGAAGGGCTTCTCCTCAGCAGCAACACAATTTCTGAGAGAATGGTAGTATATACCATTATCATCTTCCAGAAGGTAACCAGGGTAACCAGGGGCAGCAGCCACTAGTCTTTTCTGTACTCCCATTGCTTCTTCTTGAAAATCCTTGCGAAATTTTCTCCAGAGATTTCTTGTAGAAACATCATCCAGACCATTTAGAAATGCATCCTTCAGAAGGTCTAGACTTCTAATCACCTCATGTCTGAAAAGTTCCAGGTAGGTATAGGGTTCAGGTTCAGGCGGATTGAAGGTGAATTTGTAGTCAGGGTAGAGAAGACAGTAAGGTTTGGATTTTCTGGTAGGTAAGGGATGGGATATAGAAGGTGGAGGTGCGATGGATGAGGAAGAAGGGATATCTGAGAGAATGATTGATGAGGGTGGAATATCAGAAGGGATAGATTGAGACGAGGATGGAGTATTTTTAAAGGGAATTGGTGAGAAAGATTTATCAGAAGGAGTTGGGGGAAGAATACTTAGAGGTGTGGGGTTTAGAATGGGAGAGGAGGAGGTTGATGGAGAAAGATTTGGTAAGGTAAAGTTTATTTTTGGTTCAGATGGAGGTGATTGGAAAGATGGTTTAGGGACAGAAGGAGGTGGAGTAAAAACCTTTCTGGAGATTTGTACAGAAGAAGAAGAAGATCTGGTTCTGCGAAAGGAATCTCTGATCCTTTTATCTCTTCGTTCTTCAGAGTCCACCTTGTCAGGATCATAGGTGACCCTCAACTTCTTGGCTTTCTCAGCCTCATCTTCTTGGGCTTTTCTTTTTAGCCTAGCCTTTAGTTCCTTCTGATCCTTCTTCAGAAGATCAGCCTTGGACGGAAGTACTCTGCCACGGATCCAAGCAGGATCAATATCTGATTGCTTCCTAACACAATCTTCTAGGTAAGACTTGACAACCTGATGCAGTTCTTCTTGAAACAGGGAGGCAAAACCTTCAGCAACAACTCTTCTTGAGAGAATGTCAGGAAAGCTTGGGCACACAGAAGGTACATTTTTAATGAGTTCTAATCTGAACAAATCCACACCATTAAAAATGGGACCTTGAACTACTCCAAGCAAATGGGATGCATTGAGTTTTCTGATGGAGTCCAGCACTTTGCTTTCAATAAGAATGTCTGAAATCATTCTTCCAAACGGAATAGTCGTTCTTGAAAGATGAGGGTACTTCGCCCTTTCCTCTTCTCTTGACTCAAGGATTGAAGTCTTTAGATTCTCAAACAGAATGTGAGAAATGTTGATCTCAGTCTTTTTGCCAATGCAGAAAAGAGTGTGCTTGTGATCTGGAGTGATGTAAGAAGAGGAGAGCATCCTTTTTCTGTGGTGAAGAGAACCCAGAATAATCTCAGCCCATACTCTATAAAATGGCCTCAAGGTGCCTGTGTTATTCGAGTCAATCCCAGAAGACTTAGAGATTTGTTTTTCAACTATCGACCAATCAACGGATGTATGTCGAAAACCAGACCAACCTTCTTCATCATTTAGATTGTATAGCTTCCTGATCAGTTTTTTAGAGATAACCACTTCATGCCCTAGCACGAATGAAATGATGGCCGTTGGAGTAACCGTTGCATGTATCCAGAAATCCTTCACAAGATCAGGATAAATTGGACCAACCAATCTATTAAGGTACTTGGACCATCCTTGCTCAAGGATTCTTGCATCACACTTAAAGCCATTCGCTTTAAGATTGTTTAAGTCCACAGCAGTTTCACATAAAACCTCCAAGTCCTTCGTGGGTATCAAGCAAGTTTTCAAAGGAGCATATTCATAATTTCGTAGAAGGATTTGTGAAGAAGTAAGTTTTTCTTTTGAGGAAGATGAACAAGAGGAAGAGTTCATGATGATTATGCCGAAGATTAGAACAAAGACTAGGGTTTGAGAAAGAAAAACAGATGCAGCAAAAAAAATGTGCAACAAAATAGAGAGACGGAGAAAAGAAAGAAGTTGAAGCGGGCTATTTAAAAGATTTGAAAATAATTTAAATCATTTTGCATTAAATGAGAAATGACATTAGGAGAGATAGCATGGTAAATGAAATGATTTAATACAGTTACCTAGGTCGGCGTCTTTTCAACTGCACGCTTCGTACTGACCGTAGAGACACGTGTTCATCATCAGATAATAGATGACAGCTGTAAATTTCAGAATAGACTTTACGCCTTCAGATTCTGATCACTGCTTCTGATCTGATCAAGTTTCTCTTCAGGAAACATTCCTTCTGAAGTGTGCTGATGTAAATCTGAATGATCTTCTGATCCATTACTTCTGATATACACAGCTTCTGGAGATTCACTTCTTTGTTCTGCAGCTTCTGATAAGACAAAACTGTATCTGCAGAAATTCTTAAGCTGCTTTGTTTCATCAGAAACAAGTTTATCATCAAACCAGATATTTATTGATTCATCCACAATCAATGTTTCAATATTGTATATTCTGTAGCATTTAGAGCATTTAGAATACTCAAGAACGAAACATCAATGCTTTAGAAACAAACAAAACAGATGGTTCCAAGACTAATAAACTTTCTTTTCTGATCTCCTACGAACATAGTTTCTTCAACAGATTTAAGAACCAGAACTTGGAAGACAGTCCTTCTTCCCTTCAAGTGTTGAGACCAACTTGAGTCCAGGTGACATGACATGTTGAATTTTATCTTCTTTGTCGCCAAGAGAATCTGCAAAAGAAATAGTCTTTTTCTTTGGTACCCACATCTTCTTGGGTCCTTTCTTGTTAGATTTTCTCAAGTTCTGATTGAACTTGGGTTTAACATTGTAAGCAATAGGAGGAACAGCATGATAATTTTTAATGTGAGTTTCATGATATTTCCTAGGTTGTGTCACATGCTTTTTGGTGTGTGTAATGTGAAAACTTTGAGCATGTGAAGTGTGCCTAATATCATGGGAGTGGCCATACTTGAACTGATCATACAATGGCTTGTATGTGAATTTCATTTCATCAACAGGTTCAAGTTTGTATGGGATTTCACCCTTAAAACCAATGCCGACTCTTTTGTTTCCAGACACAGCATATATCATAGAAGCTAGCTGACTTCTGCCAATACTTCTAGATAAGAACTTCCTGAAACTTAAATCATATTCTTTCAGAATATGGTTTAGACTAGGAGTGGATTTTTCTGAATCAGAAGGAGATCCAACATTATTGGATAGTTTTAACAGTTTATCTTTTAATTCAGAATTCTCCAACTCAAGCTTCTTTGTTTCAAATTCAAATAGCTTTTTCAGCTTTTTGTATTTGAGACTTATCTGAGACTTGAGTTCCAGAAGTTCAGTTAGACCGGAAACTAACTCATCTCTAGTAAGTTCAGAAAATACCTCTTCAGAATCTGATTCTGATGTAGATTCTGATCCGTCATCTTCTGTCGCCATCAGCGCACAGTTAGCCTGCTCATCTTCAGAGTCTGAATCATCTTCTGACTCATCCCAGGTTGCCATAAGACCTTTCTTCTTATGAAACTTCTTCTTGGGATTTTCCTTCTGAAGTTTTGGACATTCATTCTTGAAGTGTCCAGGCTCATTGCATTCATAGCACATGACCTTCTTCTTGTCAAATCTTCTGTCATCAGAAGATTCTCCACGTTCAAATTTCTTTGAACTTCTGACGCCTCTGAACTTCCTTTGCTTGGTCTTCCAGAGTTGATTTAGCCTTCTGGAGATCAAGGACAGTTCATCTTCTTCTTCAGATTCTGATTCTTCAGGATCTTCTTCTCTAGCCTGAAAAGCGTTAGTGCATTTCTTGATATTGGATTTTAATGCAATAGACTTACCTTTCTTTTGAGGCTCATTTACGTCCAGCTCTATTTCATGACTTCTCAAGGCACTGATAAGCTCTTCCAGAGAAACTTCATTCAGATTCTTTGCAATCTTGAATGCAGACACCATAGGACCCCATCTTCTGGGTAAGCTTCTGATGATCTTCTTTACGTGATCAGCCTTGGTGTATCCCTTGTCAAGAACTCTCAATCCAGCAGTAAGAGTTTGAAATCTTGAAAACATCTTTTCAATGTCTTCATCATCCTCCATCTTGAAGGTTTCATACTTCTGGATTAAAGCTAGAGCTTTAGTCTCCTTGACTTGAGCATTTCCTTCATGAGTCATTTTCAAAGACTCATATATGTCATAGGCCGTTTCCCTGTTAGATATCTTCTCATACTCAGCATGAGAGATAGCATTCAGCAAAACAGTTCTGCATTTATGATGATTCCTGAAAAGCTTCTTCTGATCATCATTCATTTCTTGCCTTGTCAACTTTACGCCACTGGCATTTACTGGATGTTTGTAACCATCCATCAGAAGATCCCATAGATCACCATCTAGACCAAGAAAGTAACTTTCCAGTTTATCTTTCCAGTATTCAAAGTTTTCACCATCAAATACCGGCGGTCTAGTATAACCATTGTTACCGTTGTATTGCTCAGCAGAGCCAGATGTAGATGCAGGTGTAGACTTTTCACTTTCATCAACCATCTTTTACTGAAGCGTTTTTCTCTTCCTGAATCTTTTCTAAACACGGTTAAGTGCTTGCACCTTAGAACCGACGCTCTGATGCCAATTGAAGGATAGAAAAACACTTAGAAAGGGGGGGTTTGAATAAGTGTAGCTTTAAAAACTTGACAGATAAAAATAAATTGCACAGTTATTTTTATCCTGGTTCGTTGTTAACTAAACTACTCCAGTCCACCCCCGCAGAGATGATTTACCTCAACTGAGGATTTAATCCACTAATCGCACGGATTACAATGGTTCTCCACTTAGTCAGCAACTAAGTCTTCCAGAGTCTTCTGATCACACACTGATCACTCCAGGAACAACTGCTTAGATACCCTCTAAGACTTTCTAGAGTATACTGATCCACACGATCACTCTAGTTACAACCTGCTTAGATAACTTCTAAGACTTCCTAGAGTATTCTGATTCACACGATCACTCTAGTTCCTTACAACTTAATGTAATCAATTCTAAGAGTATTACAATTGCTTCTTAAAAGCTATAATCACAAACTGTGATATTTCTCTTAACGTTTAAGCTTAATCTCACTAAAATATTACAACAGCAATGTAGTGAGCTTTGATGAAGATGAAGATTCTGAGCTTTGAATTTGAACAGCGTTTCAGCAAGTTAATATTCACAGAATAGGTGTAGAATTGGTTAACCTTGCTTCTCATCAGAACTTCATATTTATAGGCGTTGGAGAAGATGACCGTTGAGTGCATTTAATGCTTTGCGTGTTCCGTACAGCATCGCATTTAATGTTATACGCTTTTGTCAACTACCTCGAGCCTTGTTCACGCTGTGTCTACTGACGTAGCCTTTAGTAGCTTTTAATGTTCCTTTTGTCAGTCAGCGTAGCCTGCCACTTGTACTTCCTTCTGATCTGATGTTTGTGAATGCAACGTTTGAATATCATCAGAGTCAAACAGCTTGGTGCAAAGCATCTTCTGATCTTCTGACCTTGAAGTGCTTCTGAGCGTGATACCATCAGAACTTCAGTGCTTCTGTTCTCTTGTTCTTCTGATGCTTCCATAGACCCATGCTCTGATTCTGCTTCGACCATCTTCTGATGTCTTGCCAGACCATGTTCTGATGTTGCATGCTGAACCCTTTGAGACAAAGCTTCTGAGCGCTGAATTATGCGTACTCTTTATATATTTCCTGAAAAGGAAATTGCATTGGATTAGAGTACCATATTATCTTAAGCAAAATTCATATTATTGTTATCATCAAAACTAAGATAATTGATCAGAACAAATCTTGTTCTAACAATTTTGATAACCGGACTGAAGGTCTCTAAATAGTCGAGGCCTTGTGTTTGGTTGAAGCCTTTGGCCACAAGGCGGGCTTTGTACCTGTGAATAGTGCCATCGGGGTTGTATTTGTGTTTAAATATCCACTTGCAACCTATGGGGGTGAGGAACATGATTAAGGGGAAAATTATTCTTGGAACTAGGGAGAATGGGGGAGTAAAGCCCATGTTGCATCCTAGCTGTACCAAGCGCCATCAAGGTAGGGATCCCCTGTATGAGACAATGAGTAGGGGTGAATTATATATATATATATATATATATATATATATATATATATATATATATATATATAAACTTGAAATATTGAGTTTATAAGAGACAGATGACATACATCAATTGACTCAAGGTTTTTGTTGGATATGTAGTGTTAATGAATCATTGATGTTTAGTCCAATGACACTTTCGGACCTTGTTATCCGGACTTCTCGAAAAATGGTATATGAGTCCTAGTTGGCTTGGTGGAGAGAGCGAAGTCAATTCTAGTATGGATCATGGCTAATGATCTCCTTGGACTTCTCAAAAGTGATAGTAGAGGCATGATTGGCTCGGTGGGAAGCGGGAGCGGAAGTGGTGGTTCGGTGGGGGAGCGGAAGTGGATCCTAGTATGGATCAAGGCTAGTGATGTGGCTGACTCGCATTTGAAATGCTAAAGCCCCACGTCGGTTAGGAGTGGAGGAAATGTTAGGTTTATAAGAGAGATGACTCATACTCTCATTGCCTTAGATTGTGTTTGGATGAAGCATTTTAATGAGGGAAAGTAATTTTTTTAAGAGAATTTAAAATGACTTGATCAAAATCCATTGTTTGGGTAAAATACATGGAGAATTGTTAAAATGATGTAAATTTATGAGGTATTTTATTCAAGTTAAATTTAAGGTATTTCAAATAATACCAAAAAGTAAAGAATTTGAAATTGCTCCAAAATTTAGATGTTAAATTGTTTATTATTAATTTTTAAAATTTTGCAAGATGGTTCAAATATTTTATAAAAACTATAAATTTACCATCAAAATTTTCACAAAATTGTAAATAAATTCCTAATAATTTTTAAAGTTTATAAATTGGTCCCTTGAAATTTTCAAAAATTGCAAATTGATCCCTATTTTCATATTTTAAAATTTGACCCAAATTTTTTTAAATTTACAAAAATAGCTCAAAAGTTTAACAATGAATCATTTTAATACTCCATCCAAATAAAAGAATTAAAAAATGAATGAATTTCAATTGAATCATTTGAATTGTTTAAAATTTTGAATTACTTAAAAATTCTCAATTACCTCATCCAAACACACTCTTAAGGTTTTAGTTGAATATGTGATGTCAAAGTCTTTTGAAACCATAAACTTTTGCATTATTAATATTTTCGGACATCGCTCCCCAAACTTCCCTAAAAAAAAATATTATTTTAATTTGTATGATTTTGTTTTTTTTTTCCGCCTGTAATATACACTTCATTTTCTTTTTTAATTTGTTGTTTTTTTATTAAAAGTATTAATAGTTGTCATTATAAATTTAAAAGCAATTTACAATTCGGTATACTCATTTTTTTTTTATTAATGTATAGTAATATTTAAATTAAATCTTTTTTACAAGAGTATCAAGGAATAAAATACAAGAAACATAATTATAATATATTTTAGGTTAAATAAGTTTTTGGTCCTTATAAATATTGCAGTTTTATTTTTTTGTCTCTTCTGGGTAGGGTTGGAACTGAGTCGAGTCGAGTTGAACTCGCCTCAGCTCAGTTCGACTCGTTAACAATTGACCGAGTTCGAGTTAAAGACGAATTTTTTTTTAGCTCAAACTCAACTCGTTAAGAATTGTCTGAGTTTGAGTTCGAGTTCGAGTTTATCACAAACTTTTTTTCAGCTCAAACTCGACTTGTTAGAAGTTCACGAACATTTCGGTTCAACTCGTTAGATTACTCTTGTTAGGTTCAACTCGCTTATTTCACGGGCTTAAAAGTAATTTTTTAAAGTCTACTTTTATTTTATATATATATATATATATATATATATATATATATATATATATATATATATATATATATATATATATATATATATATATATATATATATATATATATATATATATATATATATGTATATTTTGACATTTTAAATTAATATTTTTTAAATAAAAAATATAAAAATAAAATAAAAGTTATAAGATTGAAATTTATACGATGTTAATTTTATTTGTATAATTATTTGTAGAAATATTTTTCTCACATGAGAATATAAACTATCAATTATAACCGTTAGATTAAAATAAAATATGATACTAAAATTTAGAGCAAATTTTCAAACCTACTCTTAAAGACAATATAATCTATCTCGTATATAATCGAGTTGACTCATGAACCTAACGACTCGAACTATGTATAGTTCAAGTTCAGCTCATTTAGTTAACGAACTTAGTTTTTAGCTCATACTCAACTCATTTGGTTTATGAACCTAGTTCAACAATTTAATTTTCGAATCGAGTTTCAAACTATTATCGGGTTAGTTTGGTTCATTGTCAGCCCTACTTCTGAGTTTTGGCAACGATTTTAGCTGTTTTTGTCAACATTTTTTTTAAACCGCTGCTTAAAGGCAGGGAGGGATGTTTCGGAAATTTGAAATTAACTAAATTTTATGGTATGATGTACCGAAAATTTTTGGTATTTTTTGCAAAAAAAAAAAACTGTGATACCATAAATTTGAAATTTCTGATATGTACTAGAAATTTCAAATATCCGGTATATTGGAAATTCTTTGTATCTCAATATTTTTTAACAAAGATAAAATTGGATTAGAAATATATGAGGTGCAAGGTGAAAAAAGGGGTGGTAAGTTAATTTTTCGAAAACATCCCTTTGATTAAGCAAGTTTATTTCATACTCCAAGAATGTTGGGCCCAATATTACAAAGCGTCTATTTAGATTTACATCTCAAATAAATAAATAAAAAATACAAAAACAAAAAAGTATATATAAAAACAAAAACACAGAAAATGCAATAGTCTATAAACAAGCATGCCAAGTTTTTATTTTGCTTGCACTCTTCTATCGTTTTCTAAAAATGTTCAAAGTTATCACCATTTCACATTTCAATCAAAAGTCACCTTGTATCGCTTTGAGACCTGCAAGTTCAAAATATCAGGCAAAGTAATTAACAAATCAAATTACATTTTTTATTGAAAACTATTTGTTTGGATGATATAATTGAAAATTTTAAAGAAATTTAAAATTGAAAGCAATTCAAATGATTCTATTGAAATCTATTGTTTTTAAAATTATTTTGTTTGGATGGAGTAATAAGATAGTTCATTGTTAGATTTTTAGTGTCATTTTATATAAAATTTAAAATTTTTTGACCAAATTAAAAATTAAAAATATGGACCAATTTGTAGTTTTTAAAAATTTGAAGGATTAAGTTGTAAAATTTAAAATTATTAGGTTTTTTCTTTGGCCACCTCCCTATGGGGGTCACCCCCAGCGAAAATCCCAAAATACCCCTGCTTCGGAAATGAACTTCCGAAGCGCTTTTTTATTTTAAAAAATTTCCTTAATTCGGAAGTGCATCTCCGAAAACACCCCATGGGGGGTGTCTTCAGAGATGAACTTCCGAAAACACCTCATGGGGGGTGTCTTCGGAAATGAACTTCCGAATTATGCAGAAACTGTGTTTTTTTTTTTTTATGTTTTTTCATAACAGTCTCGCATTTTAATTAAACGCAAACGCCAAATAAAATAAGCAATAGATAAACTGAAAATACTAATATGATAAATAAACAAAAAAAAATACTAATCCGATGAAAATAATATATACAAACCGAAAAAAATAAAAATAGTGTGCTAAAGATACAATCCGATAACAAAAAATATATAAACCCGACCACTACTGGGTGTGCCTAAACCTCTCGCCCTGAGACCTCCTCTGCCGCGTGTATGTCGCCGCACGGTCCGCATCAAGGACGATCATCTCCATCACCGCGACTGCCTCTGGACCGCCCCGCTCCACGATACCTCGATCCAACGCGTCCCGCCCAATCATCGATATCCGCTGGCAGATCGACATGAGATCAATGGCGTGATCATCCTCGGCCTGCTGGTTCTCCAGGATCTCCTCGTGTGCTGGCCTAGGAGCGCCGGGAATGTCGGGTCTCAGAAGAGGATGTGACACCCGGTAGAACCATGTGACGTATCCCTCCTCACTGTGCCAGTCCTGGGTGACCCGAGTGAGACGGTACTCCAGCGGTACCACATGATCCTCCCAATGCTCCCATATGGCAGTGAGCTGCATTCGGGTCACAGTGTCGGGAGCAGCCTCAAAGGGTGACCTGGGTATCCGCTGCACGAATCCGAACTGACGCATGCACCGCTCAGGGAGATATCGAACCATGATGTCGGTCCCGCATGCCAACCAGCCTGAATATAGAGCAATGCCGTCAAAGGGGACAATCTGAGCGTAGTCGACGAACGGCCTCCAGGTGACGTCGTCGTGCATCGTGCGGTCCAAGTACAGACGGTATGGTCCCACCGCATCGTTCCCCCTCTAGAGAGCGTATCTGGCGGCCCTGGGCATGGCGTCCACGTACGCAGGATCGATGTGAAAGCCGTGGATGCGGGAGAAGTAGGAGATGATCCAGCTCTGAAACAGAAACAAGATAATGTATTAAAATTAAATACGAAACATATATAAATAAATAAATACGATAATGTATTAAAATAAAACGTACCGTAAGCAGTGTGCAGGATCCGACCAACTGCCTCGTCCTCCAGTTGGAGGCCTCATTCAGCTTCTGGTAGAGATATGCCAGAGTAGCTGACCCCCAGTTCCACTGGTGAACGGTATCCAGGTCCATGAAATAGCGGAGGTAGGCCACGTCGACGTACCTGGCACTCTTGTCCACAAAGCATGCAGCGCCTACCACATGCATGTACCAGCACCGGAGAGCGCAGCCGCGGTGGTACTCCCTGAATAGGTCGTTATCCTCCTGCTCGGCCTCGGCCGCCGCGTCCAGGTGGAACTCAAAATAGATGCTCAGTGTAGTGAACCGGACATGAGGCCCACAAGTCGTGACGCACTCAAAGTGAGCAACCTTGTGCGGCAGGCCCAAATAGTGCATCATCCACTCAATGGCCTCGACCCTCTGGATCCTGGAATGGTCCAACAGCGGCCCCCTAATAGGCAGGTGGAGAAGACACTGGACGTCATGCAAGGTGATCGTCAACTCCCCCACCGGCAAGTGGAAAGAAGACGTCTCCTTGTGCCAGCGCTCCACAAATGCCCCCTGTATGCCGGTGCTGATGGTGGTGTACCCGGTCATGCAGAGCCCGCTAAGCCCTGAACCTCGCACATGGTCGTTAAACCACTGAGCTGCTGGTTTAAACAGACCTAAAATCTTCCTGGAGTGGTTCACCATTTTCAATGGCTCTTTCTCCTATTACAAAAAAAAACAAATAAGCGAGAAATAAACGGTAAAATTATAAAAAATGGTGACAAATAAACGGCTAAGTTAAAAAAAATACCTCTCCCTCCCAGATCCGCCGAGCGACGTGATCCTGGTAGTGAATAAGCAGGGAAGTGTCAAAAGGCCCTCCCGGATAGCTATCCACCTCCTGCTCCTCCTGCTCCTCCTCCTCCCCGACTGGAGGGTCAACATCCGGTATGACCTCCTCATCCTCCTCATCCTCATCCTCCTCCTCTCGCTGGCGGGAAGAAGATACTCGAGCCAGCCTACTCCTAGAGCCTGAAGCAGATGAACTCTCCACCAAGTCCTGTGGAACGTGCACACGGCGTCCCCGGCCCCGCCCGCGTGTCGACGCCAGCTGCGCCGCCGCCCGCTCGCGTCTAGCCGACGCAATCTGGGACTCCCTGCCCTGTCTGATGCGTGCTGGCTGGTTGCCTGACATGTTCCTGTAAACAATCGAAATCGATTAATATGCGAGACAAATGAAAAAACAAAAAAAAAATGCACTTCTGATACAGTTCGGAAGTTCATTTCCGAAACTGGGATGGAGGTGTTTTCGGAAATGAACTTCCGAAACACCCCTGCGCAGAGCTTCTCTGCAACCTACAATGGCAGACCCCAAAATCAAACTTTAAACCTATGTCTACACATTCTAAACATCCTAAATACCAGTACCAACCTAACCTAATACATATTTTCCTATTTGTAAACACCCTAATATCAATTTTAAGCATAGTTCTAAAACTCAAAATGCTTACCGATTGAAGAGGTTGGAGTGCTTTTTAATGTAGTATAGGAAGCTTGTTGGAGCCTTTGATGTTGCCTTGGAAGTCTTTTAACAAAATTTCGCCTTTGGTGTTGTTTGATGTTGGATTAGGGTAAATGAATGGGGGAGGGGGAGTGTTCTGCTTAATCTGCAGAACGTGTCTTATTTCGGAAGTTCATTTCCGAAACCACAATTTCGGAAATGAACATCCGAAATAAGACAATTTTTTTAAAAAAAAGGCGCTTTCGGAGATGAACTTCCGAAAACACCTTTTTCATGCAGTTCGGAAGTTCATTTCCGAAGTCAGGGGTAGTTTGGGTTTTTCACCAGAGGTGAACTAGAAGGTTGGGAGGTTGACAAAGAAATTTTCAATTATTAAGGACCAGTTTGTAATTTTTTGGGGTCAAATTTATAATTTTAAAAAGGGAAATGCAAACCCATGCCCTTAGAGCAATGATTAAGACTTTAAAAATAGTAAATTTATCTCGGTAATCTGCGTATTTAATGCCTCGAAAATTGAAATATTACATTTTCTATAAAATATTTTATTTTTTTGGAATGCTTAACCATTGCCCTGAGGGCACTGGTTAGCAATGCCATTTTAAAAAATATGAGGAACAATTTAAAAAATTCGAAGAAATAATAGTAACAAATACATTCTATGGAATACGAGAGGAATTTCAAATTCTTCTGTTTTTGGTGTTATTTCTAAATGACAAATTTTAACTTAAATAAAATACTCCATAAATTTTTATCATTTTAACAAGTATTCATTTTTGTTTCCAAACAATAAATTTTGTGCATATCATTTTAAATTTTCTCAAAACATTACATTACCTCATTAAAATGCTTCATTCAAACACACTTAAAAAATTCATGAATGACATCGTTTGAGTCTATAAGTTAAAGACTAAAAACCAAAGAAAGAAAGGTTTTTTTAATGGGTGCAAATAGAAATATAGAGAGATTTTTCTAAGAGAACTAGAAACATAAAAGATAAAATTTTAGAAAGAAAATATGGAGAAAACTAATATTTCACAAACTCTTACTACAAATCCAACAACCATCATCATTCTTAGATAATCACAACCCCGTAACATATATTTCATACATCTCTGGAACTCATCAAATCTCATTTTTATAACTTTCCTTTAACCATTCAGAAAGTATGAAATGAAACAAAAGCATATACATATATAAAATATCATTAGACATTTTCATTTAAAAAATTAAAAGAGAAAGAATAAGCTAAAAAGTATCAAATCTCTTTTCATCTCTTTCACCTTGCATGACGCTCTTCTCTTTTGACTGCAACACATCTACTATGGTCTCTTTTTTCGACCTTCACACTTCCACCATAATCTTTCTCTCTGGCTGCCGCACCTATACTAGTTATCCCTTAGGTTGTTGTATTTTTGCCCAAATTCATTCAACCACAGCCATTGTTTGTTTTGAGATTTTGTTCTCTCTCTCTCATGAGTTTTTTAGTGGTATAGTTGAGATAGACTTTGGGGGAGGAGCGCCTTTCATTTGGTTTGCTTGCCTCTTGTCTAGATGCATCATCCGAACTTCACGTTTCTCCACCCAAAGTGCTCGATCATGGGGGAGCGTATACTGGATCAACAGTCGGAAGATGGAAAGTTGTGGGACTTAACTATACCTCTTGGATTTTCAAGAATCAACCACCCATTCTTGTGAAGGTTTCTATATTCTCGGGGCTATAAATATGTCTCACAATAGTAAAAGAAACAACCAGTAGTGTAGAAAAATACACATATACAGTAACTTTTCACCTCACGTGATTTAGCTCCTAATACCCTATAACCTTAAAGTCTCTGACAACCCTTATCCAATAGGGGTTTTTAAATATTTATACTTTTAGCTAGTACAATTGACGCTAATTGCGGGGCATCAGTAAAACTAACCTGGGACCCACACATACAATCCACTCATAAGTTGCCTTTGTGACACCCTAAAACCCCAAAGAATCTTATTTAAATAAAATTATGTGAACATTACATATTTAAACAACAAGGGTGTCACACATCTCTCTCAAAACCATGCTTCTTAAATAAAAAATTTATAACAACGCGACAAAAATTCATATCATATTATCTCAACTGAAACATCATATATATATATATATATATCATCAAAACAAAAGACTTAATCTCAACATAAGCAAATAAGTCAAAATCTCATAAAACATCAAATAATATAACATTGTCCTGATGTTACATTATAAGAGCGACACCACGGAAAACTAAACTCAAAACAGTAAACATAAAGAAGTAGGCATCTACGCCAATCCTTCGCAACAAGCAGCATCTAGTGCTCCTCTACATGAGTATCTGCATCACCATCACAACAAACGACACAACAAAATAATAAGGGGTGAGGATAAATTCACAGATGTTATCCGTGTATACAACAATAAGGATAGTTTCCAATAACATTAACATCAATCACACATATTAACTTACACCCACAAACAATTACAATTCAAATATGAAATGCTATGTAATTCTCCTCCAAATGCACGTGGTACCAATTTTTTGGATGTCAGAGTTATGTTACTGAATTATCCATGTCACTGGTTCCTCTCAGAACCTAGTTCGTCTCAAAACCTGAGACCGTCATTGGTTTCTCTATGAATCATGACCTCGTTGGACCGAAGTCCTACCTATCTTTGATATACATGAATGCATGAATCACACCAATAACATTTACAACTCGTATTTAAAAATAAATAATATTCACATCTTTTACTCAACAAAGTTCCTCTATGAACCCATAATTTTGCCAATGTAAGGCTAATACGGTAGTTCCTCTCTGAACTACTCAACTCAACATAGTATAGAGTTATAGTTCAATCACATGATCAATCATATAATATTCAAAAATACTCATCAATAGTTCAAAATCATTAACATACAAGCTCAATAATAATTATCACCAGAGTAAACACACAATTACTTATGTAAGCCCACCAACAAGGTGTTTATGCTGTAAATTCGTAAACAATCGCTAGTGCTCCAAAAACGAAAGTTGTTGGTTACTCGCATAATCGACTAGATTAATCCTATGACACAGTCTGATTTTTTGATATTTTTTATGTTCGTTTGGTACATATCTTTCAATCGTTTGGTTAATTTGTAAGTAAAGGGTTTGTTTAAAAAACAAAGTAAAATGCAGGAAAATTAAAGGTAATTTAAAGGCTTCGACTAAAAACGCAAAAGAAAGTAAAAGACTTTTGATAAAGTAAAGGCAAAATGACTGAAAATTTATTTAAATGATGGTGAATCATACATACATTTCTCAGCACTCGTTTCTCGATATACTTGGTACTTTGAGTATAATCGAGTATTTGTATAGATTGAACACACAAAAATCTAATGTTACGTTCTTAATTTATACTAATTCGACCCTAACGGTCTTTTCCTAACGGAATGCCACGTTCTTTGCTTGCATGTTCCTCGGTCTCTAAGACCTCCACGCCTCCTTTTTTGGATAAGACCAATCATTTAAATTTGAATCTTCTTCCGTTTGAGGCGCCAAGTTCACCTAACATGATCGTTGAAGCTTATGTCCATTGAAAAAGTCTCAAAATAGTCCAAGTCTTTATCTTTGTTTCGATTGATATCTTCTACGATAGCATCTAACAAGACAAAAACTTCTTCAAGCATTTGATACCTCGAATAGCCTCTATGAATTAGATTTTGCATCTTATGAATTGGTGATGCTCCTATAATATCCATTATGATCATTATTAAATAAATATAAATAATTATTTAAATTTATTGAATAATTAATATTTGATTAATATAAAAATTAAATATATTAACTATAACGAGGAAGAATAATGTTAATAAAAATACTATTGTTTCTCTTTAATTAATTAATACTATAATTATTTAATTAAGTGTGAATTGGTTAATTACATCACTTATTTTTTTGGTTTATAAGAAGGGCCTAAGCCCAATTACATCACTTATCTTGATACTGAATAAATTAAAAATAAAATTTATCTCTATTTATTTATTCAATTAGTGAATTAAAATATAAAATAACTAATTTTTTATTTAGAAATTTTTGTTATAATCAAAGGCGAACATTGTTTTGATCTTTTGACAGTGTAGTAATTTTGCAACAATAAATAAGAGGAGTAGTTTCCAATCCAATGTCTTAAACACACAACACACGTCTCAATATATTCCTACATTTATCACATGTGAGGAGTATTGAGTACTGGCCACGCGGAATAGGTTTTATTTTGATTTTATCTTTTTTTTTAAATTATATTTATTCCTTTTTAAATTAAAATTAAATTAAGCAGTAAAAAAAAAAACGTGAAAACCGCATCCCAATTCCCACCCATCCCTAAAGTAGTGTAATGCAAAGTAAGAATTCTTCTGTTTTTCTGTCCGCTCACCTCCCTTAGCCCACCCACAGCAAACACACATAGAAAAAAACAAAAAACATCTTCGCACCAAAACCATTCGCACCAACTTGTCGTCTGGGTGGAACTGGAGGTGGTATTTCTCTCACCACCGGCTACACTCTTTCCTTCTCACCCAATTAGCTATTTCAATTATTATAACATAAATTAATTAATAATTAAAAGACATTTCTTTGTTCTGGAATATACCCACTACTACAACCACTTGTGTTGTTGTATCAATCTCTATTTCATTTCACATATTTCACCAACCTAAATTCCTTCCCGGATCTCACAAATATCACCGTAGATCTACACTTTTAACAATCTCGTCGTTTCAATCCACCGGTTGCCGTTTTGCTTTTAGATCTATTAACTTAAAATGAAAACCTAAATACCTAATCGCTATCTACGTTTCAACTCAACAATATAGAACAATAGAATCTTCCGATATTTTAGTTTTCGCGTTTCGTTAGCGTTTTCTTCACTTCACAAACCAAACGCAAGAGAGAAAAAGCACTTAATCAATTCTCTTCAATCGGATTCTCCGATTCTCCGATCCACGCACGCGCTTCGCCGATGGATTTGGACGATTTCCGATCCATACTAGACACGGCGGGCGTTGACGTGTGGTTGTTCATCGACACCGCGATATCCGTCGCTTCTCTGGACAACGCCGGAGAGTTGAAGCAACGGAGAGACGGAATCGTCGAGCGTCTTTACGCCGCCACCACTGCTCCTCCGCTTTGTCAGAATTGTGAAGGCGGAGGGAGCCTTTTGACTGAGGGAAACCAAATCAGGAAACAGAGTAACCCTAGTTTAAGCCCTGAGCAAAATCAGCACCGTCGCGGCGGCTCGTCTCCTCCGACGCCGCAGTCGCAGGGGAACGATGATGAGGAAGATGAGGAGATAGATCCTTACGGCGGTTTGTTCGATGATGGACAGAGGAGGATTCTAGAAATTAAAGAGTTGCTTGAAGATCCGAGACAGGTTTTGGTTATTGAATGCTTTTTTAATTAGTAATTATTAGAAATGAATGAAGAACAACCTTCTGATTTTTTTTTTGTATAATTTTCAGACTGAAGATACTTTGTTGGAGTCACTGCAAAATCTGGTGGATATTGATATTACATTCCAAGAGTTGAAGGTAATAGTTAACTTTAATTTGCTTTGAAATTGTTATTCAATTTTCATTTTTATGTGCTTGTGAATTGTTTTTGTTTTGTTTTGATTTGATTTGATTTGATTTGATTTGTTGATGATTTGTTTTCGGTTTTTGGTTCTTGCAGGAGACTGACATTGGGAGGAACGTGAATCAGTTAAGGAAACATCCATCCAGCGATGTTCGCAGTTTGGTGAAGCTACTTGTCAAGTAATGGAAGATACAGTTTTTGAATTTATTGAAGAAATTGATGTTTTTTTCCAAGCATTTGTTGAGTTTTGAATGTTGCTTTTGATAATGAGCAGGAAGTGGAAAGAAATTGTTGATGAATGGGTGAAGTTGAATCCAATAAGAGGAAAAAACACTGTCATGGGTAATCATAGTATTTTTGGGAGTATTTGTGAAAGAGTTGAAAAGTAGAAATTAAAAGGGTTTTGGAATATTCTTGTGTAATTCGTTAATGTTTAATTAATAGTATTAAACATTTGCAGCTGATGGAGACTCTCCTTTGCAGAAAACCACCCCAAATGGGCATCATCATCAGGTCAAAGAAATCTTTTATTCTAATTGCTTTTTTCTAAAGAAGCTTTGTTATTGGGTTGTTAATGTTGTGTTTTATTCGTTTTTACAGATTCCTGATTTTGCATACTCACCAAATCCACAGAGTGAGAATAGCATCTGATTCAAATATTCTTGTTGTTGATGATAGTACCTTTTGTTTGAATTTGTTTGATATTCTTTTTGCTGATGAAACAGATGGAAGCTCTGGTTCTGACCGTAACACTTCCGAACTAGAACCAAAACCTAAACAAAAACCGAATCTTCCACGCAAAGAACCACCTCCAAAACTAAGGCCATCACCCCCAGTTGCCGCTCCCCCTACTCAAAATGTAGGGTTATGAAAATTTGTGTTAAAGTTTGTTGTTGCGATGTTACTGTCATGTCTCTAGTGTCAATTGAAGGGATATTGACATAATGGTGAATGATTGCAGAGACAGAGAGAACAAAGAGAGAGCAATTTTGATGCCGAGAGGCTTGCATCTGCAAGAAAACGGCTTCAAGAGAACTATAAAGAAGCTGAAAATGGTTGAATTTTTTGCTTCTATATTTTTCATTTTCTTCCAAAGTTTTCTCTGTATATCTAAAACTGATTTGTGCTTTATTTATTTGTTTATTTGTTTATAGCCAAAAAGCAAAGAACTATTCAAGTGATGGACATACATGAGTTACCTAAGTCAAAATCAAAGAACACTTTCTTTGCAAAGAACAGAGGTGGTGGCAGTTCTCACGGAAGGCAGTGGTGATACAATGACCAGCTTTTGATGCAAATTTCAAGTGTAGAAAAAGAAAAAAAAGCTTGTGGGAGATTGGGATGATATATATAAGTCCTCAACCGTGTTACTCCCTCTCCCTCTGGATTTTCCTCCTCACTATAAACTTATTTTTTCTTGTGGTTTTTATTTGCTTAAATTAATAATCACTGAAGAAAAAAAATTCTCCATAACATTTCCATTTTTGGAAAAAAGGCTTATATAAGCAGTTTTTGTTGGTATGTTAAGGAGCATATGATTTCAAGAATCAGGATTGGGGATGGAATTTGGGTGACAAATGTTTTTCGTTAAAGATATGAAAATGGTATTTTCATTTCAGCCACTTTTTGTTTTTGAAAGAAAACATAAACAAAGTAGAGAAATGATCATATTTTCTATCAAAAAAACAAAAGTAATAATTGACCATTTACTAATGGATGGCGGGTATTGTCGGGCGGGAAAATTCATGTCGCTGTTGCTGTTGCAATTAATAATTATTTGGTTCCGAAGTCAATGCCAATTAAGTTTCCACATGTAGAGTCCCAGTGAGTATTTTTATTTTCTGTAGATAACTATGGAAGTTTTGGAAGATTTGATAATCTATTAGCAATAAATAATCGTAGTCTTGATTGTCGGTGAAAATTTCTTTCAACAGTTTGAATATAGGTGGTAGACTGGTGGTTCAATTAAACAATTGTATAGATTGTCTTGTACTGCTTTTTTTTTACGGGAAAATAACTGATTCAAATAAATTGTCTTGTACTTTAATGTGGCAGAACTTTGTCAAAAGGGGGTGAGAAAATGTATTTTTGCTTTGTTGTTCACTTTTTTCGTCTTATTATACATGTCACTTTTGGATTGGGATATTTTACATATTTAAACGTGATTCTTTATGTTAAAGAATTGTACCTAATCCTTTTTTAAATTAGTTTTTCTCTTTCTAAGTTATAGTTTTAATTCTATGTCATATTTGTAAAACAAATTATTTTTTTATAAAATTTATATATTTTAAATTATAAATTTGTTACGAGAAAAAAATAAATAGAATGAAATAATAATTAGTAAAAAAGTATTATTATAAAAAATAATATAATTAAAAGCAACAAAACTTATTTTTAAAATTTATTACTTTTATTAGTATTTTTATTTGTGGAATAAAATATTATTAAAAGTAATAAAATTTAAAAATGATTTGATACTCTATTAGTATTGAGTAACAATACTAGCACTTAGGTAGAGGTTGTCCAAATCTTTACAAAAAATCAAGCCTCAACAAAATAATTATATATTAGGTCAATCTTAGCACTTAGGTAGTCTAAATCTTTACAAAAACCAAGCCTCAACAAAATAATTATATATTAGGTCAATTATATATTAGGTCAATCTTAGCACTTAGGTAGAGGTGGTCCAAATCTTTACAAAAACCAAGCCTCAACAAAATAATTATACATTAGGCCAATCTTAGCACTTAGGTAGAGGTTATCCAAATGGTGAAGGTGGATAACAACAATTGGTGGATGTCAGTCCACAATTAAATATTTGATAAGTGAACAACTACCTAGTGATGAAGCTAAAACAAAGAAGGTCAAAAGTTTGGCTATATTTGCTTGCAAGTATTACAACTGATTATTTCTTGATCCTCTGAGTGATTAGAATGATTTTATATCAGAAGAGTACCAGCGGTACATGTCATTTTCTTGGCAAATCGCTTGCCTCATGACATAGCAAGAAATAAACTGATGTAGAATACATTGATGCGGGTAACTGTTGCGCACAAATTATCTAGATGAAATATCAACTAAGTGATTACGAAGTTAATCTAAGAGTTATTTCGATAAGATGTGACAACACTAACGCCATAAAGCTCATGAAGAATTTGGTAGTTCACTCTTGGACGAAACACATTAAGTCCAAACATCACTTTATTAGACATCATGTTGAAAAAAGGAATTGTGTAATTGAGCATGTATCTTCATATGACCAACTTACGAATATTTTTACCAAACCACTTTCTAAAGAAATTTTTTTCCATAAGAACTGAGTTAAGGATATTAAATCAATCATGCATGGGTTAGTACCTGCTAAATGTTTCTTCTCATTCTTTTCCTTCCATTTCTATATGTTAAATACCAACTAAGTGATTACGAAGTTAATCTAAGAGCTATCCCAATAAGATGTGACAACACTAACGCTATAAACCTCATGAAGAATTTGGTACTTCACTCTCGGACGAAACACATTAAGGTCAAACATCAATTTATTAGGCATCGTGTTGAAAAAAAATTGTGTAATTGAGCACGTGTCTTCTTATAACCAACTTACAAATATTTTTACCAAACCACTTCCTAAAGAAAATTTCTTATTCATAAAACTGAGTTAGGGATATCAGATCAATCATGCATGGGTTAATACCTTCCAAATGTTTCTTCTCATTCTTTTCCTTCCCTTTCTATATGTGAATTACATGATCTATGTCCTGGTTCGTGTTTATTTTCCCGCATTTTTTTTAATTCCAAATGAGGAGAAGTATACTCTTAGGAAGAGTATGGTATATTCTATATATATGTCAGGGGAGTTTAACTGCTCCATTATATCACCCTTGTTTCTTTGTTTGTCAACCTTACTAAGATATGTGTTGTCATCGTCAAATAGGGGGAGAATGCAGATCTATATACTTGCATGTACTACAGATGTTGATGCCTTGATCCTTTGAGTATTAGAATAGTTTTAATGATGACTTTGTTGTTAAGAGGAATAATGATGATTGAATATGTTGCTTGATCGTGTTGATCCTCGATGATATCTTTCCAATTGTCTTTGACGACATGGCTCTTTCTAAAGTTATCTCAAGCCTCATCAAGGAGAGGATTTAAGAATCCAAAAAGGTGATAAAGTCAAATATAATATAGCAAGGATCTTTAAGCTTCAAAGTTGTGAAAGAGAGGAAGTGTGAAAGTTCACCTGGTTGGTCATGAGATTAACGCAATGTTAGAATGGCCAGAGTGTTGTAAATATTTTAGATTAACTCATAAGTTACTAAGACAACTTTGAATAAATGTTTTTGAGGACCCTATCTTTTTTATAAAATCACTATAAACATTTTTTGCATATAGCTAACTGATTACAAATCCAAATAATCAATTATGAGCAAAATTACACTGAATTATCGATTATCCATTAGAACTAGTTGATTATCTCAATTGTAACTACATAATCGATTACTAGGGTTGTTAGTTGATTAATAACAACACAATTTGAAAACTTTCCATTTTATAGTTCATAATCGATTGCACCTGTGGCATAATCGATTATGAGCATTAAAAATCCCATTACTCATTTTCCTTTTCTCTTCTTAGTTGTCTAATTTTGGAAGCCTCACAAATGTATATATATATATATATATATATATATATATATATATATATATATATATATATATATATATATATATATATATATATATATATATATATATATATATATATATATATATATATATATATATATATATATATATATATATATATATATATGATGGTTGGGATCTACCTTGCCTCTACGAGCGTTAGCTTTTTCCTTCATTGCTTTCCACTTTGCCACTGAAAGAGGAGCTATCCTATCTAGAACAACAAAAACAATTGGTTGAAACTAACTAAAAGTTATAAATAATGGAGAAATATCAAGAAGACGCCTCACTTAAAAAACCCAAACTCATAAATATTTCTCTTATATCTTAGTCGATCTTTCACCTCCATAATATAGAATTACTCCAAGAAATCAACTGTTTTATTTTCCATCTCACTATGTTTTTATTGATAAAGCGTGTAGAGGTGGTTGATCATATTGTATGCCTCTATGCTCTTATGTTGATTCTGAAGCTTAGTGATTATGGTAGCCAATATGAGGCAAAAAAATTCTTAGGCTTCATAAAAATTCTTCTCATAATCATTTATTTCATCCTTGGGAGCATTATAGGGTGTATCATATTCATGAACGGGCTCTTTGAGAACATACGTCATTTTCACGTGCTTGAGGGTAATCTTTAAGTTTTTGTGCCACTTAATGAAGTTTGTTCCAAACAACTTATCCTTGTCAAAGATTGTTTGCAAATTGTTATTTGAATTGTTTTTCATAGTTAAATACATCAAATAAAATGCAGAAAATACAGAAAGCCCTAAATCTAACAAAACCATAAATCTTGTTAAACCCGAAATCTAAGCAAACCCTAATAACTTGCAGAAAATACTTATCTAGTATCGTGCCTTCGTCTTCAGTCATCCCTTCTAGCACAATCGCTACGAGAATCGCCTTCTTTTTCGCAGTCGCTTCGAGAATCGCCTTCTCTTCTTCTTGTTCCAAACTTAGGGATATTTCGTTTTGATAAGAATGAATGGGGTTAACCCTTACATTTGGTTGTACACGTATGCCTTACATTGCAATCTGGACTCCACTTACCCACGTCACCTTACAAACTGCCATCTGGAAGCTTTTTTTGAACTTTGACTAACGATTCACTAACAAAAGGACTAACGTGGATATGTTAGGAAACTTAAAGGACCAAAATGACACGAAAAAAAGCTGAAGGACCAAAGTGAACTAGAGGGTATACTTAAGGGTAGGGGTGTTCGCGGTGCAGTTTGGGCGGTTTTGATGCAAAAAATATCTGAACCGCAAGAGAAAAAAGCATGTGGTTTGGTTTGGTTCGGTTGACTTTTAGAAATAAAACTGAACCAACCCAAACGGATCTAATGCGGTTTGGTTTGGTTCGATTGGTTTGGTTTTTTATAAAAAAAATTATTGAGCCATACATAAACATATAGATGACAACATAACTTTGTATTTAGTCATTCATACACTACCAAGTAACAATAAAACTCATCATATTTGGACCACAACTTTTCATTTAATATGTAAAAATCATACTTGATAAAAATGGAATAATAAACATAGAAACAATATCAAAAATATTATAATGAAACCAAAAAAATAGAGGAGGTGAGAGATTAGTAAAGATGAAAAGGAAAGAACAAAAGAGATGAGAGATTAAAGAAGAAAATGTGCGATAAAAACAAAATTGAAAGAGAGAGCAGTAGCATAAAAATGAGAAGGCGAAAAAGAAAGAATATAAGAGAGTAGAGATTAGAGAAGAGACAAGATGTATTTGGAGGAGAGTGCAATGCACTGCTAGAAGATACTTGAGAAGGTTGAAATTGAAATCCTAAGTATGAGTAAAAAAACGCTTTTCTAATCATAAGGTTAAGACATAATATGTTTAGGTTTGAGTTGGATGTGAGTTAGGTGAAATTTAAATTGTAAGATAATGCGGTTTGATTCGGTTTGCAAAACACAAACCGCAAACCGAACTGCGCAGTTTTATCAAAATATGAGTCAAACACATCCAAATCAAATGCAGTTTTCGGTTTGGTTTAATTCGGTTTGCAGTTTTCTATTTGATTGATTTGATTTGATTTTGAACATTCCTACTTAAGGGACCAAAAGGAAAATTTTGTGAAAAAAGAAAAGAAAAGAAAAGAATAAACATAGAGAAAATATATGTGTATTTACAATTAATGCGACATAAATGTCTTTAAACTAAAATAAATTATGATAAAAATAAAGAAAATGTTATACTGTACGAAAAACTATGCGTGCTATTATACGAATGAGTTTTTTAAGTGTTATTTAAATTTTTCTTAATTTTGATTTAACTCAAAATTATTAATATGATTTTGCAGTTGTATTTGTTTATGAGATTAATCACAAACAACTTTATATGTGGCTGGCTGTGATACATGAAATCAAATCACTCTATGTTGTGAGTTATGAAAATGACAATTATTTACAAATTGCAGCACACATGGCTAAATTATTAAGGAATGGTATTTTTAAAAATTAGTACTTTTTTTAAGGCAAAAGGATGATAAGAGATAGTCTTAGGAGTACCCTTCATATCTAACAATTTTTTTTCTTCTAATAATCCTATGCACATGGTGGAATCAAAGAGAAGAATTGCAATCTAAGCTAATGCTAGCAAGAAGATCCGCATAAAAATTGGCCTCTCTAAAAATATGAGTGATCATAAAATCAATGTTCATCATGTAGGTCCAACAAACAAGGCTACGAGATCGGATAGTCCACGGCACAAGAGCATGGTTATAGAAAGCTTTAACAACAAGAGTGCAATCCGATTCCAACCAAAATTTGTTAATCTTAAGTTCCATAGCTTTTTCCATGGCCACAATAGCAGCAAGCAAATCAGCATTAGCAGGTGATTCACAACCCAAGAATATACTAAAACTTAGAACATGATTGGCATGACAGTCCTTGAAGATACCACCACATGCCGATTTCTAAGGTGATCCTTTAGCCACACCATCCACATTATATTTTATCCAACCTTGAAGAGGAGGAGACCAAAGAACATCTACAAAAGTAGAAGAATTTCTAGGATTCAAATTAACATCAAATTTTTTAAGCATCGCGAAGCTCGAGATAGTCGAGTTGGATTTTCTACAGGAGGTGTTTCCAGCCATCTTAGCCTGGGCAGCCACAGACGCAACACAAGATTGACAATGGATGCGAAGATTCTCTTGACGAACCTTATTTCTAGACCTCCAAGTGTGGTAAAATATTCCAACAAAGCTGGATTTAAGGACAGAAAGAGCTTGAGCAGACCAGGGAAAATCTAACAGCTTCAGACAATCATTATAGCATTGGAAGTTAAAATTAATGCCACACTTCAGCTTGAGCCACTTCCATAAATTGGTAGCAAACTTGCAGCCAAAGAAGAGACGATCCATTGTTTCCTGAGAAGAATGGCAGAGAGAGCACATTGAAGGAAGAGAAAATCCACGGATGACATAGCTATCATGAGTAGGTAATTTGCGATGAATGTATCTCCAAACCACCATAGATTGAGAAGGGGGAGAGTCCTTATCCCAAGGGAAATTGGACCTGAATTTAGAGGGAGAAGGTTTAGTAATAATGTTATAGGCTGTTTTGAAGCTTAATTCACCATTTGTATTGCTTTTCCAGACCAGTTTGTCTTCTACATTGAAGTTAGGGATTACAATAGAGGAAATGGTGCTCAACAGCTTAGGAAGAGCCACTTGAATGCTAGCCTTTACAGACCATCCCTGAGTTGTCCACCAATCACACACCATGGAAGTTAAAAACCTATGAAATCTGTCTGGAACTTTAAATTTTGCAACAAGTAATCCAATTGTCCAACCAAAAATTCACCTTTTCCTTTGCCAATGATCCATATACAATTCTCGATCAGATTGTAAGCTTCCTTGATGCCACTCCAAATAGAAGACTTAATCGAATACTTGATAACTTTGCCATTTCTCCTAACTCTAGCATTAAGAAAGTTAGACCAGTTCTGATTGTTGTTGAGAAATTTCCAACAAAGATGAATATTAGTTGCAGAATTATAAGCTTTGAGTGAAAGAATTCCCAATCCTCCTTCATCCATTCCTTTGTAGCATGTTTTCCAAGCTATAGTAACTAACTTCTTCTTGTCAATACAGCCACTCCAAATAAAGATTCGCATCCAAGTCTCCAACCTTTTGATTATGCTGGCAGGCCAACTGTAGACTGACATACAATGAATCATCGTGCTAAGAATAACAATTTTCACCAATTGAACGCTTCCAACCATTGAGAGGAGCTTTGCTCTCTATGCAGCCAACTTCAACCTTATATTATCTGCAATATGTAAGAAATGGCAGGCTTTAAGCTTACCAACAAACATTATAACACCTAAATACACAAAAGGAGGATTAGCTTTAGTGAAACCGATGATTTCAGCAAGGCTGCAATGTCTATTACAAGACATTCCACCAGCAAAATCAAAGATTTAGAGTAATTGCAGAATTGGCCAGAGCAGCTAGCATAGTCTTTGAGAAGATTAGAAATGGACTTGAGGAATTTTGCATCACCCCTCCAGAAAATCATAATATCGTCTGCAAAGAGAGTATGAGAATTAACAAAACAATTTTTGTTAGCCTTGATTAAATTGATTTGATTAGTGTTGACAAGGTTAGTGATACCCCTACTGAGCACTTCCTCAGCAATACAAAACAAAAGAGGAGACAAGGGATCTCCTTGTCTCACCCTGTTAGAGCAATGAAAGTAACCAATTTGTTTTCCATTCAAGCAAACAGATAGAGTGGCAGAACTAAGAATAGTCTTTATCCACCCATAAAATTTATCATTGAAATCAAAAACTATAAGAGTTTTAGTCAGGAAATCCCAATTGTGAGTATCAAAAGCTTTAGCTATATCTATTTTAAGAGCCACAATTCCACTAAAAATTAAAAGCTTTAGTTATATCTATTTAAAAATTAGTACCTATTCACACTTATGTCGCAATTTTGTGCACGATATAGCACCCTCTTAATTAAATGTGAAAAGAAAAATAAATATAAAATATAAAATTATTTCGTAATAATAGAAGAAAATTTTACAACTTAATAATTTATATATTGTTTTATAATAATAAATAAAATAAAATAAATAATTTTTGAATTCTTTTATGTATGTACATCCTATGAATAAATAATTTTAAAACAATTTTATTAATAGATAAAAAATAGTAATACAAATCCATATAATTAACTAACTATTTGTATATGAGTCTATTATTGTTTTTTTAATCATTTGTCATCTAGTTTTTATCTCTCCTTTTTTTTTTTTTAGTTTAGGAGTATGAATCATTAATTTTTAATGTATCCTATTTTTTTCTTAATCAAATATTTAAAATGTGAGAGATTTGTAATAAATACTAGTTTTAATTGAAAAGAAATTGACCATAAATAATCAAAGGACAATAATACTCCCTATTAAATATTTTTAAGCTAATCATACAATGTTTGAATGAAACTATAATAGTAGCTTTTTAAAAATACATCATTTGGCTAAAAAAAAAAAATTAAAAATAACTTTCTTGGCTATAAGATTTTTTTTCTTTTTATAACATAATATTTAGTTGATTATAATGAAATTCTAATTTTAATTTTTTCTATTGTATTTAATTTTTCTTAAACAACTTATGTGATGATCAAGAAACGAATTCGAACCATGACACTTTCCTCCCAACAGTTATAATTATATTAGTAGTATTGTTCACTAGAAGAAATTTATGTCATGTACTAACACTTTATTTTCTCTTAATCCGAACAACTACATTTTCTCGTATTTTTTCTTTATATTTTTTCATCAATCAAATAAAGACAAATTAACTTTCTCAAAGACTAACATACTTAAAACAACAAGTAATAAATTGGAGAGAAATAAACTAGATCTCCATTCTGAAAGCAACAAGTTAATAAGACACATGACTTAAACATACTTTTAATCTCCATATTAATGAACAAAATTAATTATCATTCAATTTTAAAAACCGCACTTCTGATTTTTTTCTACAATATTTGGATTTTAGTCTCCACTATTTTTGACAATGTCACAACACTTTTCTCCAACCTCCACTATTTTTCATGCTGGTGATCTTTGCCTCTGAAAGACATTATGAGATTTCATGAGGCTGAAAAATTCAACTTCACTATAAAACAAGTTCAATTTCTCGAAAGCAACATAGCCCTACTTCAGTTTTAAAAATGAACGCCTAAAGTGAATTTAAGCATAAGAAAAAAGAAGTGCAATTTTAATGTATAAAAAAACGAGGTATTATTGACTGAGGCAAAAACATAGCATTGCTCATAACTATAGGATAATAGGCCTTAGAAAAATGGGTTTTTACCTCATCATATGGCACATGCTCCTTTCAAAGTGTGATAACATACCAAAAAGGCACGTAAATACCATACTCAAATGTTCTTCCGGCCATAATAAATAAATGATCAAACAGAAAGAATTTCTAGTTGAAACTTTGGATGCTAACTAATCAGTACTATGGTAAGCTTAAACTACACTTCCTTGATATAAAGTGTCATCACTTAGTCCTGTCTGTGTAATCTTGAGTAATGAAAATCCTCAGTTATGCATCTTGGGCTCATCCTCTTTCTTCAGACCATCTAATATCCCACCAATAAACTTGTCATTGTCAGGTGAGGCTGGGTCAACAACAAATGAATACTTATGAGGTCTTTGCTTTTCTTTGTTGGAAACGATATCGCGGATACCCTGTTTTGTATCTGGGGCTGAATTTAAGATGTCAAGCAGAGAATTGCCCAAGACATCAATGTTTTCGGATTTCTTGACATTATTCTCTTCCTCCTTGCTGCTATGCCAGGAATCCAGAGCTTGCCAAAAAGAACTGTCTTGCTCATCATATTTTGGCTTTACTTGATCTTCTTCTGATTGAGTTGAAAAAGAGTTATCTCCTTCAGATTCAGACAAATCCTCATCTGAGACAATGGGTTCGTAATCAGGATACTTAGGTGTATTCAGTTCGATGGCATTTTGAGTTAAATTTGATTCCAGATCATTCTGACTAGAACTTTTAAGAGAAACAGGACCTAATTCCTCCCAAGGAGATTCCGTGTTATACTCTTTTGGGGCTGTATCAGATAATTCATTATATGAGTTGAATCTTTCATGACTAGCATTGGTTGCTCGAGTTTTGAGGATAGAAGTGTTCGAGTCAGAAGCACAAACGGCCGGAGTAGAAGGGTAAATGTAAGTGGATTCTAATTTAACCCCAGGCATTATCTGTATCAGGTATGCCATCTTCTGATAACCAAGCTTTTTGATGTCAAGCTGATAGCCATATTTATCAGCAAATTGTTTTCGAAAACGACCTATGTTATATCCCTCTGGGTGTTCCCTTAATACATCAGTTACAAGTTTCTGACAATCTTGTAAAATATCATCTCTAGACTTCTCAGTATATTTTGTTTCAGTGGCAGGTCTGGAAACTCCCGTTTGCTGAGTACTGTGAGAGTGTTTCTCCCCTTCATTTTCAAATGACTTCTGCGAGTTGGACTGTGATGTTTTACTTAGAAACAGAGATCTCAAACCACTTGTACCATTAGACAGCCCCATCGGCGTGCTCTTCCGAACTGATTGAGTTACCCTAAAAGGGAATGCATGTGAGGGGCTCTCCTCCAACCATTTTTTTTCTGCTATCAACAGTTCCACCAATTGAATGATATCGTTTTCATCAGAAGATTTAAGAACCATGGGTCCATACTTTTGTAATTTATGAGCCAAAACCTCCCTGACACAAAACATTACTAAGTTAATCTTCTAAAAATTAGCCCAATAATAATCTTTTAAGAAACTATGTGATACAATTGATGTACTGCATTTTTTTTCTTCAGTAGTCAGGGCTCAGATTAGAACAAGCAAGGAATTAACAAAGAAAAAGGAAAACTATCACACACAAACCTGCTTCTAGACTGGGAAATAAGAAGTGATCCTTTGGGGGTGAAAACAAAAGATTCCAAGTCATTCCAAAAGGAATCACTAGAAAATAACACAGGCTTTCCAGAATGACTGACATCCTGGTGTGGTTCTAATGGCTTAGGTGTTTCAAGATTACTAGCAGTATGGTCCAGTTCGGATAACTTGGAATCTTCAAAATTACTAGTCACATTGTTCTGATAAGCAGTAAAAGCATCAGCCTTTACATTGCTTTTCTGAAATGGCCACCAACTTTTAATCCAGCTAAGGAAAGTTGATCTTTTGCTGTAAGTTTCAGGATGAACATCGGGTCTTTCGTCAACCAGAGAGTCGTCAACTGCTGAAGAATATGGGCTGTGACCATCAACCTCCTTTCTAGGTTGATCCTCGTGTTTGTTCTTTGCTATAGATTTTCCAGATTCACAATTTACTACATCATTGTTTTCCATCATTGAGGAATTCCCTGAAGTGGTATATTTTTCAAGAACTTTTGGACTTACATTCTCAGACCTAACAATTTCATCATCAGAAAACTTTATAGATCTCACTTTAAAGGAACCAATTTCAGTTTTGTAAACATCATTGTCCTTTGACGAAAGCTGATTCTCTAACAATTGTGCATTAGACACATCCAGAACCTTCTCACTGCCTACAGATGATTTTTGTGACACATCTTCAATAGGTTTTCCTTGTGAAGGGGTAGAGTGGAGTGATTTTAAACCATCTTCAATGATCCTTTCATGCACTGAAGACACCGAGGGAGTCCTATGTGTATCTCTATCCATGTCCTTATCCTCACTGTGTAGCATTGGAGTTGTTGCATAGCCGTATGATTTACGCGACACGTCTTCCTCGATAGGTATTCCTTGTAAAGGGGTAGATTGGAATGATTTTGAATCATCCTCAAAGATCCTTTCATCCGATGAAGACACTGAGAGAGTCTCATGCAAGTCTCTATTTATGTCTTTATCTTCACTGTGTAGCTTTGGAGTTGTTGTACAGCTCATCTCCTCATTCTTAACTGCAGATACCGTTGATAAAGCAGTGCTGCTTTCAGAAGGTTCATGGTATGCTGAGGGGATCAAATACACACAATAATTACCATCTCTAAAATGCCGGAGTTGTACATGTGGTATTGATGATAGAAAGCGGGAGAGCCTTTTATATCCAAATATGCCTTTACCCAAAGACACGTCACGTTTTGTCAGCTCAGCACGAAGTTCTGAAATGCTGATGCCTTTTGGATGTAAACTCAATATATTCTTAATCTTCCTTATAACTGATTTTGGAACTTCTCCACCTACCTTTAAGTCTGAGGAGGGTTCATTGATTTCCGTAACATGTACATTCTGTGAAGATGTTGACTGCTCAGTAGCTGAAAAGGGGTTCTCAAGAGGCACTTTAGAGTTTCCGTACCAAGAACCAAACTGACCATCGGGAGGGTGGTTGAAATGTTTTCCAGTTAGATCTTCTCCCTTGAGCAAAGATGGCCACTGCCACATTATAGTTGCTGCACTGCGGAGAACATCAGGAGCCTTTCCAGGACTTGCTAGCAAGATATTATAGTTATTCATTCTTAACCGGTGCAACATGCCAGCAAAGTCTCTATCACCAGATATCAGAAAGAGATGTGCAGGCGGAGGATTTTGGGAAACCCAATACATAAGATCAACAAGAAGAGATCTATCAGCACTATTCTTTCCACCTGCAACAAATTACTTTGAGACATTATAATTTGAAAAGATAAAAATTTAGATGAATGAAACATTTCAGAACGTCTTGAATCTATGTGGACAAAATACAGTGACATTGTTAGCTGTAAATGTAAACCATTTTCCATGATTTATTAGCAGGACCTCCATTTCAAATATGAAACGACTTGGACCTGCTTGTCACATGAAAAAGAATAAATTACACTTCGCTTCATCCCAGGTTTAACTCACCTAAATCCTCACCATTAATGGACACAAACTTTCCATAGCATGCATTCCAGCCCCTTGAAAAATCAGAATCATTGCAAATTATCTAGATTTTGGCCAAAACTGGGAATGTCATGAACAATATTGAAATTCCATATCTCTAACATACTAGTAGAAGTAATAAAGTGCATTGTGCACGGTGATAGTTTTTCCTAAAGACAATGATCAAAGGTGACAAATTCTTTATTTTTTTCATTCACCAAAAGGATGACTTGCTCATTTGTTTTTTTTACCAAACTATCAAAAGCTCCAATGCTTTAAAGGGAGACTCATATGCATTATAAAACATTAGTTATAAAACGTAAGGAATTAAACAGAGCATTGAGAGGGAATAGACAAGAAGAAATCTACAAGAGACCTATCAGCCCTATTCTTTTCAACTGCAAGAAAGTACTTAACTGACATGATAATTTGAAAAGATAAAAACGTAGATGAATGAAACACTTCAGAAAGTATTGAAGCAATATGGACAAGATACTATGGCATCATTAGCCATAAACCATTTGTCTTGATTTATTAGTTGAACCCAATGTATTCAAGCACAAGATCTTAAGTAGAATCGGTCATCTTACGAAAGATCGTAAAACTCGGACGTTAGCAAGACACGTAAGATTCCACCGAAGGAAAAAAAATGGTAATTTCATACATATATAAACACATACACACAAAAACATGAAAATTATAATAGAGGCACAAAAAAAAGCCCCAGCACGTTTTTTTTACGAACTTGCTTCAAAAAACTCGATCTTGACCACGCCGGCAACGAAAACAATCTTTCTTGGATCTTAGCACTCTCTGGCATCCTTAGCACAAAAAATCTTATGATCTTACGATCCAACACTCGATCTTTACTACACTCGTTAAACGTCCATCTCAAATATGAAATGGCATGGAACTGCTTGTAACATAGAAAAAGAGGATAAACTTCGGTGCAACAATTACTAAATCCTCTTGATTAAGGCATCCAAATTGTCCAAAGCATGCGTTTTAGACCGCTGAATTCTCAGAAACATTGCAAATTACTATTTAGTTTGCCAAAACTGGGGAGCAATATAATGCACTCAATGCAGCATCACTATGATAGTCTTTCTATTTATTTTCTATTGTCTGAGGGTTTCGACACCCACACATCCTACGCGAAACTAACTTGCACTAAACCTCGATGGTATAGTATTTCGCTATTTCTAAAATAAAACAATCATAGCTTTGACAAATTCTTATTTTTTTTCATACACCAAAAGAATGACTTGTCCATTTTTCTACCACTGCTTTCAAGGCACTGAATATCTAGGTTTAAACATGAAAATAAAACCAACAAATTCTACGAATAAGAGAAGGAACTGAAACGAACCATTGGGAATGTGATTAAGATGAATCCCAGTGAAAGCAAGTGCCTCCTGATTGGGTCTTGAAATCTGATAAACATCGCCGAAAGCGGTAATATGAACAGGACCTTTAATCCCGTTAGCTCTAACGGCGTCAGTGATAGCAGGTGCTACTTTGGAAACGTTAACACCGGCAGGCACGTTGCAGTTCTCGAAATCCCACCATACTGAAACCCTAACATTGCGTGACTCTTCGTCGTGGCGCTTCCAGTGGGAATACGGAGTGTGAGAAGATGAGAACTCGCAAAGATGAAACCGAACAAGAAGAGTGCGAGATTGTGATGAGGGACGTGAAGAGGTGAAAAATAGAAGATTTTTTCGGAGGAGATGGTTCATCGTTGGGGGAGAGAAATGGATGCAGTGGTTGTTGCAGTTGGGTTACTCCATATGTGTGAAGTGGGGTAGAAATGGAAATGGAAGGGTTTAGGAGTTTGGAGGAAGAAGCTAAAACCCTCGCAATTTTCGTTCCAATTTGGGATTTAGTACGAAAAAGTTGTTGGGTTTATTAACTTGGGCTCATGATTCTAATCAAGATTTACGTGACACCCCCCGTTTTTTTTTCTTTCGTGCGAAAAATTGATGGGTCAATAAAAAAATTTATATGTTATTTTTTTTGGTATTTTTAAAAAATATGGTGCTTGACGAATTTCAATTCGTTTTTCCAAAATTCTCGAGGATACTGAATTTTTTCTATACTGAAAATTTTAGTGGTGTTAATTTTTAATGGTGGTGATTTTGAGGACATTTTTAAAGAGTTGTGATTGAATTAGGGGTGTTCGCGTTGCGGTTTGGTTTGGTTTTGAGCATAAAAGTCATCCTAACCGCGAGATAAAAATGCATGCGGTTCGGTTTAGTTCGGTTGATTTTTAAAAAGTCATCCAAACCAAACCAATGCGATTATGATCGGTTCGGTGGACTGCGGTTTGCACTATAAAATAAAAATGCACTGAAATAAAAGGAAAAAGGAAAGTAATTCAATGTCAATATAATATATGATATTATACCATACAAAAGAAATTATATTACAAAAACAGTAGAGAACTAAAAATACATTATAAATGAAATACTTATATTAGACAGTAGAGAATTACATATATATGTAGCTCAATAAAATACAAAAACTAAGTGGATTATGTCAAAACTTAAGTTAATAAATTAATTATTAAAATTCAAAACGTGAGATGTGGTTGTGTGCAATTGGATTTGGAAAGATAATAAATTAATTATTAAAATTTAAAACTTAAGTTAAATATGCGGTTTGGTTCGGTTTGGTTCGGTTTTGTGAAATAAAAACCGCAAACCAAACCGAACCGCGCCGTTCAGTCCAAAAATCATCCAAAATCATCCAAACCAAACGCGGTTTTTTGCGGTTTCGGTTTGGATTGGTTCGATTTGCGATTTTACTTTTGGATTTGTTCGGATACGATCACCCCTAGATTGAACCTACAATTTTGTGTGGTCCTGATTCAAAACTTGTATAAATATGCACCATATGTTATTAATAAAAAGATATCATAATGTTTTAATTTTGGTATCTATATTTGATTACTTCAATTGCGTGGAACCTGTTGTTGATTTTAGGCTCATAGAGGACATCTTGTTGTTTTGAATTCTAAACTGAATAAAGTCTAGCACCATACCGACAACTCAAAGGTGGTTAAGATCGAATATTGGTCATCATCGATTGATACTAGAGGAAATGTGACGTTCGACAACTTTGAGCTGAAGACCGACGAAGATTTAAAGGTTATCTGGAGCACATATCATTGATACGAAACAAAAGGGATCAATTGAGATGGATGTGACAGTTGCAAGATTTGTAAATGATATTATAAAGATGTTGAAACGTCTTGAATCATTTATTAATGTTTAAGTTTTGTTCATGTTATTTTCTTGTTAAGTTATGTTAAGTGATATTTGTGTTAAGTTATGTTAATGTCGCAATAATGTAATGTTAATTTTCACCTAATGTGATATCAAGCTAAAATATCAATAATATACAAATAATTTATTACGAACCCAAAGTAAGTCAAGAACAGGAAAAACCAAGTAATAAAATCTACTCAGATCCACCACAAGCAACGTGTGCTATCTTAGACAATCCTGCATAGACCATGTCATCTGAATTTACCAAACCCATGAGATTATTTGAAAGAAGTGGTGTCCTCTACAAATGTTGCTAGTCATTCATACAAGGTGGACGTGGTGGCACGTCATCTGAAGGTTCTCCATCATGGGAAGGTTCGATATCATCAACAGGCTAAGCATGTGTGATAATGCGAGAGTGTGATACTGTAACGTACCACTCTAAGTAACCATCTACATTACTATAAATAATATATTTAATAATAAAGCTTACATATCACCAACAAAAAACGGAGGTATAATGTCAAGGTGCGTCATGTTTTATTTGTTTTAAACATAAAAATCACAAATTTCCTCAGTTTCTAATTATAACCGAGAAAAAAAACAATTTAGGACGTGTTTCAAATCCCAGCTAATGCAGTTTATGTTTTCATTTCTTTAAAAGTGGTATCTTTCATTTTTATTTGTAAACGAAATGATTTATTCCTTTGGTTTCCGTAATAACTTTAGGATTAGATAATAAGATTTTTCTATAAAAACACTCGTTAAATAGATTTTACCCTAAACCTAACTTATATGTAGCTGCCCCAAACCCGTACACATTATTCTTTGGGATGAATTGCAAGATAGAAAAAAATCTTCAATGTTCTGTGTTCTTCTATCTTAAACAAAATATTTTTCTTCCCTTACAATCTATCTCACATAATGTTGTTGTTGTTGTTGAATTTTTGAATAATCTTCATATGTATTCAATCAAAAGAAAACAACATTGTTTTCCACGGTTGACGGAATTGAAAAATTGATTCCTAAATATGTTGAAAATTGCAAGCACAAAAAATGGTGAATGTAAATTGAAACATGACATGTTACTTTCAATTTTTTTTCATTCACCATTTTTTGCTTGAAACATATTACCTCGATTTTTTAAATAAAACCCAGGGGTTTCCTTATTTTATATTTTTAAATAAAAAGAAAAAAACATTTCCCCTCGTTTTTAAAACAGAATCGAGGGGTTTTGTTACACAGCTACAATAACGAATATATGTCTTACATTCATAAAGTAACAACGCTCAAAATATTGCAAAAACATCAACCCACAATAAACTATCTACATCCACCATTATATATTTTGTTCTCTTTCTTGTGAAAGCATTTGTCATGAAAATATTTACTCAAGATAATGAAATCTTGGAACTTAAAGAAGTTTGTAAAAGTTCTCTGGGATGAATTGCAAGCACTGAAGAAAAAAATTGCATTGACTGGAACAAATAACTTATCAGAAGTTGGATGCAAGCAATCCATTGAACTTTAAAATATGCGGACAAAGGGTATGCAACAAAATCTGGATAACAACAAAGATATGTAGTTCTCTAAGAATAAAAGCGACGATGATGAACCAGATTTTTCAAAATTTAAATTTGTTGTAAGCAATGTATTTTAACATTTTGTATAAACAATGTACCTTTTAAAATAACAAAAGTTTTCCCCCTCGATTTTTAACAGAAACCAGTATAAATGTGGCACTTGGGATGGAACATATTTCATTGTATTTTTTATTTAAAATATAACAAATTTTACCTTAGTTTTGACTCATAATCAAGGGTATATATAAACATGTTTATTGAGTTTCTTCACCGTCCTTAAATTTTTTTTGTCGTTCATTTAATGAGTATTGACGTTCAAGATACTGTCATTAGTGATCCGCGTGAAACCTAAAAGACATCCATTAAAAAAGCAATTTGAATATCAAAAATTGATAATGAAACATTTGACATGAAAACTTTGAAATGTAAAGAAGTTTGGTAAAGTTCTCTAAGAAGGGTTGCAAGAGCAGAAAAGTATTTGGGTTCAAGGTTTGTGTTTTTCAATAATCATATAACTGAATATTTATTTTATTTATCTAACCTTTTTTTTATTTTATATCATAAACAAATGAATGCAAAATCCATTGAAAATATACTTTAATCTAACATTTGATCTTCCCCGATATTTCAATGAAATGAGAATCCAACATTTGTTTTCAAAATTTGTATATATTTTTACTTTAATATTTTGTGTAAGCAATGTAATATTTTGTGTAAACAATGTAATTTCCAAACAAATTAATTTATTGATATTATGTGTAAACAATGTAATGAGTATGTGGTGTTAGTTTTAAAAATATAAAAAGTTATTGTTGGAGATCAAACTTATGACCATTTCAACTATCCCATCGGTTATTCAAAAACTGATGGGTTAAGTGACAAGTTATTATGACACCCTTCATTACCTCACCTCTATAACTGATGTTAAATAAACTTCGCGTCTGAGGTTAAATGTATGTTTTTTAGTAATGTTAGACACTACCCTGGAGATGACACTTCCACTGCATTATCTTTAATAGCACTGGTGATGCTGATAATGTTAGACCTAAACCATTTGTCAATGCCCTCAAATGACATACTAGAGATTAGTCTATCGATGCCCTGAACATACCCAAATTGACGTAGACGCCTCTCATGTCAATATCTAACAACAAAACTCTCCCATCATAGATAACCCGAAAAAAGGTTGCGTCATCAAACTTCCGATGCACTATATGGTATGCATAAGGTGTCCATATAACATTGTCTAATGTTAGCGCATTGATCATCTGACTATACTCCTGAATACCTGTTATATGAGAATGTTTGGCCCTCCATCTAATGGCATGTGGCAATCCATTAGTGATAGGACCACTATTACGTCTGCCACAAATTGATGGGAAATACTCGTATATCTAACACTGCATTAGAAGAAGAAATTACATATATGAAATGCCTTTGATAAATAAGAACTATATAAATAAAACATAATAAATATTCATACATGAAATAGACTCGTATAATTGGCAAACGGTCTCATTTCAAAGACAATCGCCTCTTTAAGGGCAGTATATAATATCGTAAAAGCAGCACACTTACATGCCCAATTGAGATGCTTAAATTTATTAAACAGGGATATTTATTTGCATCAATTTATACATGGGACTTATTTGCTAGGATAATACATCTTACAAGAAATAACAGGTATACCCTAGCCGCCGACTCATACATATAATGTTGCTCCAATGTTTGATATGTAGTGTCTGATACGTATCCTAGAGCCAAGAGAGACAAAAGTGAGCACCCTTGTTAGCCCAAAATCCTCCAATACTGTCCATGTAGTAACCCAAAGAACTTCTCAACTATAATACATGTAAACTCCTTGTTAAAACCCTCACATTTTTCGTTCCAAACTTGGGATTTAGTAAAAAAAACTTGTTGGGTCTATTGATTTGGGCTCATGGTTTTAAATTTTGGGCTTTATTTCCTTTACCCCTTAGTTTTGAAATTCTTGTCCCTATCATTTTATTTATTTATTTTGAACTACAAATAGCAATAGAATTTAAAGGGTATATACACTACTAGTATTATTATGTTTATTTATTTTGTTTTGTCAGCATCACTAAATAAACCACAATCTTTTCTAAGGGACATCAATACCATGTTGTTCGCATGAAGTACGAAATTAGTGTGAAGTGGCACCCCTACTTCTATTCATTTAAATATGAATATTTATGAATTTAATATCAGTAGTATTGGGCTTACAACTTATGGGGATTGGAAGTGTGTGTGTTTTCGAGAATTCTCTTGTAACTTTAGGCTTTCTGCTTCAATTTTGTTTAATATTTGGCACCTTGTCCATAGGTTGAGAATGAATAATAGATTAGGATTCTCTCTTAACATTATGGTTATGGACTCGCTCTTTGTGGTTAATATGACCATATCTTGGAAGGCTTGCTGGTAAACAATTGAAAGGAAATTGTGACACATCTTCCTTTGATATCTTCCTCCATTTTTCTCTTAACTAGAAAAACAATTGTCACCCTTCATTTGTTAATTATCTTCATATGTATGATTCCTTTCTTCGACAATCACTAGTTGTCTTATTCGCTTGATCTAGGCTTCCATCTCGTCCATTGTATTCTTTGGTAAATGATCATCATGGTTGTATCATCATGGTGATGAGGTGTCCTTACGTCAATATTTCTCTCCTTTGTTAGCACATCTTCTCGGTGACTGCAATTAAAGACGTATAGAACGTATATCATCGTTGATTTTCCTTCTTGGTCCTCCATTATGAACGTTCACATCTTAAAAACATTAATGATTGCTAAGTAGAAATTGAAACAATTTATGCGAATACATATCTTTATGAATTATATTACTTGAGTTATTTTGGTACACTTGTAAAAAATTCATTAGTGGTTTTCATACATGTATATTTTGTCAATTAAGGACAACCAACATTTTAAGTTTTATATTGTGATAACTCTCATTAATAACATGTATTTGGTGTATTTTTAGTGTATTCTTATAAGAATTTTAGTTCTTCTTGAGTAGTTCTTATCTATGTAAGACTTTAATTTTCCCTAACCATACAATTTTGTAATACAAGAAATCATATCCAGATTGAGTGGATAATTATCATTTTTCCTGGAGGTTACAAAACTCCAAACTTTGCTTCATTTTCTTAGGAAGATGACAAGTAGACTATGGAGCATACTAGAATGTTTGCATCGGGATGCGACGAGGGAAACAATAATGAATTCCACAAACTATACTTGTTCCCTTTATCATTGACACGAACAACATTTTTTGGTATTCTTCTCTTCCACTAAACTCAATATAAATTCGGGGATATGTGAAGTATTTCCATGACATGTCTATTAGCCTAAGAATGAGGTTACTTCAGTCAATTTGACAAACCTACAACAAAAAATGGATGAATTGGCTATTGACTTTATTGAGAGGTTTAAAAAAGGAAGCTTACAAATGTTCAATCCAACTTCCTGATGTTAAATATGCATCAATGACCATTAATGACATGGACCCACAACTAAAAGAGATACTAGTTGGATAAACTTGTAATGATCTAAACGAACTAGCTTTCACAACACACATCAAATAATTCATAAAAAAAATGCTATGTAAGGGAGAGGTTCACACTTACTCTCCATCATTGATATAGAAAAATATAACAATGATATAACACTCACGTTTGAGATTCTGAAAGAGAAACTATTTATGTGCTTTCATTTATTTTTAAATATTATTGAAGTGTAATTTAAATTTAACACAATTTTAATTTGTATTTCAATTCAATTTAAGTTGCATTTAAATTTGATAGTATAAATAATGAACTCAAGATTCAATGTGTAAGGGAAATCATTTGTAATCGTTTTTCAATTTCAGAGAAGTTTGTTAAAAAGTTTGTTACACTCTCTATTCTCTTTTTCTTCTTTCATCTTCATCTTCAACCTTATGCATTAACATATAGGGATGACAGACAGACTCAACTCGTGGGGCCTATCCGAACACGAGTCAACTGGTGAAAAACCTGGGTTCGGGTGCCACCCAATATTTCGGGTGCAGATTTGGGTAGTGTGAAACCTGTTGAGTCATCACGGGGAGCATCCACATTGGGTCAAGAGCAACAACACACAAGTGAAAGAGACACCACATATTCACCAAAAACCTTAAGGTGATAGGTGTATGCGTCATCTCACTTATAAAGTGTCTAACCTCCACTTTTCCAAGCAATGTGGAACTAACAACTCACACTTGCACACAACAGACACCCAAAACCCGAAACCACACCCGCTTAAATATGAAATTACATAAATGCCCTTAAATATATATAATTGTAACAAACTTGATAGAAAGTTTTAGACTTTAATTTAAATTTCAATGTTGATGGAAAATTGTAATGTTGATGTTGGAAAGTTGTAGTAAAGTTGATGGAAAATTGTAATGTTGCTATTGAAAAGTTGTAGGAAAATTTCAATGTTGCTGTTGTATTTTATGTGTTTTGCTACGGATTCGGGTGAAAAAAATCCGAACGCAACAGGTGTGTGTATGTGTAAGTGTTATTTTGTCACCGCATAGCCTTTGTGTTTGAATTCGGATTCAGGTGGTGATTTCGGGTGCGAGTTTGAGTAGTGTGAAACCCACACCTAATCCACTCAATCCAACCGTTGTCATTCCTACGAATATATATATATATATATATATATATATATATATATATATATATATATATATATATATATATAATTTTTAATTTTTAACTTTCAACTTTTTAGTTATTTAAAATATAATTAATGAAGGTAATTTTCGCTACCAAAGTTAAAAATAGTAAAAGGAGTGTGTATAAACAAATAGGAAAATTCATTTAAAACCTGAATGAATTTAAAATTAAAGCCTTGATGTGAAAACACACGCAAGACTACTTTTGTAACAAAAAAAAACACGCAAAACTATTCTTTCGATTGCCATTATCATTCATTGAAACAGAATACTTGAATTCGCATCAGATTATGTTTCTGACAGAATAATAATCATCTATTTGAATCATTTCCTGTCTATTGAATTTAAAAACATTTTGGTCAAACTTTAGCAAAATTCTATGAGGGTAGCATTATCATATTTTGGCTAAAATACTTTTCGTTGTGTTATTTTTTTTCACTTTGATTCTATTCTTTTAAAAGTTTCAATTGAGTTTTTCAATCTTGATATAATTTTTATTTAAATTGTGTTAAGAATATTTTTTAATTTATAAAAAAATAATAATAACTTAGCTTCTTCGTGTTTACATATAAGACTCCATAAAAGTAAATATATTAAAAATCTGTAAAGTTATATTATATATAGAGTATGTAGGATCACTTACATTGGGTCTAAATACATTATGTAATGCGGGAATAATTTCCCCACAAACCAAAAATAAAATAAAAAAATCACTTGGATGTATAATATATTTAACATTTTTATTTTGCAGGCATAAAATAACGTGGTTTGGTGAGATTATCAAATTTGATAACTGACACTTTGTTAAAGGTTTTAGGTGTATTTCATATCTTATATCCTTTTAAGGAGGTTATATATATATATATATATATATATATATATATATATATATATATATATATATATATATATATATATATATATATATATATATATATATATATATATATATATATATATATATATATATATATATATATGGGTTTTGCTACAATAGACCCACTTATTTTTATGAAGGTCTATTTTAGCAACATGCACCTTAGGGTGCATTTAAGTATTTTTTAGTTAAAACTTACTAAAACACACCTTCATAAACACCCACTTATTTTTATGAAGGTCTATTTTAGCAACATGCACCTTAAGGTGCATTTAACCATTTTGTAGTTAAAGTTTGCTAAAATAGACCTTCATAAAAATAAGTGGGTATATTGTAGCAAAGCCATATATATATATATATATATATATATATATATATATATATATATATATATATATATATATATATATATATATATATATATATATATATATATATATATATATATATATATATATATATATATATATGTGAGAATGAATCTTGACCATTGGATTTTAAAATAAATGGTGGAGATTATGAGTGAATTTTTTTTCTCCCTCCTACATCATTTATTTCAAAATGTAGGAGAGAGAAAAAAAAGATTCACTCATAAACTCCACCATTTATTTTAAAATCCAATGATTCATATTTATTCTCACATTCTCATATATATATATATATATATATATATATATATATATATATATATATATATATATATATATATATATATATATATATATATATATATATATATATATATATATATATATATATATGGATTATTTGCTTAAAATATGTTCCCCCTAAATGGTGGTCTATCTAGTTATCTTCCAATTTTGTGAGCTCAATTTTTTTCTCTTATTTGAAGGTAGCCTTCCCTTAAAATAGTTATTTTCTCGGGTCAATTTTTTTAAACATAAGGCTCTTTCTAAAGTGAACTTGTTTAAGTGTAGGGTATTTGTGGACGCTGAAGGTGTTTTTTGCCCATTGTGTAGGGTTACTCCATAAATTGGATCAATTATTCAAATAAGGTAGAAACAAAAATTCCTTAGTGAATTTACATTTCTACCCTTCGTGAAATACACAAAAGCATCACTCGTTAAAAACCTTTCTCGAAAATACTATGATTAAATTTCTAAGTGAGAGAAGGTGAGGAAATATTTTTAGAGAGTGGGGTGTGAGATGTGAGAGATCACAATTCTTGATGAAAACAATTGTATGAAGGAACCTCTATTTATAGATTAGAGGTTGGAGCAAAAAAGGTTTTTTTTTTTGTTGCCAGAATTTATGAGCCAATCGATTCGTATAATGTATCAATCGATTGGTTGGACTAAAATAATCGATTAGAAAAATAAAAAATGAAAGAAAAGATATTTAGTCGTTACCATTCATTAAGGCACTGTCCTAATGGATTACGACACATTTTTCAACTAGTCCAATCGATTGGATATAAGTACGAAACAATTGGCCAATACAAAAAATTGACCAGGACTTTTTAGACAATTCCAAATTCATCCAGCACGACTTGAAGGCATTTTTGGAAATATTTTATTAGGAAAATCATTTGTTAAGCTCGTTTTATTGTGTGTGAGATTAGCCGTATAACTTTACGAGAAAACCCTATTCACTCAGACGTATTTGAATGAGCTTTCACACACTTCAAGATTTTCAGTTACTTCCATCTTGGTGACACTTGCTTGAAATTTTACTTTGTGATGAGGCTTGAGTTATATTCCATTTAGATGCTATCATCAGAGATCAAACTTATCAACCCTACTTAGTCCGCTTTCATCTTTAACCACTTTATACTTGACTTTAGGGTTTCATCATTCAAAGCATATTAGTTGTCATCATTCAAGTCATATATAGTTTTCGTCATCAAAAGCATATTTATCTTCAAGACTTCTTTGATCATTAACCTGCAAAACATGGTTCGATAGAGCAATCTCATGGTCAGCAGTCCTCTTTGGTACTCACACCAATATCAAAACAGATTAACGAAATCCCAAGCTACTGGGTGCAGATGGAATGGTGCAATCCTTAAGTTACTTAAATCTTCCATCTAAAATATGTTAAAAGGCATTCAAAGCTTCAAAATCGAAAACTGACATTCATAAAAAGGCGTTGAATACTCATTGAATTGACTACACACCCTTTTATTGGGATGAATGAGGAAACATACCAGTCATAAGATGGCCCTACATATTAATAAGCATTTTTCAAGATTTAAGCGTCGCTGATGGTGGAAACTGTCTCCACCGATTCGGTTCCCACCCAATAATATTGAGAAACATCAGTAGGTAGAGCCGGCCCAATCAAACTGAAAGCCCCATTCTAATTTAAAAAATGGGGCCAAATTTAAAAAAATACAATTATAATTAAAAATAACACATCTAAATAAAAAATATGTAATTATAACTATTTTGACTTTGATCAATCTCATTTTTTAATGTATTGGATTTTTATCAAAGCATTTTTTGATTTATTCAACTTTTTTATAATATTTTTTATGTTTATTAATAATAATGTAAAAAAAATTGGAATTTTCAAATTTGGGGGCCTTCTAAAATTTGGGTCTCTGTGCTGCAGAGCCTGCTCCTCCTCCTCAGGGTCGGACATGTCAGTAGGCAACATAAAACCTTTTTATCATTTCAAGCCATGTTTACCCTACTATCAACGAAAAGATAATGTTCATCATGAACCCTCAGACCATCGCGATACGCCTCAACATACTCAATATCTGATATGGGTAAAATTAGAAAAAGGAGAAATACCAGCCTAACCGATAAAGGGATCATCTGGGCTCATTCCTCTGACACCTTTTACAACAACATTCATGTTCAATGGAACTCACACTAGCCTCAAAACTGTCGCTAAGAAAAACCAGGTTTGGATTGGGATGAACAACTGCCAAACATTTATGAGTCTACTACCCCAGTGAGAGACTAAGCATCTTTTAGATCATCGCCATTGGATGTTTTTATGACATTTTATAGTTTACCCCTACATTGGTCATGGATAGAATAAAATAGATAAAGCAACAACTTTAAATGTGATAGATAGAAATGGTGCACAGAAAGCTGGAAGTTTGAAGGGAGAAATACGATGATAGGTTGCACTAAAAGTAAATTAAACAAAAGGATGTGCAAAAGCCAAAGGAAAAAAAAAAGAACAAATAAAATGGAATTTGTTAAGACTCAGAGAAGAAGAATAAGAAGTTTGAAAAAGGAAGAGAAAAACACAATTTACGCAAAGGGTGGAAACGTTTCCTAAAAGGTGAGATGACCTTTATATTTTGAAGAGAGATAGGTAGATCAATAGTTCAAAATGAAGGAAATCATGCAGATGACAAGATACAATTAAATTTTCCACGAAAGTACCACAATACTCTAGTACACTAGAGCAACCTAGAGGCAAAAAGCCATTCCCTATTCTAGAATCCTAGGGCCATATGCAAGGGAAATCCTGGGATGCATCAAAATGACGAGACTAATATTTAATGCGCCTATTCCTAAGGTCATTCAGTCCGTTCGTCTATGTGAATCTTTTCCACTTATGCAAACAAATGACCCACCTTAAGGACTCCAACCTAAGGCGACATCGACCCGATATTCTAGAAATCATATTACCACATTAAGACAAGTCTTGGGGAGAACTGTTTTGGGATAGTTAAAGGCCTAATAAAGAAAAACCACAATCATCAATTGAAATACATAAGGGGTTGGAGGTACAATGCACCTGCGACCTCTATGCTTGTATTCGATCCACACCATGTATCATCCTTCTTCATTGTATTCTGTCAAACGGTTTCTCGCATTCTACTCCAAAAAGTAATGGGATCTCTACCCATTTCACATATGTAAGAGATCCCACATAAGACCTGAGTAATGTACTAACCATAACTTATTCCCAAATTACTTTTCATTCAAAAACAAACTTGGGAATACTTGCAAGTCAGTTTACTTCACCGCATAAAAACACCATTACTCATTTATGATTCCAACATGAAACACTAATAAAGAATCAAGCAAAGTTTTGTTTTTCCTCTACCGTACATTTTTTTTTTGTTTTTTTCTTAGAAAAATATAAGATGTTATTTTTGTAAGACATATGACTCCACACACAAAAGAGGGTGAATTGTAGGTTTCATAAGTTTGAAAAAATTTAGATCTTAAAAACATTTTATAATTAAACAACAAAAATTTAAATTGCAAAAAGTAAAATTTAAGAGAAGCGAGAAAACACCAAGAATTATAGAGATTCAGTGAAAAAGAAAAGACTTAATTCTCTCCCCAAGATTTTTTCTTTAGAGTATCCGATAAACTTAAGATGTTATAGTAAGTTTACTCTCAAAATCCCTTATACAAGAAAAATGAAGTTTGTGGCTAACTTTCCATCAAACAGTAAACACAGAGAGAAGTAGTGAATCTTCCTTCCAAACAGAAACTTAGAGCGGTTAGTCTTCAAGCTTTAAAATCGAGATTTTACACAACAATAAACTTAAGATGTTTTAGTAGGTTTACTCTCAAACCCCCTTATACAAGAAAAATGAAATTTGTGGCTAACTTTCCATCAAACAGTAAACACAGAGAGAAGCAGCGAGTCTTCCTTCCAAACAGAAACTTGGAGCGGTTAGTCTTCAAGCTTTAAAATCTAGATTTTACACAGCTTGATCTCAAACCTTGGCAAACATTTATCATTGGATGAACTCAAATTTAACTGGGGTTTTCATGTGTTAACCACTAACCTAGGAGATTTTCTACCGAGATTATCTCCAACCTTAGTAAGCTTTTTGAAAGTACAGTTATGTTATTGATCGGTATCATTTTTTTTGTTTTGATGTTTTTGTCAATTTTAGTGTATATGATATTGTTTATTCGCTTATTTATAATTTGTTTGTTATTCAAATATTAACGTGTTTGTTTTCATTTGCAATTGAGTTCAATTGTGTTTTCTTCATCTATTTAGAATTGTACCATTAAGACCCTTCATTATTTAATAAAATTAGAGTGTTGATCCATGCTTGTGTTTCTTTTTTATCCTAGCAAATTTCTTTTTGTCGCTTCATCAGGTGTGACTTGAATTACAAATTAGAACTCTTAGATCAAGGTGAAAAGTCATTTTATTTGAATCAAGTGTTATATGTGACTCGAGTTATGGACATTGTGAAAATTTAAATTTGCCTCTGGATGAATTGACTCAAATAATGAAATTAACTGGACATGAATCACAACCTAGTGTGACTCGAATCATGTTGTAAATTTGACTCGAATCATAACTCTACATGAAGCAAGGATTGGGCTCTGCACAATTTAAATCGAATCATTAATTGAACTTGAATAGAATCGCAACACCTTGTGACTTGAATCATGATTTATTCTTGACTCGAATCATAGCTTAACAAATCCAGTTTTCCACCTTAGAATTAAGAAGTTGTTTCTTTGATCCAAAACAAGTGTGAGTGAAATAATGTGGGTGAAACCCATAGAGACAAAATGTCATTTTTTCTTCTCTTTTCTAGCGTGTCTATTCCTAGAACCTTCAATTTTTCTCTTATTTTATAGACCAAATTCTTGAGTGTTAATCCATGTCAGATTCACTTCTTTTTGTTGAACTTTGTTCTTGTTTTGAGGGAAGTTAGAGAGAGTGAGTTGATCAATCTTGTAGTGATTCATGATTAATCGAGCTCATGATATCCATATAGAACCAAGACCCATTTATCCAGAAATTAGAGAAAACCTGTGTGCGTGTTCTTCTTTCACATACATCTAATTACTTGATTAACACTTTATGGATTAAAGTGTTTATGAGATTCCTTTGGAAGTGTTCATCATGTTCATCCTTAGTCATTTTCCACTGTTGTAGACCTACATCTCTAAAGACTTAGGGCCCGTTTGGTGCGCAGGATAAAAGATAGGATAGGATATCTATATCATATCCTATCTCAATCCAGTGTTTGCTAACACAACAGGATAGGATAAGTTAATCCTGAAACTTATCCTATCCTGCCTCACTAGTTCAAATTGTAATCCTGAATATGAGCTGGATTAGAATTCGGCAGGATAGGATAAGAAAATAATTTACTAATTTACCCCTATAGAATAAAATATAAGATATAAAATTAAATATGACAAAATATAAATAAAAATTAATTTGATATTAAATTAAAAATATTAATAATTAATTTAATAAAATAAAAAATTAGAATATTTAAAAATAAAATAATTGTTAAAATTTTAAAAATACGAATTCTAATTTTATTTTTTACCAAATTAAATATATGTTCTTGCAAGGGTAATTTTGTCATATACATATATATATATATATATATATATATATATATATATATATATATATATATATATATATATATATATATATATATATATATATATATATATATATATATATATAGGGGACGTATCAAATGAGAACTTTGGTTATTATGAGAACTGAGAACTTTTAATAATAACCGTACGATTTAAAATCAATGCCTCAGATTTCACTCAAATTTTAAAAGACAATATTAATAGATAGATTCTGATTTAAATACATATCACATAAATGCATATCTGAGCATTGATTTTAAATCGTACGGTTGTTATTAAAAGTTCTCATTCTTATAATAACCAAAGTTCTCATTTGATACGTCCCATATATATATATATATATATATATATATATATATATATATGCTATCTGCTATCCTGTGTCAACCAAACACATGATAGGATAAGTCTTATCATGTCTGTATCATATCCTATCCTTATCCTGCTTGATATCCTATCATGTCTCTATCCTATCCTGCGCATCAAACGGGCCCTTAGTGTTTGAGGGAGACTAGTGGTACATTAGGGTATCTAATTTTTTTGTGTGAAGTTTGCTGTTTGTAACATGTGCCAGTATCATTTCTTGAATGTAGTTTGGATCTTTTTGGTATCTATCTAGAAAAGAGTTTCATTATACTCCACGGAAGAATTTGGCAAAGCCAAGTACAAATTATTTGTAAGACAGAGTTGGAAGTTGTCCAACTTTTGTGAGATTGTGGGAAGACTGGTCGCAGATAAAAGTGGGAGTTGTCCAATCAACGCTTAGCTAATGGAAATCCCTCAAACAAAAAAAATAGTGGGATCAGGTGGATTGCCACACATAAATACTTAGAACAGGTAATTGCGGATTGCAAGGTTATTGGATCAAGATCTTTGGGGATCTTGTTTTTGTTAGCAATTTGAGTGTCTAGATCAACAGAGAGAATTATCGTGTGATAGTTCGTTGTAATCAAAATGCTTGTATCAAACTTATCAAAATAACAGAATATCGTGATTATTTCCTAATGGTTCTTTAACACTATTAAAGAGTGGAGCAGGTAAAGTGAGGACGAATGCCTAACCAATACATATCTCTGTCTATCTTTTCTCCCTTCCCTTACCTCATTAGTTTTCAAGCATTCATTAATATTGCTATTGCACTAGTGCATTTTTGCATTGTTTGTATATCATTTAGGTTAGATTGTGCTTATAGAGATTTAATGTGTAAGCTTAGGTATGCAATGTATTTATCTCATTGGATCATCATAAGTCCTATTATGTCTTGAATGAATATCTATGTAAACTGTTTTTTAAATCGCTTTGGTTTAAAGCGACTTTGGTTATCTTGTATTTGACTTGCATCAGAAGTAATCAAGTCCTTATTGATATCTTGTATTCATTTGGTTGGTTTAAATCACCGATATACTTCCAAGCTCTCTTAGTGTTGTGTATTGCTTCCGCATTTATTAAATTCTCTGATTTCTTTTATGGGGATAGGTCTATTCAACCCCTCTTCTATACGTCTTTGTGTCCATATTCCCACCCAAAAATTAGTATCAGAGCAGGGCTTTTGATCAAAACCTTGCGACTCCAAATTCTGAGGATATGGTTCCTTCGATCCTAGACGAGTTTTCCTTTTTGTTTGGAAGCTTATGCAATTCAATGAATTCCAACATGTTACATTGATTTTCTAATGTATGATCATTCATTGCATGCATTAAATAGATTAACTTAAAGTAAAACCTTGCTAGTGTATTCTTCAAACATTAATTGTTTTTAAGATATTCTCTAAGTTTTGATTCATTCAGGATTGAACTGACAATATTTTGAGGTATGTGCAATGTAATTGAAAATCTGACACCATGTCTTAAATTTTATTATCGATTAATCCTACTTAAATACGGACATGCATTCATATGACAAAGTGATTGAAGCTTTTGAGAGATAAACAAAAGAACAAAAATCATCTTATAGTGACCTATTCTTCCAAGGTTGTCGTAAAAAGAAGATAACGGAAGTTTGTGACTATTGGCAATGTTCACTAAAGTTTCAACAATTACAAAAGATTCAAGGGTAGAAATGTGTTCTTTTAAGTGCTAATAATCGTCAAAGAGTTGAATCAATAATCATTGGAATAACCGTTGTTCAAGTTCATCTGAAGCCTTATGAAGGTGAGTATGGTAATATTCTTCAGACATGCAATAAGAGTTGTATCCAGTTAGTATATGATTGATCGTATTTTCTCTCATGATAGTCTTATTGATTATTACTAACCATTTTTGTGTGCAACAAGTTAAGCTTTGATCGTCAAAATTGGTATGATTGTTCTAACCCCTTTTTTTGTGTTTATACATGTTATAATTATTTGAGTGCTAGATGTGTTATATGCTTGGAATGTATATGTGTATGCGATATGTTTGTGCATGTCATGGCTTAATCATTCAATCACTCAATGCATCAATTTAAAATTTATTTTGTTTGTTCATTGTATATATATGTGCATCATTCATCCATTCATACATCACCATTTATTTCTATCATTAAAAATCATTTTGGCATTTACATTAAAGTTATTTATCAATAACATCATCATTAAAATTTTACATTTCATTAGAACTTTTTTTCTCATGCATTAAATTTGCTTTTAAATTTCTCAAAAATTTACTACTTGATTCGAATCACAATTACAACCTGATTCGAATCATGAGTGTGGAAGTTATGGCATTTTGGGGTTGTTCAATTTGATTCAAGCCATAATTTGAACTTGATTCCAATCAAAGTGTTTGTTCACTAAAATAAAAAACATATGATTTGGATCATAATTACTACTGGATTCGAATCACAAACCCAAGTGTCACGTTATTTTTTAATTTGTTCAGTTTGTTTTTTCATTTCACTTCTCATTCTCCATTTCATTTCAACCGTTCATCTCACTAAAACCCATTTTCACGAAAATATTCGTCATTCCAATTCATCATCAATCACCTCATATCATCTTCATCTACGAATCATCATCATCAACCCATTTTTTCACTTCAAACCTTATCAACATGTCTTCAAGCCTCCCACAAAATAACTTGTCAGAAAAGCAAAAGGGCAAGAGACAAGTTTCAACATCAAGCCAATATCTTCCTTCATTTCCATAGAAATCCAAAAGCAAGATACAAGAAAGTAAATATTAACTTGACACAAGAGCATTAAAAAATGCAATTAAGCAATCTACACACTCTTTTGTCGGGGTTAATAGAGGAATATACCTGTCAAAAGATGGCTCTACATCTTAGTAAGCATTTTTCAAGCTCTGAGCGTCGTTGATGGTAGAAATTGTCCCCGCCGATTTTGTCCCCATACAATAATATTGAGAAACATCGGCAAGCAGCACAAGACCTTTTTAGTCCTTTTAAGCCATGTTTACCCCACTATCAACAAAATGATAATGTTCATCATGAATTCGGGAGTGACCCCACAAGTGGATATGCTCCTTAATCTCATTGTCTTTGGGTTCTCAATCATTTAAAACCTAAGAAGCTTTAATGAAAGGGTGAACCCCCAGACCATCGCAATATGCCTCAACATACACAAGATATGATATGGCTAACACATAAAAGAATGGATGATTTAGGCTCATCCCTCTGAATCCTTCTGTAGAAGCACTCACGTTTCAACTAGAGATGTGACTTAAGAGATTGGTACCATTTTTATGGAACCCCCACTAGGCTCAAAATCGCTAATAAAAACAAGGTTTGGTTTGGGATGAACAACTACCAAATGATCAATATTTAACATTTATAAGTCTACTACCCCAATGAGAAACTAAGCATCGCTTATATCATCTCCATTGGATGTTTCTATGAAATTGTATAATTCACCCCTACATTGGTCATGTCTAGAATAAAGGAGATAAAGCAACAACTTTAAATGAGAAAGATAGAAATGGTACACGAAGAGCTGGAAGTTTGAAGGGAGAAATATAATGATAGGTTATTCTAAAAGTGAATTGAACCCAGTATGTGCAGAATTCAAAGGAAGAAAAGAACAAATAAAATGAGATCTGTTGAGACTCAAAGAAGAAGAATCAGAAGTTGAAAAAGGAAGAGAAAAATCATAATTTACGCAAAAGGTGGAAATATTCCCTAAAAGGTGAGATGGCCTTTATATTATGAAGGGAGATATGTAGATAAATATATACTTCAAAATGAAGGAAATCATGCAAAGAAAAGCTACAGTTATATTTTCCTCGCAAGTACCACAATACTTTAGTACATTTAAGCACCCTAGATGGGGAAAGCCATTACCTACCTTAGGAGCCTTGGGCCACATGTAAGGGCAATCCTGGGAAACATTGAAATGACGAGACTGACATTTAATGTACCAATTCCTAAGGCCACTCAATCAGGCTATGTGAATCTTTTCCATATCTGCAAACTAAGGACCCACCTTGGGGACCCCAACCTAAGGCGACACCGGCCCGATATGCTGGAATTTATATTACCACATTATGGCAGGTCTTGGGCGAGAATGTTTTGGGCCAGTTGGAGGCCCAATAACGAAAAAGCCTAATCATTAATTGAAAGACATAAGGGGTTGGATGTACAATGCATCTGCGACCTCCAGGCTTGTATTCGATTCACACCACAGATCATGCTTCGTCGTTGAATGTCGTCCAACAATGTCCCGCATACTACTCCAAAAAGTAAGAGGATCGATCTCTAACCACTTCACATATATAAGAGATCCCACACAAGATCTGAATAATGTTCTAACCATGATTTATTCCCATACTACTTTTTCATTCATAAACAGATTTGAGTATTCAAACTTTTATTATTTCACAATTTTGACAATTTTTACCATTTTTAAAATATAAAATTGTGTAGATTTACAATAGTAATCAAATTGTAAAAGTGTAGATTTTGCTTGAATTTATTCATCAAATATTACATACTTTGTAAAACATATAGTAATTTGTTTTCTTTTGAAGTCTTATATATAGGCTATTTATTATAATAAAGCTAATGATATATTCTTTTCAACCCAATTTTTTATTACTTAATACTTATACGAATTCCACTAAATTTATTCAGTATACTCACATGATTTAGTCATCTTTTCTTTTAACCTAAGCAGCATATATTTTTTCAACTAAATAAAAGGTAAGAAACACAAAATAAAAAGGCACAAATAATTATAATTTCCTTCCAACGAAATTATTAAGGAATGTTACCAGTTGTAGTATTAAATTACTACTTTCCCCCCAAAAAAACCGAAAGATTAGATGCTATATGAAATAATTAATAAAAAATTAAAAGTGCTATGAGAATAGATACACCACTGAGATTTCTAATCAACCTGTGATTTCATCAAAGCATAAATATTTACCCCCATATATCACGTGCACTATTTCCTTTTTATAGAATGGGACTAAACAACCAATTTAAAACTATATATATGGACATGATATATATCTGAACATCATTCATAAGTTCATTCATATACATTTTTACTATCAAATATGGGTGAACAATTTGGTCCATATTTAGCAATGTTTTTAGTACAATTAATATATGCTGGGATGACTTTGCTGTCTAAATCTGTGTTTAATGGAGGAATGAAAACATCTGTGTTTGTCTTTTATAGACAATTTGTTGGAGCCATTATCATGGTTGTTTTATCTTTGATATTTGAACGGTAATACTAAATTTTTATTTCTTTCTTTGGCTTATATTTAATTTGAGTTTTCGTGTAATAATATATTTTGTTATATGGTTTAGAAAACAAGCTGTGCCAGTGACTTTCTCGTTCATGACTATCTTCAAGATTTTCATGCTTTCATTATTGGGGTAATACATTACTATTCTCTGACCTTTCTCTAATCTCTAATTAAACCGATTTTATTTCGACAAATTTTTTTAAGACTAATTAGGTCTTCAATTTTAATTGGTTGTTTTCCAGACTTACTTTAGCTTTGAATGTTAATGGTATTGCCCTTGCTTATACTTCTGCTATGTTGGCTGCTGCAATAGTTAACAGTCTTCCTGCTTCAACATTATTCTTCGCTGTTCTACTCAGGTAAATTTATTATCCGTTTGTCTGATATTTCTGTATAATCTTTATTATTTATATATATGGTAATATCTATTTCTGCAGAGTAGAGAAAGTAAATTTAAGGACAAAATCTGGAATTGTAAAAATAGGAAGTGTATTATTATGCATGGCCGGTGTGTCGATATTGGCGTTTTACAAGGGGCCTCAATTGCATATTGTGCATCATCATCGCGATGATTGGCAACATAAGGATCATTTTTCATATAACAATAAATGGATTTTGGGTTCTTTACTCTTGTTCTTATCAACCATCATGTGGAGCTTGTGGCTTGTACTTCAGGTGATATTCATTTAACTTTTTTGTTTGTTTATATTATTATATGATGCAATCATAGAATATTTATACTGATTTTTTTTTCTCTAATGAAAACAGTCTCAGTTGTTGAAAAGTTACCCTTCAAAATTAACATTCATGAGTATTCAGAGTGTATCAAGTGCAATTCAGTCATTTGGCATTGCCATTGCTTTTGAAAGAGATTTTGAGCAGTGGAAGTTAGGTTGGAACATGAGACTATTAGCAGTTGTTTATTGTGTAAGTAGTATTCTATTTTGATACTTATATTTGTTTTTTTTTTCCACTTAAACTTAAAGAAAAATAATTAGAAAAAAATTATAAATTGTGGCTATAATTAATCACTATTAAACATAACAAATATTTTATGAGATTTTATTTAGTTATAAATTAATTATAACAAATTTAAAATCATGTGCAATAACCTGCTTCACACGTTTTGAGAGACGGCTCTATTAATGATTTTGATTATTATTATTATTTTTAATGTAACAGGGGATATTAGTGACTGCAGTTGCTTACTATTTGCAAGCATTGGTGATTGAGAAGAAAGGACCAGTTTTTCCAGCAACTTGGAACCCACTCAGTTTTATTATTGCCACCATTGGTTCTGTGATACTATTGGATGAGCCACTATTTTTAGGAAGGTGAGTTGCAATCTTAACTCTAAAAAGTTATTTTTCAAAAATATTGGAAAAGAAAAAACATGAAACGATTAAGAATGACAACTAAACTAAATAATCGAACCGATAAAGATTTACCTAAGAGCAAATTTAGAATCTATGCCTGGATTAAAAACAAAAAATCAAATAAAAAAAAAGATAAAGATGGTTAATGAATAACATTCATGTTTGTTGACACATTTCAGCCCCAAATAATTACTATTCTCCGAACTAAAATTAATCTTTAACAAATTTGACACATTATCTAGCTGAAAAACTAGTTAAATGTCTCGTAAAATTATGATAAAATTAGCGGTTCAACTAACTTATAAATGTAAAATAATATAAAGATATTTAATATATAACTATTTCATATTAAATTAAAATAAATTATAAAGGATAAAAGTAGGTTTTTGTTAAAATAATAAGGATAAAAAAGGAAGAAAAATGATATACAATAAATTAAAATGCTATTTGAAATTACATATGAAAAATAAGTTATAGATTAGCAAAATAAATTATAAACTCGTGATAAAAAGACCGTTACCAAAAATATCTAAAATGTCATATTATAAGCTAAAACTATAAGCTCAAAAATGTGTCTTATCAAACAGAGCCTTAAACATTGATTCATCTAATGATTCGATGAATGCATCCGACAAGGTCTTCTAAAATTAACCTTCTCAAACACAAATTCTTTTGGTATATCACATTTCTATTTTTGTGTAATAGGATTAGGGTTGTTCATGGTACAATTCGTGAAAAAAACGTAATTGAATTGAAGCAAATCATAGTAAAAATTCAGTTGAAGTGAATCTGACTATTTCAATTTACTAAGAACCGAACCAAAATCATTGATTTGATATACTGTTTAGAAATTCCGAATCGTACTGAACTCTTAGAAGACAATTTTTCTCGAACCAAACTATTAAGCTATTTTTCAATTTTTTAAAATTTTCTTAAAACTTGTTTTAAGTATTTTTCAGTTTTTATTCGGTTTGGTTTCAGTTTCGTTCCGGTTCTAAAATTGTTTGTGTATTATGGGTTGGTTCTAAGAATTGAGCCTTTTGGACAACAACCTAACTAGAGAGTCCCAAGTGGATTCAAGGCAAGGATCAACCCCTACAACCAACCCCAAGTACTTAAATAGAAGAGATCCTGGCATAAAGTGGAGAAGTCACTTTTTTAGTCTAAAAAAAAAGGATACACATTAACCCCAGGGCCGTCTTTGAGGGCGTGCAAAGCGGCCTACCGCACAGGGCCTCAGATTTTTTATGGTTAAATTATAACTAAATAGGGCCTCATAAATCTGTGTCACTATTAAAATTGGATTAAATAGGGCCTCTAATTATTTTGTTATGGTTGAACCAGGACTAACCTACACAGGGCCTCCAAAAAATTGAGACGGCCTTGATTAACCCATATTATAATACTCTAAAAAAATTAACTTGAAAGCCGATGCCAACTTAAAACCCCTAAGAATAGCTTGAATACACCATACATTCTCAATTTATTAGTCATCCAAGATAAGAATATCATTTGCATACTAAAGATATGATCACAATATTAAAGGATCTTACTCTAATCTTGAAAAAAAGAGACCACTTAGACCTTCTGTCACAAGTAGGAAAAGGAAAGGAGCAAGAAGGTCACATTGTTTCAAACCACTTTGGATACTAATTTCTTATGTTGGGCCATCATTCATTAACACTGCAAGATTTACGGTAAATAAATAGATTTATTTTTCAGACATAACTATTGTGTCAAGTCAATGACTCAGTCATGTATAGGGATTTAAACCTTATCCATATCGTTACGACAACCTTCTCCCCTGCGACATTCTTCAAAACTTTATCTCTAATACATAAGATATTGACACTTTATTGCCTTATTTATCATTTATATTTTCTCCCATTAACTTAGTGTTCTGGCATCTTTTCCTCTCCCTCCAATGTATCTACATATTTTTGTTCAATCAAAATCATATTCATCTTCACTTCCCATAGATGGAGCCACATGTCAAGCAGATCGAAAAAAAGAGCAAATAATAATGATAACCAAATTAAATAATACAATAAATAAATATTAAACTAAGAATGAATCAAGAACCAATATACAAACAAAAAATTAAACAATCAAACCAAATACAAAGATAGAGAAAGTAGAAGAACAACACTTATGTTTGTTGATGCAATTCAGTATAAAAAGACAACTACATTTATGGGAGAGAGCAACTCTCCGGTTCACTATCAATGCGTCTTTACAAGAGAACCAAAAGCATTACTAGAAATTATCTCCAATTACTCAAGATGAACAATCCCTAATTTTCTCGCCCTTTAAACTCACAATGAAATCACTTTAGGGATCATCTACCTAATGATTCCTATCTACACAAAGTGTTTAATTGTGCTTCCAAAGCCTAGAGTTATACATAATTATAAATCCGTGTTTTGGTGCTTTATCACATTTTCTTACAAATAAACCTAAAAAATGTTTTTTTACATTTATTTATAATATTTCTAAAAACCTATTTATTCCCTATTTTTAAGATTGGTTTGAGAGATTTGATCTTCTCCAAAATAACAAAAGCTTTCTGATCATAGATTGAAGAATCAAATCAGAAAGAATGAACCAACTCAAAAAGACTAGGATCCCAATGATCCCACCACCCATTAGACACATTGATCGGTTCGAGCCTGGCACCTGCCTCTCCTATAGTCTAGAACCAAATGAAACTCCTACCTAAAAGGAGAAGATTAATCAAATCTTTATGTGAAATAAAATCGGTAAAGACTAAACATTCATTACTCCTAGAAGGACTAAAGGAACTACTTCTAACTTTTCACCAAAAGAGCGGACAAATTTGAAATCATCCAAAACACACCAATCTCCTCCCATGATTTCTTTACGGAGACAAAGATCCGCCCACATTGCCATCATCTATGACAAGACACTCTTAAAATAGACATTAAACACATAAAATAGCCTTAGAAGCACCTCACTCCATACAAACACCAAGAAACCCTTGATTTAAGAAATAGAATAGTGATCTATCCTTCAAACTATACTAGATAGAGAGACCACCGCTATTGCTCACAAGGGGGCAAAAGCTCCGATCAAAAAAAATTACCTTACACAAACTGACTAAGGAAGTCAGAAACCTCAAGCTTAGTATCCCTTCTAAGGAGTATGAATTGCCATGTGCTTTTACTCCTTAGTATGAATTATCATACTAAGTTATATCAACCTATACAGAAAACTAAAAACATAGTTTTTTTATAGCATTATTTAAATCATCCACATACAGAATGTTCACAAATTCAAAATTAAATACATATTCACCTAAAAAAAATCAAGCTCTGACATGTTACCTGCAATGTTTTAAAAACTGGATCAAACTGGCCTATCAGATCGATTGGATCGGGAATCGGAAGAGTCACCGGTCTGGTCTGATTGTTGGACAAGGTATGCTATTGAACCGGGGAAAATCGACCAAAACCGGTCAAAATCGAAAAAAACCAGTGAACCGGCGGTTTTAGAAAACCGGCGGTTCAAATGCATGTTTTTTTCCGCACAAAACGACGTTGTTTTTATGATTTTTTTTATAAATAAAATAAAAATATAATTAGACTTTATTCAAATCTTATTTGGAACAAATTTTTCACTATATACAATTAGCCCTGGTTTAAAATTTATTTAAATTTAAATTTTGTATTATTTTATTGTGAGTGATGATTATATTTAGAATTTGAATGTAAAGAATAAACATATGAAATTATGATATTTTGAAATTTTAAAATTTTAAAATTTTGTAGGTGTTGTGATGTTTTTTAGAGACTGAGTCATCCGGTTCGAGCGATTTAATACATACATATATATATATATATATATATATATATATATATATATATATATATATATATATATATATATAGTATTGCAATAGAGTATGATTTATTCAACCGAATTATCCGATTTAGTTATGCAGTTCGTCCAGTGATCCAGTAATTAAACCAATGAACCAGTGACTCAGTACCCTCACCAGTTTGATGACCGGTCCGATTTTTCAAACTCTTGTTACATGTGTTAGATTATAACTATAAATTCATCATCAATAGCCATGATAAATTTTGACAAACTATGTATACAATAAAAGGCATTTCCATAAAACTCACATATTTATCAAAGAGTTCTATCATGTTAAACCAAATTTATAAACTACATATATAACTTCTATTATCCTAATGCTTATTCATTTAATCGGCTTGTTTATTTTTCAGTGTTTTAGGTGGAATTTTGCTGGTTTTAAGTTTGTACACTGTTTTATGGGAAAAAAGCAAAGAAGGAATCACTCATAATCACAATTCTTTACCTATTCAACCATATAAAGAATGTGCAGAAATAAAAACAGAGGTCCCGTGTAGCAAGCCACCCCAATGACCATAGATTTTCTTTTTTCTATTTACTCATATTTAAAGTAATGGATTAGTGGGTTTAATAACTATTGTATTGTCATGCTTCGTTCATTGGGAAGATTTTGCTATATATAGAACAACTTTATATTAAGAACCAATATTAATTATATATATAGGTAGGTTTCTTTTGTCAAAAGAAAAAGAACCAATAACATCGAGCTTTTCATTTATAGCTTTTGATGAGTTACTCTTCCACTCACCTTAATTTAAAAATATCAATGTATGTGAAAATTCGACAACTTTATTATGAAAAATCAAAGTTTGCACTTATCCGCATAATCCTATTACTAACTATAGGACAAATTAATAACCTCATTTGCTAATTATGGGCAATTATAGTTATCTAGGAAGGTTCGGTTGGTAGAAGTTGATATATATATATATATATATATATATATATATATATATATATATATATATATATATATATATATATATATATATATATATATATATATATATATATATATATATATATATATATTATAAAATGCAGAAGATTCATGAGTGTTTTGTAAATATTAACATTAATGGAGTATTGGTATAAAATATTTGTTTATTTTACATGCAGAAATTTCTTTTAAAAAAATGATTGTCTATTGTAGACTTGTTGTGTTTATTGAGCTTATTAAAAAAAAAATTCAAGTTCCACGAACCTTTTACAAATTTATATAGAGAGATACTTTTTAACTTACAAATCAATTTTGTAAAATAGAATTAAATCAAATTCTAATATGTTTTTAGAGGCTATCGATCAAACCATGAGTCATTCATTATTTTTTATTCTTTTAATAAATTGTGACACATTTCTAAAACCCATATAACATTATCCTTTTTTTTATATTCCAGAAAAAGCAAAGCCTTTTTAAAAGTAACACCAACAATTTTAATAAGAGAAAGTCTATTTTTTTGATCTTATATGTTGAATCAATTAACAATAAAGTAATAAAGTGAAAAATATGATAAAAAACTTAATAGATTTGAGATGCGTCCAAAGTGTATCTTCAACATTTGTTCCACCCTACACATTATATACCTATAAACAAATTATTTCTCATAAAAAAATTTAAACAACTGTTGCGAGTCTACAAGACACTTAGCTTAATATTTGAGATACTCTTAGGTATTTTTTGCTTCAAAGTTGCGAGTCTATTTTGGGGCTGAACCATGTTCATTATAATCTCACCAACTATTTTTTTCTCTTCAGAATATAAACGCATAATAATGAGAGAACCAACTAACTTTTGATCCAATCCGTGATTATATCATAGCAAATCATACTAAATGTCAGAATATTTTTTCCCATGTGGCACCCACACAACTTAGAAGGACATATTCATTTTATTGTTCTGGTGCCATCACGTTTCAACTTTTAGATAAGTTCTTTATACTTACAACTTTTTTGATTTATCATCGTAGCAAATGCATATCTTCTATCGGAACCCGAATCATACCTCTCAATTACTATCCCAAAACCTAATTTGGTAGATTTAGCACAGACTGATTTTAGCATATGATCATGTAACATAAACATCTATTTAGTGGTAAGTTATTTTCCAATATCAATGTGTACACCACCGGGTTGGGAATCTTCTAGCCCACCATCATCTGATGCATTAGTTTGGTTGACAGTATCACAGTGTACCATACCTATAACTATTGAAAACAAAGAGAATTTAGGTAACATTTCCTAATGTTTAGAAGTTAAAATTCTGAGGCATTTTAAAAGGTTCCAAATGATACTATTTAGACGACTTCTATAACACCCCAATTTAATTAATCGTTTATTTCATTTATTTATGTGATTTATTTATTAAATTAATTAAATAATTATTTGATTTACGACGTCTTTGGTTGGTGGTGGCATTTGTGATGAATTTTGTTGATTTAATTAGTTTGGGTGGAATTAATCAATTTAATTAATAGAAATTGAGAGAATAATAGAAGTTGGATTAAAAGTGAGAATAATGAAAATACTTAGTTAATAATGAAGAGCTTTTGGTTAGTTGGGTCAAAGATTAATTAAAAGTAAATTATTAGAATATTATAAATTTAGGAAATTAGAGAGTTAGATTTTTAAAGCCTTTCCTCGGTACGTGAAATAAAAGAGAATAGAGAAATAAGAGTAGAAAGCTAGGGTTTGGAGGAGAATATCTTACAGATTGCTTGACGACTTGTTGATGGTTTTGCTGGATTTACAAGGTAAGGAGAAATTGTTCATTTAAGGGTGCCTAAATCATGAAAGGGTAGAGAAGTTTCCCTTAACCTCCAATAGGGTCTGTGTTTCTCTATTACCTGATGATTATATGATGAATGAATGATTATGATTCTATTTTGTCATGATTTGATGTGATAATTTGTTGTGCTGTATTGTTGTTGTGCTTTTCACGAATCAAATGACTATATGATGAAGTTGTGTTGAAATTTGAGAGTTTATAATATAATTATAATGAATTAGTTCATGATAGAAACATATATTTTTGATGTTATGAGATTATATGATGTTATAGTCATATTAGTATGTGATTTTGGGGAGTTTAAATGATTGTTTTTTAGACTGGTTTAAGCGATGAGAGGTACAAGATGAAGGATACGAACGATACTGTGAAAATTGGAATTTTTGGAAATTTAGGCTGTGTCAATCGATTAATATCATGTGTCAATCGATTGCATGTGTGTAAAAAGTGAAAAAAATTAACTACAATAATTGGTTGCTACTCGGTATCAATCGATTAATTGCCTTTTTTGAGTGAATAGTGAGTAAAGGGGGGGGATTTCAATCGATTGACACCCTATGTCAATCGATTGATGCTATGCCATTTTTGAAAAATCCTGAAACTGAATTATATTTTATTTCCCGACAATATATGTTGTAACTTTAGTTCCATAGGTCCATATGACGTGTCGTTTGAAGCGTCAGAAAGCTAATACGAAGCACTATTTCATGGTGATGGTTTGAGAATTTAATTATGTATGTATGATGAATGGAGGTGAATTTGTATGAATACATGTGATGTGTTGCCATGTTATTATAAAGGTGAAATAATCATGAATCAAATGTGTTGTTCTATAATGTTTAGTGTTAATCCTAATGATTATGCTACTGTGTGGTTGTGTTTGGTGTTGTATTTAATCTAAATATGATTGTTGGATTGTTTATCGATTATATGGATGCATATGTTGGTGCCTTGTGGATAATTATGTTAATAGGCATAATTATTATTGGGGTGGTGGTAGTTTCGTAGGCGGAACTATGTTGTTGTATGTTATTTATGTTTTGATGTTGTTTATGGAACATTGTATGATTAATTATTGTGATCATTATATTGCACAATAAGTTGATTAAATTGTGTGTGATTGCTTTAGTTGTTTAATGGCTGCATGAAATACATTAAATAGAAACAATGTACAAGTGTTTATTATAAGTGTTTTGATGTTGTTTATGGAACACTGTACATGTGTTTATTAACCTGAATATGTTTTTGTCAACTCTATTGAATAGAGTATTCAAAGTTTTGGAATTTCCAAGAGAAAGTTCATCTTCATTTTTAGACTAGTCCTCTTTTGGCTTCAAAGTCTCCTTCCCATCTTTGTCCTTCACAACAGGATGATCCCAACTTTTTATGACATCTTTCCAAGTTCTGTTGTCCATAGATTTTAGGAATGCCATCATATGTGCCTTCGAATGGTCATAGTTTGTTCCATCTAACACTGGTGGTCTGTTAGTAAATCCTCATTCCTTGTCCATGGTACCAGAAAGTAACTTCCGTGGAGCTCACCCAAAACAGAACAGTGTGTCTGCTCTGATGCCAATTGAAATTATGGTACACAAATATCATATTTCGAACCAGATGCGACGACACTGATATCATATTAGTCACAATTTCAAGAACAATTATGCAAGGTAAACTGCTGAAAGTAAATAACGCAGATAATTGTTAACCCAGTTCGGTGCAACATCACCTACTCTGGGGGCATCCAAGACAAGGAGGAAATCCACTAAAATAATATTAGTTTGAAGCCTAAGTAAACAACCTCTAGTTTACAATATTCTCACCTAATCACTACATGTGTTATTTCTATTTAAGACACTCCTAGAGATGAGACCCCTCTCACTTCCCTTCAATCACACAACAATGATAACAACTTCAATCAAATAATAGAATGCACACTTTCAAGACACACAATCCACTCTTGTTTAAAAGCTTGAGTGATTGATAAATTACAACTCAAACTCAGTCTAACTCTAATTTCAAGGTGATAATAGAGTGGCTCACAATAAATAATGAACAAACTAAAACCCTAGAAATATCTTTAATACACACATCTTAGTTGATGCATTAGGTTCATATCGTGCTTTTAAACAGTCTTCGATAAGCATGGGCTTCGGGCTCTTCAATCAAATGGATGCAAATCCACAAACTGACTGTTGCATAATTTATGCAGAAAACTTCTCCTTAAAATAAGGAACAAACTTCACATGTTTCCTAAAATGTCTCAACATCCTATTTTATGAAACAAGTGTACAGCTGAAATAGAAACAATTGTTACAAAATTAATGCTTCTTGTACTGCGAAAATATGTGAGATAAAATAGTAGAGAATCTCACATTAAATAAACCAAATCTTCCAAGTAAAAATGCAGCCTGCTACGATATTTGATAAACATGTCATGACATCTTGCTCAACATCTTGCTGTGGTACATGTTTTAACAAAATTGTTGTCAATCATAAAATCACAAAACTAACTGATTCAATAAAAGATTGTTGGTGTATTTATAAACCTAATTACAAAATATTTCTTACTTAATTATATTTTTAATCCATCAATTTAGGTTGATCTTATATTTTGGTCATAAAGTTTCAAAATATTATTTTTATTTCAAAATTTGTTACAAGGTGAATTCTTATTTACCCAACTCAAAAAGTTGGGTAAGGTTACCTTTAGTGTAAATTGCATTGAAAACATCAAACAATTAATCTATATAATAAATAATTAAATACATAAACATTAAATGGTGTCATCTGATTGGTGGAAGGTACACTATCCATCTTTTTGTGATGGGTAGAGAAGTTGTCCCCAACAATTGATTATATGTTATGTTTTTGAAAGGGTTACAATTGATTTTTTGGACCATCAATTGATTTTAGGTTACAATTTATTCTTATTGTTTTTTAATTTATATTAATATAAAAAATTTATTTTCCACTATAGTATCTATTTTTTTCTTGGGTTTGCCCTCTATCATAGAAATTATATATAGATAAAAAATATCTTTTAAACCAATAAATATTAGACTCTCCAATGTGATAAACTATTGTTAAAATTGCAACTAGGAATTATTCACATCCGACATTAAATATATCTAAAATATGATTACTTTCTAGTAAATAAATATAAAAATAAAAATACAATGTAGTAGAATATAACATCATTGTTGTAAATCATTTATATCTCTATTGTGGAGGATAAACCTTTGAGGAGCTTAGTTATTTTTTATTTTTTAATAAAATTTTTTTTGAATATCAGTTCGGTTTCCTAATTCATTCTTCTAATATTCAATAGACACCTACAAAATTCTTAGTATTTATTTTCTATACTTACTCATTCATTTTGAGGATAGGAAACAATTTCGATAGGACACAACAATTTCGATAGGACATTTGTAAAAAGATTAATACTATGTACAAAATCCAACTGTATATTTTTAATTCTTATAAAATAAAATTACAAAAATCTGTTTAATCAACGATAGTAAATTTAAATAAGAAAATTATGCCCCATTATGCTACCATGACTATTTGATCTCTCTTTGGTATTCTTCTTTCTTGAATTTATTATAAATCTTAATATTAATATTAAGCAGCTCTATCACCTTGTTTCCAATTCGTAACCTCTTTTTTTTTCTAGAGTCATTTACAATTAATAGGTAAAGAAAATAAATTTATTAAACAAATTATATCCGTTCAAATATACGTGAGAGAATAAGGAATGTGTTAACCATAAAAAAAATAATACACATATCATATCTCCGAACATATCAAGGTAGATAAGTTTCATCATTAGTCACCCACCCATTAAAACATTTACATTAAAATCTTGAAAAGAGATAAAGATGAAAGGTCAAAGAAACTTGGCTAAGAAATGAAAAACGAAAATCAAACTTTTTGAGACCGTAATGGAGGAAGAGGTGAGTTGCAAAATAGGATATGAGAAGAGGTTAGAAAGAGAAGCAAATATGAGGGAAAGGGTAAAATGAAGCGGGCGATGATCAAAGTTGTTTCAAGTTTTTAGAGTTTTTGTGTAGGTTAATCATAGTTCAACCATAGATAAAATAATTAGAAGCTCTGTTCAACTATATTTTATTGGTGATAAAAGTTTATGGGACCATATTTAATTATGGTTTAACTCTTGAATTTTTTTTTTATAATTTTTTTATGATAACTAAGAATAAAAATGTATTAGTAAAAAAACAACTACAAAATCAAAACCAAGTCTTTGGATTGGGACGAGGAAGATGGAAAACCAAACGGTAATTTTTAAATCTCAAATGTATTATGGAATATATAGGAATGTTTTAATTTAAAATACAATATTTATTTAGAATTAGTCAACTATAAGATGTTGATCTTTTAAATTATAGTTTTATAAATTTACTCACTAAATTTATAAATTCACACCCAATCAATTTTGTATGGTTCACAATCATATTATTTAGGATATCTTAAGTTGAAACATATTTTTATTTAAAAATAGTTATTGTTTTAATATATTATCATAAAGATATTTTGAGCTTCTATTGATATTTATTTTTCTATTGTTCATAAAAAAATTGAATTAATGGTAGAAAATTAAAATAATTGACTTTAATGTTTTATATAAAAATTAAAGGGAGAGGATGATTGTTTTATTCAAATAAGGATGATTTTTATGATTTAAAGAGGATTTATGGATCTCAAATTCAGAATTTTCTAATTAATATTAATTTTTCAAACACTAAAAGCTCTTGTAGTTAGAAAATTTGAGTTTTTAATTTCTTTTACTAATATGCATTTAAAAAAATGAAGTTTTTTCTTCTTTGTACTCCCTAAATCTTATATAATACTTATTTTATTCGATCATATCAAACAAATTAAAAATAAATATAAAATATATGAAAGAAATAAATAAATTTTAAATTTTAGTTTTGTGATGAAGACTTGAGTCTTAAAATTGTGTTTCTCTCAAAATCTCACATTCGAATATATAATATTAGATACTAAGACTTTTTAAGAAAAAACTTGAAAGAAAATAAATAATATTAATTATTAATATGTTTATATCATCTTAATACACAATAAATATTAATTAGATGAAACAACTCATAAATAAATTAAATTATATTGTAAAATGAAAAGGACAATTTCGTTGAGTTTTTTTTATACCGTTATAATGGGATTAGGGGTGGAAATAGACTAGGCTAGACTTTAGAAAGCCTGAGTCTGGCCTACGATAAACTTAAAAGGCCTAAGCTTGTCCTAAGGCCTATCATAGGCTCAGTTTTTTGACCTGGCCTGGCCTTTTTAAAAGTCTGGCTTGGCCTGAAAGCCTATTTAAAAAGCCTGTATCCCATTAAAGTTTTTAATTAATCTATATAACTTAAGAAGTCTTGTAGGTCGGCCTATATATACATATATAAGTTAACCTATTTAGCATTTGTTATATATATATATATATATATATATATATATATATATATATATATATATATATATATATATATATATATATCGGGTAACCTATTTAGCTTTTTTTCTTCTAATATATATGCATACATGAACCAACTTATTTAACATATCTCTAATATATATATGAAAATATAGGCCGGCCTATAAGGCTTCATAGGTCTTTTTAATAGCCTAAGCCTGACCTATTTAATAAAATAGACTTTTAAAAAAGCCTAAGCCTGAACTCTTTATTAAATAAGCCTGGCCTGGCCTAGGCCTATGTAGGCTGGGCCGTAGACCCCTGTAGGCCGGCCTGGCCTATTCCCACCCCTAAATGGGGGATGATAAAAAATAAATGAAAAAAAAAAGTTTAATAAATAAAAATGGCTAGAAAGTAAGTGAAATGTTATATATAATTTTATAAGTATTTGATACGAGTCAATGTGAAAATAGTGTGAGAAAAAACATATTAAACATGAGTGAAGGTGAAAATGAAATGAAAGAAAAAAAATTGGTATGCGTGAGTGAAAATAAAGTGAGAGGTAAAAAATCAATTAAGTATGAGTTAAAGTGAAAATTAAATGAGAGGAATTTTGGTATAGTGGTTTGAATTATGGTCAATGTAACTGTTTTTTGAATTTAAATATATATTTCTGATTTAAAAATATGAGAGGAATTTTCTTATTAAATAAGAATGAATGTGAAAATAAAATAAGAGAAAGAAAATGTATTAAGTATGAGTGAAAGTGAAAATAAAATGAGAGGAAAAAAATATGCATCAAGTAAATGACATAAATGTTCTACATTAAAATATACAATTTTATTTTTATATAAAAAAGAAAATTGATTCACTAAAATAGTAGAAAAGATAACAAAAATAATTTAAAATTAAAAAAAAAGAGAAATAGAAACAATTACATTGATCATAGTCTCATATGTGATTCTGAACCAACCGATTTTATCGTATTCCTATGTTCACTCGGTTATGATCAAAGATCATTTCATCTCATTACTAGAGACAACAACACGTGTAATAGCATAACCTTATTCACCACTCTATGAAGAAAAAAAATTAAATAACAAGGTTTAAAAAAAAATTACACAAAAAACTACATTTTGGAAAAATTTATCAAAATATTTAGATTTGGCAGCACACCTTGGAGTATGCGTCAAACCAAATGGCGTTTATGCTCGTATTTTAAGTGAATGTGCCATTTGAAATGGCGCTTATGTTCAACTTAAATTAGGTTAGCCATTTGAAATGGCGCTTATGTACAAAGGCTTACACATAGGAGCCGTTTGAAATGGCTCATATGTGTTAGTTTTTTTTTTTGGAAAAAATACCCCATTCTCGTTCATTTTGCACACAGTTTTCAGTTCCGCTCATCGATTTTGTCTCTGATTTTTCTCTCTGTCGTTAACCCTGATTATTAATATTTTGGTATTTAAAAAAGTAAAGTTCATTGCATAAAAATATTTTACAAAGTTGTTACACAATAATTGTCCTAGGGCATACAATTAAACACGTGTTGAAGTTGTTCCACGACTAGGACATTTGTTTTTATTGTGCCCTAGCTGGCGGCAAATGTTACAATTTCTTTCCATTTTGTCACGAACATCCATTTTGGTTCGAATACGAGTACTGTTGAGGCGACCCTTTTTCTTCCGTCGCATCATGTCATTATGCCAAACTACTTCCTCATCATACTTAGGCCAGTAATCCTCCTTCGCTACCACTGGAAATGCGACATTGTCTACCTCGAGCAAGGTGTCAGTCTTGTAAATTGGAGAAATTAGTGACAATGCATCTCGGTGCGCACATGTACATGCTGCTAGGACACGTGAGCAAGGCATACGAAATGCTTGAAACTTTCCACAGTCGCACCAATGGTCATCTAGTAGAACCCTATACTGTTGTCTCGGTAATCCTTCATTGTGGTCAATTGTTTCTCTAACACTGAATGTGCGGTTGAATCAATCAAAAGCAGTAACATGATGACTGTTGGCCTTTATTAATTGTTCTTTCAAAAATTTCATGCAACTCTCGTTGAACAGTTGTCCCGATTCTCTAACAACACTCCACCTCTGATCTCTTGTTGAGAATAGGTAAGTCATCCTAAAGTAGGTTGCTTCCACCAGTGCAGTAATAGGGAGGTTTCGAATGCCCTTAAAAACACCATTCATGGATTCCACAAGATTTGTTGTCATGTGGCCCCAGCGTATGCCGTTATCATAAGCCCTAATCCATTTCTCCCTTGCAAGGTTATCAATCCAGCTTCCCGCATCCGGATTTGACAATACAATTTCATTCCGATAATGTTGAAATGTAGGTTGAGTTAATGCATATCCTGCATTCACAAGTGTCTTCCAGAGGTGCCCATCCTTAATCTCTCGCATGAAATTTTGGGCAATATGTCGAATACATTATACATTTGTTGATGCTAGGTGTTGCCATTCGTTTGTCGGATTGTTGTAAGCACTTTCAATGGAAGCATGCCTATCAGAGATTAAACAAAGATCAGGTTGAGGAGCAACATATTCTCGGAGATTCCTTAGAAAGAAACTCCAACCCGCGGCAGTTTCACCTTTCACTATTTCAAATGCTATTGGAAGTATATTGTTGTTTCCATCTTGTGCAACAACCATCAACATGGTTCCTTTGTATTTACCGTATAACCAAGTTCCAACGATTTGCAGTATCAGTTTATAATATGCAAACCCTCGTATGCAAGGTTGGAAAGCCCAGAAAAGGCGATGGAATATTCCATTTCCTTAGACACAGGTTCCATCCGGGGCATGCGCTGACAATGTCTCTAGAATAGAAACGGTTTCAGGAGCATATGTCTGAAGCGCAGTTAGGTAACGTGGAAGATTTTTGTATGACTCCTCCCAATTGCCGTACACAATTTCAATGGATTTTTTTTTTGCTTTCAAGCCTTTCTATAGGATGGAGTATAGTTGTATGTTGTAACAATATGCGAGCTAATCGTTTTCACCTTCAGAGACGGGTCACAGTTGATAAGAGGCAAGATCTTCTGACAGATAAGATCATAACTAAGCTTCGTATGATCTTGGGACATATTGGAGTTGACACATGTGTGTTGTTGTGAAATCGACCCTATGACCCGGACATCACTTCTCTTCCTATACGAAGCACACAGTCTGAATGCACAATCAGGGTTTTTACAAATGATTATATACCTTTCTAGGTTCGAGCGATCTACTTCAAAATCAACATTATGTGCCATGTGCCATTTGTAATAGATCTCAGGCATGCCTTCTTAGAAGGAAACTTATCTCCGGTCTTTAACACTTCATCACTTTGTATGTACGGGTTGAAGAAGATATCGGATGAAGGTTCGTCGCCTTGTAAGTTCAAGACAACTTCACTACAAGACAAAACAGGAACCTACACCTAAACTGCATGCATGCACACCTAGTCTTCTTCCTACACCTAACACAACTAGGTGTTGTGACATGTCCAACATGCATTGAGTTACCGTTTCATCTTTCTCACTATATATACATGTACTCTATTCTCATTATTTTCATCAACAACACAACAATCAACCCATAAGAAAACCAAAACCTTAAGTATTTCCAGTTTCAAAATACCAACTAAGTCTCTCTTAACATAGGGAAACAAGCACTGAGGGACAAAGGAAAACATCGAATCATATGTAAATTTTTTCGTTATGCATTACATTTGTTGTAATATAATTGCATATTAATCTTGTGTTACATTTTTAGGATGTCAGTCGATTTCGTACCCGCAATTGCGCTGTTGTCAAACCTGATGAACTCATTATACCATATTTACAACAGGCTGGTTTTGGGCACATTATCTACATTACTAACCAAACCATTGATCTTAAGTTTGTCCTGGCCTTGTTAGAACGATGGAGGCCAGAAACTCACATGTTTCATCTTCCAACCGGGGAATGCACAATAACCCTGGAAGATGTATACATGTTGTTGGGCCTTCCGGTAGCAGGTAAGGCCGTTAATGGGGTTGTCCAACAAGCCAATGCCCTTTGCAAGCAAGCATTGGGCATTGATTTGATAGAAGGTGATGAAGGTTCTAGGGGCCAGGGTATCAACCTAAAGGCCCTTAAGGAATATTTTAAGGCGTTTCGTTTGAACGAAAAATTCGTCTGAATAAATGAAACTGATGAAAACTAGGTGTTACTTGATGTTGCTGTTTGGAAACGTGTTATTTCTAGAAAGTACTGGAAACACGGTTAATTTTATGTATTTACTTTTGCTTCTTGACGTTGATAAATTTGGTCAATATAGTTGGGGGTCTGCTGTCCTGGATATGCTGTATCAATTCCTATGTAAGAACGCTAAGAAAGATTCTTGCACGTTATATGGATGCGCTCTCTTGGACCAAATGTGGTGTTGGTGAAGAATGCCTATACTGGCCCCCGCAAACAACGTCGAATACACGTTCCCCTACGCAACAAAGTAAGTATTTGAATCTTATTTTAATTCAAATAAAATCATTAGGGTTTACTTCAGCTAACAAATATATACTGCGTTTCAGATTTTGTGTAAAAGGAATGAACTATAGCCTGAATCCGAGGGGAAACATCGTGATTTACCGCCAGCTTCTTGATCACTTACAACCGGAGGATGTATTATCTCTAATCTCTTCATCTTTCAAGTTCTTTTTTATTACATGATCAATTTAATTATTAAGTTTTGTACATACAGTTTATTTGGAGACCATACTTGGAACTCGATCATGAACCTAACGCTGAAGATGCCGCTATTTGGATAGCAAAAACGGCCATCCTGAGGTACAACATTGTCGAGATGCATCATAGTGATCGAGTCAAACTCCAGTTTGGGATGCATCAAGGAATCCCTAATCCTCCAACTGATTTGGGAGAGTGGCACATGAAACGAGTCAATCATCAATGGAGTGTCCAAACCTAAAAGGAATTCGCTTCGGAATGGCGCCAGATGTGGAAAAATTGTAACAACCATGTCCTCAACTTCCCTGTTAGTGATACTGAAATGAAACCATCAAGACAATATATGAGTTGGTACATAACTGTTACCACCCCCGATTGATTTGTGGCAGACCCTTTCTACTTAATAGACCCCGCCGACAAAACTACATCATCCCACAACAAGAACAACAACAATACCAACAACAACAACAATACCAACAACAAACCCAATACCAATACAGCGCCCAACAACACAACTACCAACAGTACAACCCATTCCAAACCCATTCCCAACCATTTTACCAACAACAAGACCAATACCAACAACACAGCTTATTTCAAACCCAGTCTCAACCACTATTTCGACCACGCAGTCAACCACCTCGCCAAAATCGTAAACGGCCCACCCAATACCAAGAAGGAAGCTCCTCTAGATCATTCAACCAACACAACGAGGCTGGTTCCTCAAGAATCCAACTAAATCCCGACTTTGGTCCACAGGATGAAAGTGACCACGGCGACCCACTCATATCACAAGCCTCTCACCATCGTAGTCCATATGGCTACGCAACACCCACCAAAACATTTGCCTTTTATCAAGGCAGTGCAAGTGCCACCGAGTGCTACCAACCAGAAGTCATAGCTCCACCTCCTCCCCCACCACCATTTCAAAGCTATGAGGGAATGGGTAACTGACTTTACGACAATCGGCTTTCGGGACGCTACGGTGGCCTTGACGATTTCCTTAACACCGAAATTGTTGATGGAACACTTCCAGGCCCATCAACCCAGACACAACAAGAACCACAAAGGGGAAGGGGTGGGGCTCACGCCCGTACACGTCCTCAGCGTGATATACGCGCTCCTAGATGCAGAACTGACGGGCGTTACGGTGATGACAGACACTAAGTGTATCTTAATTTTCTCTTTATAAGTTATTGTTTTTGTATTTTAATTTTCCAATGTATCCGTCAGTTTAAATTAATGAAATTGTTTGTTTCCGACTTTTTTTCCACTATCGGTCGTTACATATAACCCTTAAAAAAATTTAAAAAAAGCATACAAACATAGGCGCCATTTCAAATGGAAACCCTAAAATGGGATGAACATAGGCGCCATTTGAAATGACACATTCTCTTAAAACTTAAACAATGACGCCATTTGGTTTGACACACTTCAGAGTGTGCTGCCAAACCTAGACACTTTGATAAATTGTCCCAAAATATAATTTTTTAGGTAATTTTTTTATAAAACCTGGTTATTTAATTTTTTTCTTCCAATTATTCATTCATTTCAGTTCCAAATCTCAAAGACAACTTTTCAGTTACAAGGGTTGTGACAAATGTTGAAAAGCAACATGTATATATAAATCTATAATTTCTTCACCACCTGGTGTTAATGTGACGGCTACGCTAAACCGGTTAGTTTTCACAAGAATGGGACAGAAAATCAAATTCAGTGTAAATTTCAAAGTAACTTCTCCTTCAAAAAGATATAAATTTGGATTCTTGTCATGGAAAAGTAAAAGATTACAAGTTACTAATCCTTTGGTTGTAAAGGTTGGTTACACAACAATCCTTGTAAATATCTGTATATTAGCTTAAAAGCTTTGAATTATTACTCTTAAATTTGTGTTAGGTATATGTTTGGATAAGAAACAATTACTTAAAGTAGAATCCAAAGAAAATATATATTTAGGTAAAATTACTTTGAAGTTCATTATTATTTGTCAATTTTGCAATATATGGCTGCTTTATGCATTACTTTGATTCGAAAAACACTTCAATTAATCTAATTAATCATAAGACCCTCTGGAATTTTTTCCTTCTTATTTATAAGACTCTCTTAAACTTTCAAAATGCGTTAATTATTTTTTTCAAACATACCCTTAATTATATTATATCTTTTTTTACACTATGTAGTAAATACTAGTACGTTTCTATAAACATTAATTATCTCTCTCTCTTTTAATTATATTATATCTTTTTCTGCAATATATAATAAATATGTTTCTATAAACATTAATTCTCTCTCTCTCTCTCTCAAGGATAAACATGTAAAACTAATAAATTTATTATTTCAATAAGAGCTGGAAATAAGTCGAGTCGAACTTGCCTTAACTCGGCTCAACTCGATAAGAATTGGTTCAACTTAAAACTTGACTCGAGTTTGACAAAAAAAATTTTAAGCTCAAACTCAACTCGTTTTAAGTTCACAAATAATTCGGTTCAGCTCGTTTGCTTCAAAAAATCATAAGGCATTTTTTTAAATCTAATTATTTTATATATTAGACATTCTAAATTAATATTTTTTAAAAGATAAATATTAAAATAAAATAAAAATTACAAGATCAGAAGAAAATTGATCACTAAGATTTGTAGTAAGCCTTTCATACCAACTATTGAAATAAAATAACGAACTTAGTGGTTTGCACATATTTAACTGATTTTGTTCGTGAGCCAAATTCAACAATTAAATTGTCGAATTGAGTTTCAAACAATATTTAGTGATTTGCACATATTTAACTGATTTTGTTCGTGAGCCAAATTCAACAATTAAATTGTCGAATTGAGTTTCAAACAATATTCAAGTTAGTTTGATTCATTGTCTACCCTAATTCTAACCAACTTTTTTAATTCACATAATTTATTCTATGAAGTTGTATATTTAAGAACGTAGGTTAGATTTTGGCAACTATGTTGCATAATTTAGGGTTGCATGTTTTGTTTTTAATTGGTTCAATTATTTGGTTGTTTTCAAATGGGCTTTCAAACTAAGAATAATAATTGTAATTGATCATAGAAACCGAGTAAGAGAACAAGAAAGAAGTGAAAAGAGAGGAAACAATGAACTCTAAGTTCTAATTAAGTTCTCTAGAGGAGGAGATAGAGGGTTTTGAAGAAAGAAAATATAAATAAATCTTTAATATTTTTTTAAAGAAATTTTTTATATAAAATAATAAATAAATGTTTATCATTGACTTATTTTTTATTTTTAAAATACTATAGCAACATATATTATATTTGAATATTTTATCAAAATCCTTTAAACCTCTCCTGCGATAAAAGATTTTAATTCCCTGACTATAGAGATTATGTATTATGAATAATAATAAATCTCTCTCTACCTAAATTCTTCCATTATTTTAACTCACTTCTTACCTTTTTTAAAAAAATTTCTCCTCTCTTCCCCTTCAAATTTCCAAACAAAATCTAACTATTTTAACTTTATAATATTACAAAAGTTAATTACAACAGTTCAGGGTTGAGTACTTATAACTCAGCGTGATTATGTTGACTCGACACAGTCTAACAAGCTAGTTAGACCTTAAACTAATATTAATTTTTCCTATTACTCTATTAATTTCCCTCAAAAGGCATTGTCGTCTTTATGCAAAAGATGACTTGTCTAGAACCTGTAACTTGTCCCTGAGCAGGAGAAACCTGAGAGGAGACATGGACTTTGTAAGAGAAACTTTATCAGGGCCGGCCCAATAAATTAGGAGGCCTAAAACAAAATTTAAAGATAAAATTTTTTAAAATTAAAAATCTAATTTATTAATAAAATTTATATTAATTTTTATAAAAAAAAACAAACCATCAATAAATTTCTTATAATTAATTTTTTTTCAATTAAATTTATAAATAATATATAATTAGTTAATAATCTTTAAAATATATTAATTTCATTAATTTAATCTTTAATTAAAATTTATAATTTTCATGTTATTTTTTATCATCTTAATAGTATGAATTAAATTTACTAATTTTATGTATTTCTTGAGCTATATAATAAAAATAAGTAATTATTATATTTATATAATTTAAGAATTATCTTAAAAGCGAGTAGTCTCTTAGAAACTTAATTTAAAATTACACATTAAAAATGTTTATTTTTATTCATATATAAACAATAATGACAATTTTTATCAGTGTTTTAAAAACCGGACCGGACCGGCCGGTCGGACCGGTCGAACCGGGAACCGGCCAGGTAACCGGTGAAAACCGGGAAAACCGGAAAACCGGCGGTTTAATTGCTTTTTTTTGTTTTTTTTTTTTTAACTTTTTTTTGTAATTTTTTTTTAAACTTTTTTTTAACATTTCTTTTAAACTTTTTTTTAAAATTTTTTTTTTAATATATTTAGTAGTGTATTACTTAAATAGCATTCTCACATAGTTTTTTCGTTAGTGACAAATTAAAAACTTTATTATCTATTTGTTATCTTTGCTAATAAATTTTCTTAAATAGCATAAACATATTGAATTTTATTTGATTTTCTTTTTAGGAGGATCCTATTTTGAATTAAATTTGATACACATTGGAGTTATTTTGTTATAAACTATTCAATTAAATTATGTTGTAATTAAACTTTGTTTGCAATTATACTTTGTAATCTTTTACTATTTTGTTATGTGTGGTACCTTTGTTTAAAATTTGAATTTAAGTTATGAAATTGTGAATTTATGATATGATATTTTTTAAAAAATTAAAAGCTAGTTATATTTTTTTAGAGACTGAATCATCCGGTTCGACCGGTTTTATACCTATATAATAACAGGTCTATACAACCGAGTTATCCGGTTTAATCCGGTTTGGTCGTGCGGTTCGACCAGTGACCCAGTGGTTCGACCGATAAACCAGTGACCCAATACCCTCATCGGTTCGATGACCGGTCCGGTTTTTAAAACACTGATTTTTATGACATAATTTTCTCCAATAAAAAATAAAAACATATCAATGCATTATTAACTTTTTTTTATCAAAAAATATTTATGAAATTTAAAACAAATAAGTAACTTTACCATAAATATAATGATTAATGACCATGTCATTGAATGAAAACAGATTTGTTAAACCATATTAATAATTAAAAATATTGATAAAATCATGGGAAAATTTAATAGAAAAAAGTAAATAAATACAGCAGGGAGAATCGAACTGCATACATGCAGATTAGAAAAACTTCACACGCTGAGATATCATACAACAGACTAACAGACATCAAATGATCTTTTTGTGTAAAAAAATTTTTCCTGGTTATTTGGAGGCCTTGTATGTGGGCCAAAAAAGTGAGGCCCAAGGCAATGGCCTTGCCCTTGGGCCGGGCCTGAACTTTATATTGGTTAGTAGCAAGATTGTGCTGAAGAATGGGGCTTTTGTTGAGAACTTTCTCTTAGAGAAAGAAGATACCAAGCTCTATTTGTTTGGTTTTAGTATGTAGTACGAGATTGTGAAAGAATGCAATTGTGCTTAGATTATCAAAAAAAAATTGTTGTGAAAGGAACTTTGAAGAGATTGATTTTTGTAAAGAGATTAAATCCATAAAACTTCAAAAGTTGTATTATCTAGACTTTTGTCCTCATCTTCAATGTTGGGCTTTTCCACCAAGGTTTGTTTTTTTCTTTAGAAATTCTCTATGTATTCATATACCTTCTTACAGTCCTCCGGTGAAAACTCCAAAATACTTCTATATTTCGGATATGCATCTCCGAAGACACTTTTTTTTTTTTTTAAATGTGACTTCACATATGCATATCCGAAGTCACCTTTTTTTGGGAAAAAATGTGCGTTCGGATATGCATCTTCGAAGGGACCTTTTTTTGGAATAAGGTGTCTTCGTATATGCATCTCCGAAGTCACCTATTTTTAGAAAAAAGGTGAATTCGGATGTGCATATCCGAAATTTTTCCCGGGACAAAATTCATAACAACAAAACAACAAAGCATAGATTTATCATAAATAATCGAAATTACATAGATAGTTCAACAGAAGTTTAAAGTTATGTATTGTTATAAATGGGTAGTTGAGGACGACACAACATTTTGATAACATCTTCTCCCGATCTTTGAAGTTTTACATCTAACTCGATCGGACCTTTCGAAGAATAGTGTTGAAAAGTTGTCCACATAATCTCTAAATCGTCGCCGTTCTTGAACTCAAATGGGGTGAACTTTACGTTTCCTTCGACGTCAAGTGAAGGTGGACGATACTGAAGCTTGACCACCTTCCGATTTTCTAGATATTGCAATAGAGAGTTCAGTGTTGGAATCAGCTCGGCGAACGGTGTATCGTGCGAGAACCTAAATTGAAGCGACATCGGGTAATCACTGCTGAAGTAGACGAAAGCAAAGTAAGGGTAGGTTTGAGTCATTTCTGATGGTGGCTTCAGATGTTGATGAAAATCTATAGAAACCATATTTATAAATATTTTGGAGTAATATGGACCCAAGAAATCTTATCTTGCTATTAGTGGATATTTCGGATATGCACTTTCGAAATAAGTTCTGATTCATTAAATTTTGGGATATGAATTTCCGAATTATGTAACAGAAACATAATGAATTTCATTCTAATATGTGCAATTTCAGCATCAATCCAACTTAATTCTCATATTAAAACAATTAAAGCGGTAAGAATAAACGTTGACTACATTAAAATAGATATATTATATATGTATTGAATCATATTGGTTTTACATTTGTCACGACAATACATACAAAAAATGATCCGGTAAATTCTAAAAGAATGAATCCTCACCGCTTAATTCTAAAACCGGTAAATTCTTTGACTTCTCTCTTTGCTATGCTCTCTTTGCTATGATCAACCACTTGAAACTTAGTTTGGATACAAAAAATTGATTGAAAATGGTTGAGGTTTTGGAGAGGGTTTTGGTTTTCTAGTGGAAGAAAATGAATGAAATAGTGAAGGTGGAAAAAATATATAGGAATGTTTTTTCGGATATGCATATTTGAAAAAACCTCTGACATTTTAAATCCAACATTTAAATAAAAAACTTTTGAAGAAGAGTGTGTTCGGATATACATATCCGAAACATCTTAAAATGTGAAAAGAGTGTCTTCGGATATGCATTTCCGAAGGGTGTTTTATTTTCAAAAATGTTTTTCCACTCTATACGAATGCAATTAGGTATTTTCTTATTTCTTTGACTACAGGAAGACTAGGTTAGAGCCCATAAAAATACAGGAGCCTAACATAGATTTCCAATCATAAAGATCTATATCCCCAAAGAAGCATCAGAAAAGGTTTTTGACTGAGAGAGGAACATAGAGGCAGGATGGAGAAAAAAGTACTTGATAGAGAGAGCCTTTTAAGTACCTTCGCATTATTTTCACTAAAATCAAATGGATTTCTAGAGGTTGGGACAGAAATTGTTTATTGCATGGTTGATTTATGGCCTTGTAATAGTGGGATATTGAAGGCCCCCATAATAGACCTATTATAGGTAAGGTCACTTAGATAATCATAACCATGCTTGGACATTTTGAGGAAAGATACTGTTGGTGATTTTAGTATCATCAATGCAATTTTGGTAGTAATGTGATTTACTGAAGGCCGATGCAATTATGCGTTAAGCTTGAAACGAGTTAGGGTAGTGCGGAGTGCACGCTCGTAGAGCCAAACGTACAATTGAATATGAATAATAGAAACGGGGTTCCAAGGGGCGGAGCCCCTGGCGGGGTCCAAGGGGCAGCGCCCCTGGCGGGGTGCGGGGCAGCGCCCCGTCGGGGTCCAAGGGGCGGAGCCCCTGGAAAGACTATTACTTTGTTTAATGTATTGTATGTTCCTAAGTTACGTAAGAATTTAATTTCTGGTCCTGTATTGAATAAGCTTGGATACAAGCAAGTGTGTGAATCCGATAAATATATTTTATCGAAGTCTGGTGTGTTTGTAGGATTTGGTTATTATAATAATGGAATGTTTATGATGAATTTGAATGGAGTTCCTAAAGATTCTGGTTCTATATTTATGTCTTCTTCGAATATTATCAATTTTTCGTTATGGCACGCTCGTTTAGGACATGTACATTATAAAAGAATGCATGAAATGTCTAAAAACGATTTAATTCATGTCTTTGATGAAAATAACGAAAAGTGCAAAACTTGCATGTTAACAAAGATTACTAGACAACCTTTTAAAAGTATAACAAGGAAATCTATCATTCTTGAGTTAGTACATAGTGATTTATGTGATTTGCATGCTACTCCATCATTAGGGAATAAAAAATATTTTGTCACTTTTATTGATGATGCATCTAGATTCTGCTATGTTTATTTGTTGCACGCTAAGGATGAAGCCTTAGATAAATTCAGAATTTATAAAACTGAAGTTGAAGTGCAACGGAATGTTCTGATTAAAACATTGCGTACTGATAGAGGTGGTGAATACTATGATCCTGCATTTTTCCAATCCGTAGGAATCATTCATGAAACTACGGCACCTTATACACCTCAACAAAATGGTGTGGCTGAAAGGAAAAATAGAGTTCTTAAAGAAATGGTAAATGCCATGTTATCTTACTCTGGTTTGAGTGAAGGGTTTTGGGGAGAAGCTATGTTAACGGCTTGTTATTTGTTAAATAGGGTTCCTAATAAAAGGAACAAGATTACCCCATATGAACTTTGGTATAAGAAAAGACCCAACTTAACATTTCTACGTGTTTGGGGTTGTAGGGCCGTGGTTAGACTCCCGGACCCAAAAAGGAAAACTTTGGGCGAAAAGGGTGTAGGTTGCATCTTTGTTGGATATGCTGAACACTCCAAGGCTTATAGGTTTTATGTTATAGAACCTAATGACTCGATTTCTATTAACACAATTATAGAATCAAGAGATGCCATATTTGATGAGAATTGTTTCTCTTCTATACCTAGACCAAAGATATCTATACCTAATTCAGACGAATCTCTAAGGGATGATCATTCAAATGATGTACCAAGTGAGACACTTGAACCCCGTAGAAGCAAAAGAGCTAGAAAATCTAGATCGTATGGATCTGATTTTCAACTATATTTAGTTGAGGGATCAAAGGATCAGATTGAGACTCAATACTATTATTGCTATAGTATAGAGGAGGATCCAAGAACGTATGATGAAGCAGTGAAATCTCGAGACTCTGTTTTTTGGAAAGAAGCAATTGATGAAGAGATTGGTTCTATCATGGAAAATAATACTTGGGTATTATCTGATTTACCACCAGGCTGCAAACCATTGGGTTGCAAATGGATCTTCAAAAGGAAGATGAAAGTCGATGGTACAATTGACAAGTTTAAAGCTAGATTAGTTATTCAAGGCTTCAGGCAAAAAGAAGGGATTGATTATTTCGATACCTATGCTCCAGTTGCCCGTATCACTACTATTAGATTGTTAATTGCCTTGGCGGCTATTCATAATCTAGTGATCCATCAAATGGATGTCAAAACAGCATTTCTGAATGGTGATTTGGAAGAAGAAGTGTATATGAAGCAACCTGAAGGTTTTGTAATGCCTGGTAATGAGCACAAAGTGTGTAAACTAGTTAAGTCGTTATATGGGCTGAAACAAGCTCCGAAGCAGTGGCATCAAAAGTTTGATGAGGTTGTTTTGTCTAATGGTTTCATTCTAAACCAAGCTGACAAATGTGTATATAGCAAATTTGATACATCCGGTAAAGGAGTTTTCATTTGTCTATATGTTGATGACATGTTGATCTTTGGCACCGACCAAAATCAAGTTGATAAAACAAAGAATTTCTTGTCATCAAAGTTCTCCATGAAGGATATGGGAGAAGCAGACGTTATTCTTGGTATAAAGATTAAACGAGAGAATAAGGGGATTGTAATTACGCAATCTCATTACATTGAGAAAATACTCAAGAAGTTCAATTATGAACATTGTTCTCCAGTAAGTACTCCCACGGATCCGGGAGAAAAGCTTATGCCAAATACAGGTAAACCTGTGGATCAACTCGAATACTCAAGAGCTATAGGCTCTTTGATGTATGCTATGATTAGCACTAGACCGGATATTGCTTATGCGGTTGGAAAGTTGAGCAGATTTACTAGTAATCCTAGTAGACATCATTGGCATGCGATAACTAGGGTATTCAAGTACTTGAAGGGTACTATGAATTATGGATTATCATATATGGGATTTCCTTCGGTGTTAGAAGGTTATTCAGATGCTAGTTGGATAAATAATGTTGAAGATTCATCTTCTACAAGTGGATGGGTGTTTTTGCTTGGAGGAGGTGCCATCTCATGGGCTTCCAAGAAGCAAACATGTATAACTAGTTCCACAATGGAATCCGAGTTTGTAGCATTAGCTGCTGCTGGTAAAGAAGCAGAATGGCTAAGGAACTTGGTATATGAGATTCCGATATGGCCTAAACCGATATCACCAATTTCTATCCGTTGTGATAGTAGTGCCACACTGGCTAAAGCATATAGTCAAATATACAATGGAAAGTCTAGACATTTGGGTATTAGACATAGTATGATTAGGGAATTAATCATGAATGGGGTGATATCTATTGAGTTTGTTCGGTCGCAACAAAACTTAGCTGACCACTTGACGAAGGGGTTAGCAAGAGACTTAGTGAAGAAGTCGGTAATTGGGATGGGATTAAAGTCCATTTAAATCTATTAGTTATGGTATACCCAATTCCCTTCTAATACAACGTTAGAAGCAGAATTCAATGTGGAAAGATCATAGTTAAAGATTGGAGCAATTGTGTTTATCTTCCCAAGGTATGTGCTCAGACCTGCAAGTGATGGCTAGGTTGAAGTATATCTTCTTAATGGTTCTTTTGAAAAATTGTTAATGCAGGTGCAAGATTAAAAGGATCACCTATGTAAGCATGAAGTTTTGCCGCTTCAAGAAGCTTGGACTTGGCTTCCTATATGCTTATTAATGGATAAGGACACATGGCTTGTAAAGTGTCAAGTATGAATAGTAGAGTATTGTAAGAAACATATGTGTACTATATCTTTAGGTATTCAAATGGATTGACGGGTTCAATCATTATGACACCCCGATTTTCGAATATTTGAAATGTGTATTTGTACTAAGATGAAAATTCAATCGCAAGACATTTTCTTCTATGCATTTGTTTGATCGTTATACATGTAAGTAAATCAAGGATTATACTAAAATGGGGGGAGTTTGTTGGTGATTTTAGTATCATCAATGCAATTTTGGTAGTAATGTGATTTACTGAAGGCCGATGCAATTATGCGTTAAGCTTGAAACGAGTTAGGGTAGTGCGGAGTGCACGCTCGTAGAGCCAAACGTACAATTGAATATGAATAATAGAAACGGGGTTCCAAGGGGCGGAGCCCCTGGCGGGGTCCAAGGGGCAGCGCCCCTGGCGGGGTGCGGGGCAGCGCCCCGTCGGGGTCCAAGGGGCGGAGCCCCTGGCGGGGTCCAAGGGGCAGCGCCCCTGGCTGGGGTACCGAACAGATGCCTCGTTTCCAACCAACATAACTGTTTTTTACCGAACAGGTGTGTCTGTTCGTTGCTATTATTGGTCTCCTATATAAGGAGTCTTTCGGTCTCGATTTGACATACGAAATCATACACTTCCTCTACATTCCGATCTGTTCTCCATTGTCAGAAACAGATTGATTCTTCAAGAATTATCCCCGCAAAGATTTCGTGAACCCAGACAAGTATAGGGTCGAAATACTTTGTTCGGAAAGTGAACGAACACGATTCTTGAAGATATCCAGGATTATCACACCAAATTTCTAACAGATACCATAGGAGTTGGCATGTTCTTTGAATTTGATATATTAGCCTTGGATAGAAGATCTTTGATATATTTGGCTTGAGATAGAAATAAAGAACCATTATTTTGATGAGAAACTTATATCCTCAAGAAATATTCAAGAGCACCAAGTTTCTTTAGAGTAAACTGAAAATTCAACTTGTTGATGAGATGTTTAACATGAGTGGGAGAGTTTCATGCGAAAAATATATCATCTATATACTCACACAAGAATAATATATGCAGGAGTGACAACAAAGAAGGATCACATCTACTAGAGGTGAAGCCAAAACCTATTAGAGCATGATTTAGCCTTTTAAAACACATTTGATGTGTTTGTTTTAGCATATAAATGGTTTTGTTGAGTTTGCAAAGAAGAAGTGGGTTAGAACTTTCAAGCTACAAGGTTGTTGGATGTAAACTTCCTCTTGAAGTATACCATTTAAAAATATATTGTTTACATAAAGTTGAGTGATATCTTTAAAATGGCCATGATATGAACTACACACACTTTGAAAGATTTAACCACTTGGGAAAAGTTTCTAGTGAAGTCAAAGCCATACTGTTGATGGAAGTTTTAGGTCATAAATATGACTTTATACTTGTTGAGAGTTCCATCTATTAATGTTGCTCAAGCCTCACCTTTGTCTCCTAATTCTACTTCTCAACCTGATTTTGATTCCAATAGCGCACTTAATTTTGAATCTACACCTCTATACAATGGAAATCTTGGATTTTGTGGTGGCCGTAACTTTAATCGTGTAGACGTGGTTCATAGACTATCCAATAATTTATAATTAGATTGTCAAAATAAAATGTCAAATTAGTTCCTAAACATTAAATATTTGTAGTTAGGTCTTTAATCTTAGAAACCAAAAGTTAGAAACTTGATTACAAATTATTCATATATTTAAGAGGAAATTAATTACAATTTCTTTAAATTTTTATGAATTTGATTAAAAACTTTAGTCTTTGGATATAATAAAAGATTATTGACATATTTGTAAAGAATTGTGGTTGTGTTTAACTCAAATCTACAAAATCATTTTGTAGGTTGAAGTTTGTCTCCACTTATAAGGATATTCTTTGGTTATATATTGTCTGATGTGGAATTTTTAACACAGTCATTCACGCCCAAAACAAGACAATTGAAGCGTTGAAATAAAGGTGGATAATTCAATAGCGAAAACTTGATAGCAGGTGACCCACCTAATTTTAAACGATACTATAATACCATGTTAGAAAATATGGTTGAGCCTAATTAAACCCTAAAAATATGACCCACCTAATTTTAAACGATACTATAATACCATGAGAACTTTTAATAATATTCATACGATTTAAAATCAATGCCTCGTATTTCACTCAAATTTTAAGAACAACCGTCATTAAATTACTTTTTATAAAACAAAACATTCACTGAGTGCTTCTACTTTAACGTATTACAACGATGTTTAGGATAACGTTGTAACTATGGCGTTGTTGTATATATATATTTTGTAGTAGTGGATGGGGGCATCTCAAAGAGTTAATTTACAAACTTTTAAAGGAATATACCTGATTGGGTGGCTTGTAAGGGCATACAATATTTTTTAGGAACGAGACGTTGACGAGTTCGATCAATTACAACGAGTTTTCATGATAATGGAGGGAGAAGGCATGCATTGGTTGAATTATTGGGGACAAGATGATCTGAATTTAAGTTGGACGCCATTCTCTTCAAATATGATATTGAGATTCAGAATAAGTAATGATAAATGTGTTGTTGAAGGATTTTCAACCTTGAAGCAATAAGTGCAAAGGGAGATAAAAAAACCTTCAGGAACAAGTGAGGCAATTGGTGGGGATACTATAGAAGAAACAAGAATTTGACAGGGATCAGATTCTTGATTATATGGAGTTGAGTGGTGAGAAGGTTTGTGATAATGTGTCATTTTTAGAGTCTTTGTCGGTGGTAGAGCCTAGAAAGGGGAAAATTGCAATTTCTTTATAGTATTCTAAGAAATTTGATTCCACCTCTATCATCAATTTCTTTAGAGATTCAAGTTCTTAGCATACCATTTCCCTTAGAAATGGCTGACAACAACCCACATGAAACTGCCACTCGAACAACCAATTTTTTGTTATCAAAACATCAAGATTAAAATTTGTAGGTGTTGGAGAATATTGGGTTTCATTAAAAAATATATTTTTGAAGGTATTGTAACCAAGAATCTTGCTTTTGAGCAAGAAACATGATTGATTAGACCAATTCGTTGGATGGGAGCCACCAAGGCGTGAAACAAAGTTAATATCAGATTGCTCGGTGAAAACAATGCTAGAAAATCAAGAAACTTATAAAGAATGTAGAATAGTGGTAGAAAAATTGGATAGACACAAGGTAAAGGTGAAAGGTGAAGGTGGAGATGTAGAAAGAACTCAACAATTGACTGACGGGGCCCTTAAAAATTTCAATATGAAGACTAAAACCACAAAGTCCAAATTATGCCTCGGTGCCGATGTAAAAGTCAAGAAGGAAAAAATTATATATGTGGATAAATAATGGGTGAGAATACACTATAATGTCCAAAATAGTTTTGATTTTGATGCTCCGATTAGCCTTCGACCAACGGAAAACCCACTAGAACCGGATTGAGGGTCATTCATGACAACTGTGGAGATTCAAGTTAAAAGTTATTCAACAATTTCAAACCTTTAAGGCTAAGCCCCAATAGGTAGTATGCTGATCTTCCATCCATTTTCAACTCTAATGCATTTCAACAGTGGAACTAATGACTTTGCAATACAAAGTTTTCCCTCTCAATGAAAGAGACTAGTTGTGAATACCCTGGAAAAAGCAAGACAAACTTGATTGCTATGACATAAAAGTGAAAAACAATTTAAATGAAGTGGGGTGAAGAGGAAATTGGTTAACCAAGCTCCAAAGAGTTGGATTCAAACAGGTAAACTTTGTTTTTCTACAACAAAAATGAAATAAGAAGAGAGAATTTCTTCACCCACCTCCCAACCTTCTTGGCCACCTCCGGTGAATTTACCACAATACCCCTTGTTTCGGAAGTTCATTTCCGAAACTGTACTTTTTTTCTTGAAAAAGGTGTTTTCGGAAATGAACTTCCGAAAACGTGTTTTTTTTAATATAAAATATTGATTTCGGAGATGCATCTCCGAAATAAAGTCACTTTTCAGAAAATGTGGTGTTTCGGAAGTTCATCTCCGAGCGCACCCCCTTGGAGGAATTCGGAAATGCACTTCCGAAAATAGGTCTGGACAGAAGAAAATGAACAATTCGCTTTATTTAATCGGGTGAAAATTACAACGATAATATTACATAAAATTAAAGTTACATATTGTTAAACACGGGTAGGTGGGGATGAGAGAGTGGTGGGGAGAAAAAAAGGCTTCCAAATTTCAAAAGGTTTATTTATTATTTTAATAAAAATACGTACAACTGAAAGTAACAAATGACGGAGGAGGTGTAACCGGAGCCGAAACATATGACGGAGGAGGTGGATGTCCGGAGGAAGAAGACCCGGAGGTACGTCCACCGCGAGACAAAGGAGCCAATCAATGTAAGCTATAATTTATCATTATCATCAGGGGACGTCATTACAAAAAATTGGAAAAAAAATCTTATTATTTTTAATCTTGATTTTTTAGAAATGACCTCCCCAGATGATAATCATAAACTATAGCTTACATTGATTGGCTACTTTGTCTCGTGGTGGACGTATCTCCAGTTCTACTTCCTCCAGACATCCACCTCATCCGTCATATGTTCCGACCCCGGTTACCACTTCCAAAAACTAACATGATAAATCCAATACAAATACACTGTGCGATACAATCCGAAATCAGAACAAAACAAAACAAAAACATGTTATTCTGCCCGACGAGCGTTACAAAATACACATCAAACAAAAAAAAAACACGTTATTCTTCCCGACGAGCGAACTCCTCCGAATGAAGATAATTATACCAATCCTCATCCCACTCAGTCTCAGAACCATCAGCGTTGATCACGACTCTCACGCCTGAAGACTGAGCTTGAGCATCCGGGCCCCGGGCCCCCTGGGAACGAGAAGTAGAGCCGGTCGAAACCTTCTTCTTCTCCTTCACCTCCTTCACCTCCTTCACCTCTTTCACCTCTTTCTTTGAAGAATCCTTTCTTCCCTTAGCGCCCTCTCTAGAAGACATGTTCCTGTAAACAATTGAAATCGATTAATATGCGAGACAAAATAAAAAACAAAAAAATTTGAACTTCTGATATATTTCGGAAGTTCATTTCCGAAAACTGGGATGGAGGTGTTTTCGGAAATGAACTTCCGAAACACCCCTGCGATGCAATTTCCTGCAACTTCCATGGCAGACCCCTAAATCAACCTTCAAACCAAATCAAAATGCTTCTAAACAACCTAAATACTACTAACAACCTAGCCATATATCATTTATGCAATTAAAACCCTATATAACATGCATTTGAATAATAGATCTAAAAATTTCAAAACTTACAAAGTGTTAGGATTGAGGGCTTTTGAATGTTGTTTAGCAGTGTGATTGGAGCCTTGATGCAGATTTGGAATTCTGTTTGCAAAAATTTTCGCCTCTGCCACTTTTTGTTTTGATTTAGGGTAAATGATTGGGGAGGGGGAGTGTTTTGATAAATCTGCAGAAATCGCAGTATTTCGGAAGTGAACTTCCGAAATAATTGTTTCGGAAATGAACTTCCGAAGTAAGTCAATTTTTTTAAAAAAACACGCTTTCGGAAATAAACTTCCGAAGCAGGGGTAGTTTTGGTTTTTCGCAGAAGGTGACCACCCATAGGGAGGTGGGTAAAGAAATTTTCATAAGAAGAATATGGTAGATGCCAACCTTAAGGACAAGGTTGTTTTGAGAAGCAATGTATTATTAAGATGTAGATTAGTGGTTAACTAGAATATTTAAAATTGTTAAAAGTTGTTGTAAAAATTAGTTTGTTGATTGGTTAGTTAGTTGGTTGGTTGATCAAGGTTGTTATAAGTCTACTTGTATTTATATAAATATAAAAATATAATGTAGAGTATAACATCAAATCATTCTTAAAAAAAGTAAAATCTCTATCGTGAAAGAAAAGCCTTTTAGGCTCTTCCTCTCATGTTATTTTATGTCTTATAATAAAGAATGTTAGTTTTTTTAATTCAATTTTTGGGTTTCTAACACATTCATTCATTTAATTCTTGCATCTGACACCTAAGGTGAAATGGTATGCATCTCTTTGTATTTAATTTTCTCTACCTACACATTCATTTTGAGAATAGAAAACTATTTAGATACAACGTTGCTAAAAAAGATTTATATTATAGAAAAATACTTGCATGAACACAAACATAACAAGTGGCTTTACAAACAACCAATCACAAATTTTTATTAATTAAAAAACACAAATATTTTTTTTTCTCTCCTACTCAATCACAACCACCCCATAAATCCAATTAAAAAATAAATTAAATTTTAAATAAATTTAAAAATTTCTCTTTTGTTATTGGTTGTTCCTAACACTAATGATTTATGTGCGTATCCATGCAAGTTTTTCTCTATATTATATATATTAAAAAATAGAAAATTGTGCACGTTGGTGGCTCTATATTTATATGCTTAATAGACTAAACTATATGTAGAGCTAGCATGTCTATCTAGTCTTTCTTTAATAATTTTATATCAAAAATTTATTCTAAACCTCCATTTGAAGTTGCTCTTGCAGGTTGTTTTCCAATAGGAAACCACCATTTTGCTAGGGTCATTCACAAATAATAAAAAAAGAAAATAAAGCTGCTAAATAATACGTGTTGACTAAAAAAAAAAAATTACATAACACATTTCCAAAAATTTCACTTACATGAAATTTATAACAAGTCATCAACTCGACTAATTATAATATTAACATTGAAATTATAAAATATATTACACGTCGCATTTCTAAATCCGGCTAATTATAATATTGACATTAAAATTGTAAACTGAATTACATGTCCCATCTTCGAGCATTTCACTTACATGAGTTTTATAATAAGTTATCAACCCGACTAATTATAATATTGACATTAAAATTATAAAAAGAAAGGATAAATGTGAAATAGGTGAGTCCCAAAATATCGGAGAATGAATTGGGTTTCATTAACTTCAACTATACCATAACTTTTTCCTCAAACTCTTTTTTACTTTTTCTCACATTTTTCTTAGTATTTTTCTTTTCTTTTAATTTTAATTTTTCTTTTTCTTTTTCTTTTTTATTCCTTTTTTTTTTCTTTTATTTTATATTTTAAAAATTATGTTAAATTGCCTAAAATTACCAAAGCCACTTACTATTAGTATAAAATCAATAATAAATAAAAGAAAATGGATAAAATGAAGCAAAGTGAAGCAAAGTGATGATGGCCCAAAATTATATAATGAGAGAAACAAGGAAGGAAAGAGCAAAATGCAAAATTGAGCGAGAGAAATAAAAAAAAAAATTTTAAATGATAACAATCCAAACAACCCTTTAGTTTCAAAATTTAAATTTAAATTTTCTATTTTATTTTTTCACTTTTTATTATATCTAAGAATAAAAATGTAATAATAAAAAAACTATAAAAAATATATAAACTTAATTTTAAATAGTAGTATTTTAATTTCAAATATATTTTTGGATATATGGGAATATTTAAATTTAATATACCATATTTATTCTAATATTAGCCAGTCATATCACTTTCATCTTTTAAGTTATAGATTTATAAATTTGGTCACTGAATATATAAAATCCCAATCAATTTTGTATGTGTTCACACTCATATTATTTAGGATATCTTAATATTGAAATTTGTTTTTCTCGTTAAATTCATTAAAAAATTTGAATTAATGCTAAAAAATTAAATAATTGACTTTAACTTTTTATATAAAGATTAAAAGTGAGAGGATGATTGTTTTGTTCAAGGTAGGTAGTGATGATTTTTATGATTTAAAGAGAATTTATGGTTCTCAAATTTAAAAATTCTTGATTTAATATTAATTTTTTTACCACTAAAAACTGTTCTAGTTAGAAATTGAATTTTTAATCTCTATCAAGAGATAGAAATTAAATTTTAAATTCCTATTATTAATATACATTTTATAAATTTGACAATATTTATTTTATTTGATCTAGTGAATGGAAGAGATTTGAGTTTTAAAAATGTATTTCTTTCATGATGTCCGTTTAAATTCTATAAGACGACATGTCAAAATTTAAAAAGAAAATTTTGAAAGATAGTAAATAATATATATATATTAAAATAATATTAATTATTAATATATTTATATCATCATAATATACAATAAATATTAATTAGATGAAACAACTCTGAAACAAATTAAAATGATATGGTAAATTAAAAGGGATAATTTTGTTGAGACTTTTTTTTTGTCTACTGTTATTATGGAATGAGAAAAAAATGAAATGAAAGAAAATTTAAGAAATAAAAATGGATAGAAAGTAATTGAAATGTAATATGATTTTATAGTTATTTGGTACAAGTGAGAATGAAAATAGAGTGTGAGAAAAAAATATGTTAAGCATGAGTGAAAGTTAAAATAAAATGAAAGGAAAAAAGATAAATATTAATTATCATTTATGTTAGATGATTTTAAAGTTATATGGTATTATGTGTGAGTGAAAATAAAGTGAGAGGTAAAAAATATAATGAGTATGAGTGAAATTGAAAATAAAATGAGAGAAATTTTTTTATTCAATATGAATGAACATGAAAATAAAATGAGAGAAAAAAATATTTTGAAAATGAAATGAGAAGAAAAAATATGTATTAACTAAATGACACTACATTGAAATATAAAGTTTTATTTTTATATAAAAAATAAAATTGATTCATTAAAATAGAAGAGAAGATAACAAAAATAATTTAAAATTGTAAAAAGAGAGACAGAGAAACAATTACATTGATCCTGGCTCATCTATGATTATGAACCAACAAATTTTATCGCATTTCTATATTCAATCGATTATGACCAAAGATCACTTTTTCTAATTACTAGAGGCAACAAGACATGTAATCTAAAATATAAGAAAGTTAACTGCTTTGGAAAATACCGATTTACCCCCTTGCTTCCATGCTGTTCCACGTGGACACTCTCTGCATTCTTTCTCAGCTTCCTTATCTCTAACCTCTTCTTTCAAAATCAACTTTAATTCAAAAAAACTCATCATCTTCTCTTTCTCTCTCATCCTTTTTCACTATCTCTCTTTCTTTCTCTCATTTTTCTCCTTCTCTATCTCTCTTGATCCATTTTCTTTTTGTTGTTCTTCTTCCTTCTCTACCTCTTTCGCTATCTCTTTTGTTATTTCGGTATCACACCGAAACAAGAATGGTGTTCGAATCGGTTTGCGTTGATGCATCTCTTGGATTGATATTTTAGGGTTTCAAACCGCGAATTGGTTTACATGCTTTCATTGATGTTTGATTAGAACGAACAAATTCATATTTGTAAAATTTTTAACTGTATGAATGACACTCACTGGATTTTGTACATTGGGTGTGAAACTTCTATATTGCTAACATTGTGTTTAGGGATATGCGGAGCTTCTAGACGAGTTTATGCATGCACTTAAGCATAACTATGGAAAGAAAATTCTTCTGCAGATTATATATCTAATTCAGATCATCTGTGGCTTTGGTGTTTTGCTTGAATCAATTGTTTTCCTGATTTTTTGATTCTTTTGTTTTTTCAGTTTAAAGATTTCGCAAATGATCCCAAACTGGCTCTGGCTCTAGCTCTGGCTCTGTATCTATCATAGTCTACGGCGATTACGACAACCCAACCTTATTAGTTATTCAGATTTAGCGATAAACTGTAAGTGGGTTATCGTCCTGTTCGAACAAATAACTTAATGAATGAAGCACTTATAGTATAAGCAGCTATAATTTATGTATAACCTATATTAACCTATATTTATAATTTATTTAGTGATGTAAGTCTAATGTTTACAAAACACAGCGCCGAGACTGATGACGGGGATGCATGGATGGCAAGCCGTGGTGTTTAAGATATCAGGCCACAAAGCTTACTTCTCCGGCTGTGGATTCTATGGTGCACTGGATACACTTTGAGATGATGCTGGTAGACATTACTTTAAAGAATGCTACATTGAAGGTTCCATTGATTCCACTTTCGAAAAAGGCATATCCATCTACAAGGCAATGTCTCTAATGTTTTGTTTTGGGTATGCAAATTTTTCTTCTCATATTTTTTTGTTACATCCCTTCTGTTATCCCCTTTCTCCGTTAAGGCTTTTGTGTTGAATCCGATTTTATTGAGTTATGCAGGTTTGGTTTAGTAAGCAGGTCAGTTCAGTTTGTGTTGTTGCCATCTCTTGCTGCTTTTGTTATCGGTAACAATAATCCCATAATGCATAAATCATGACCGCCTATGGTGTTAGGCTATTTTAATTTCCTCTCAACATGTGCATTTTAATATGCATTACATTTTAGCATGAAAGTGCAATGCCATGTCTAGATTTTCTCCTTAATGCAAAGTTTTTCACCTTAAATAAAAGTTAAAAGGTATTACTCTTTTTATCAAAATATTGAAGTGTTTTACTAAACTGTTGTAACTTTGAATTTATGATATTAAAGTCTCTTGGCTATGGTAGCCTGTATGAATGACGACCTCTTGGCTATGTAATTTTGATAAGTTAATTAGCACGGGCCAATGTTGTCTCGATGGTAATTAATGCAATAGGTATTCTATTAACACCAATTTAACTATAACTTCAGTAACTGTTAAATCTAAGCGTATGTTAAAACAAAATGTATGGTCTGTAGGTACACTTTGCAGGCAGCAGTAATATTTGGTACACTTTGCAGGCAGCAGTAATATTTGGTACAATATGCTTGTAGTTGGAAGCTAAAGGTCTGCAATAGCATTGAAGTTCATTTGCTTTTATTCAACCACCCAACTACATCTTCTCATATATAAAAGCAGAACTCTATTGGTTGTTATAGCATACTTTTGAGTGAGAGAAAACAGTGAAGAGAGAAATGAGTAAGTCATAGCATACTCTCGCTGCTGCTGCTGTAATATCAAGCTGTGGGTTTCGTCGTCGGTGTTTTCGCGGCGGAGACTTCTTTTTCTTCTTCCTTGATTTTTTCGTTTTTTGCTCTGTGGTTTCATTGATTATTGTTGATGTTGTGTTGTTTTCATAGGTAGCTAATTATTGTCGGGAACGTCTTCATTCAGCGTTGATTGAGGAGATTGAAGCTCCACAATCAAGATTGGCCGAAATAAATGAGAGAAATGAAAAAAAATAGGGCAAACCAGAGTGACGATTCAAATCCTCTTCTTCTTCAACAATGAACGGCGGCCAACTCCTTCTCCAGCAAAGACTCTCTCCGCGCCTTCGTGAGCGACGAGGTCGCCTCACCTCTCGTTTATATCTCCCGACTCCTCTCCGATTTCATTATCTCTGCTCTCAATCGCTTATAAAATCTCCCTCCCTCAAACGCTCTGATTCCATTCGTATTTGTTTGCGAAGATTGCTGCCGGTGCCGATTAACGAATCCTTGAAGTTTGTTAACAAATTGTTGTGCGAATTTGTCGATGCAGTGAAGACGTCAACGATGGAGTTGAAGATTCTCTACATCTTTGATGCAATGTCGATGACGTTGCCGCGAATTGCTGTAGAGATGATGTTCGTTTGTTGAAGGTTGATTGAAATTGTTGCGATGTAGAGATCGCAGATGCGTGGAGTTCGTGAAGGCGCAGTTGCGAAGACGTCGAAGGAGATCGAAGATTGAAACAGTGATTGATGAAGAGTGTTGAAGCAGGTTGAATCTGAGATCGAGATTATGAAGGTGACGTTGCAAAGATGATCATGAGAACGAGTTGTTCTTGCTGATTGATGACGATGATGATAGTTGCTACTTTTTGCAGATTTGTCTAATATTGATTATCGTGAGTTTTCTGTTGAATGGTGAAGATTGACGTTAAAGAACGATGAAGGTGATGATGAACGATGCGGTTCGGTGAGCCTTATGGAGATGGTTGACGCTTCCAAATTTGTTATTATTATTGTTCTACAGATTTTTGAAGATGAAGCAATGGTGATTCAAAGATTATGGAGATAGGAGAATGAAGAATGTTGAAGATTATTGATGATTGAAGATGAGGTTGGAGGGAGAATGCAAAGAAAGATGAAGTGAATAATTCTGTTACAGATTTCTTGCGATTTTTGTTCGGATTGATTCCTCTTTCTTTTTTTGTTTTACAGGTTTTTGTGATGATTATTCTGAGATGCAGAATTATGGAGATGAAGAAGATAAAGGTTTTGTTTTGCAGGTTTTTGTGATCATTATTCCTAATTCATTCATTCATCTAATACTCAATTGACACCTAAAATTCTTAGTATTTAATTTTCTTTACTTTGTCATTCATTTTGAGGATAGGAAACAAATTCAACATAAAAGGGTAAAAAAAAATTAATAATAAATACAAAATTCAACAATATATTTTTCATTCTTATAATATTAAATTACAATACAAAAATCAAACTCATTGATGATAGTAAATGAAAATTTCTTTACCACCTCCGTATGGGTCACCCCAGCAAAAAAACTCATTTTACCCCGCTTCGGAAATGCATTTTCGAAATATTTTTTTTTTTCAAAATTTTTTCAGAGTTCGGAAGTGCATTTCTGAAAAAATCCCAAAAATTGAGATTTTGACTAATTCGGAGATGCATCTCTGAAACAACAAAAATAATCTAAAATAATCTCAAAAATTAATTTTAGGATATTAATTAATTCACATATCATAAATTTGATATAATTTATGATTAATGAATAATAATAATTATATATTTTGATATAATTTATGAGTTATGAATAATAGTTATTATATATTTATTAATATTTTAAAATTTAAAATAATTTTAATTAAAAAAATTAAAATAATTTCACTTACAAAATAAGTTATAATTTTTTATTTATATATTTATAATAATTGTTATATATTTATAAAAAAATTAAAAAAATGAGTGTTTTAATTTATATATTTATAAAAAAAATTTAAAAAATGAGTGTTTTAATTTATATATTTATATAATAATTATAATAATTATTCTATATTTATAAAACTTATTATATATTATATATTTATATATTTATATAATAATTATAAAAATTAAAAAAACGAGTGTTTTAATTTATAATAATTATTATATATTTATATATTTATATATTTATATATTTATATATTTATATATTTATATATTTATATATTTATATATTTATATATTTATATATTTATATAATAATTATTATATATTTATATATTATATATTTATATAATTCAGATGTTTTTGATTTATATAAGTTAGTAAAATAATTTTTAACTTTAAAATTGTTTAGGAAATTTTGATTCAACTTAATTTTATTGATTTACCTTCATTTTATTGATTCACTTTCATTTTATACCTATTAATTGTATTGATTCACCTTGATTTTATTTTTTTAATAATTATTGAATTATTTCGGAAGTGTATATCTGAAACATTCCAAGACCAATTTGGTCTTGGAATATTTCGGATATGCATCTCCGAAAACACCTCCCTCTCCTAAAAAGGAGTGTTTTCGGAAATGCATCTCCGAAAACTCAAAAAAGGGGTGTTTTCAGAAATGCATCTCCGAAAACACTTTTTTTCATGTTTTCGGAAGTGCATTTCCGAAAACACCTTTTTTTTTTCCAATAAAAGTACATTTTCGGAAATGCATTTTTGAAATAAGGAGTATTTTGGGAAATTCGCCAGAGGTGGGTAAGAAGGTTAGGAGGTGGGTAAAAAAAATTCCTAGTAAATTTAAACAAGAAAATTATGCACAATGATCGTATTAACTTAAGGTAGACTAGATCGCTATCATGACTATTTGATATCTCTTTAGTAATGTTTCTTCTTGAATTTATTATAAATCTTCATTTTCAGTACAAATTTAGTGAGAGAAAATGAAAAAAGAAAAGAAAAATATGTGTCTTTTAAATATAATAATTCAAATCATTATTTTAAGTTTCAAAATAAAAAAAAAACCAAACCTTTGGATTTGGACGAGGAAATCAAACAATAATTTTTTAATTTCAATTATATTTTAGAATACATGAGAATATTTTAATTTAAAATACAATATTTATTTCAATATTAGTCAACTATAAGATTTTGATCTTTTAAACTATAGTTTTGATCTTTGAAACATATTTTTATTTAAGAATAATTATTGTTTTAATATATTATTATAAATATATTTGGAGCTTCAATTGATATTTATTTTTCTCTTTAAATTCATAAAAAAATTGAATTAATGGTAGAAAATTAAAATAATTGATTTTAATTTTTTTATATAAAAATTTAAAATGAGAGGATGATTATTTTATTCAACGCAAGGATGATTTTTATGATTTAAAGAGAATTTATGGATCTCAAATTCAAAATTTCCTAATTCAATATTAATTTTTTTACCACTAAAAACTCTTGTGGTTAGAAATTGACTTTTTAATTTCTTTTATTAATATACATTTTTTAAATGAACATTTTTTGTACTCTCTAAATCTTATATAATCTTTATTTTATTTTATTTGATCATATCAAAAAATTAAAAATAAGTATATAATATGTGAAAGAAAGTAAATAAAATTTAAATTTTATTTTAGTGGTGGAGACTTGAGTTTTAAAAGTGTATTTCTCTCAAAAGCTCATATTCGAATATGTAAGATTAGATACCAAGACTTTTTAAGAAAAAAACTTGAAAGAAAATAAATAATATTAATTATTTATATATTTATATCATATTAATACACAACAAATATTAATTAGATGAAACAACTCAAAAATAAATTAAATTATATTGTAAAGTAAAAAGGACAATTTCGTTAAGATTTTTTTTTTGGTATACCGTTATATTGGGATGATAAAAAAACAAATGAAAGAAAGTTTAATAAATGAAATTGGTAGAAAGGATAAAAAATGAAATGAAATAAAGTTTATAAATGAAAATGGCTAGAAAGTAAGTGAAATGTGAAATAAAGTGTGAGCATAAAATATTAAACTTGAGTGAAAATGAAAATAAAATGAAAGGAGAAAATTACAAATATTAAGTATCATTTAAGTTAGATGATTTTAAATATTTGGTATGCGTGAGTGAAAATAAAGTGAGAGGTAAAAAATCAATTAAGTATGAGTTAAAGTGAAAATAAAATGAGACGAATGTGAAAATAAAATGAGAGAAAGAAAATTTATTAAGTAGGAGTGAAAGTGAAAAATAAAATGAGAGAAAAAAATATGTATCAAGTAAATGACATAAATGTTCTTTATTAAAATATAAAATTTTATTTTTATAAAAAAAAGAAAATTGATTCACTAACAGAAAGATATAGAGAATTCTGAACCAACCAATTTTATCGCATTTTTATGTTCACTCAATTATGATAAAAGATCACCTCATCTAATTACCGGAAACAACAACACATATAACTAGTAACAAACTCATGCGTTTGCACGGGTTCTGATACGAGACGCGCATTTGTTTCAGATGTATATTTTTTAATAGAAAAATGTGTGATATTTTTGAAAAAATAATAATTGAATGTATAGAAAAATGTCTGGTACCCGTGAAAAAATAATAATTGAATGTATAAAAAAATGTCTGGTACGTATGAAAAAAATAATAATTGAATACATAGAAAAATTTCCGGTACCCGTGAAAAAATAATAATTAAGTGTTTAGAAAAATGTCTGGTACCCGTGAAAAAATAATAATTGAATGTTTAGAAAAACGTCTGGTACCCGTGAAAAAATAATAATTGAACGTATAGAAAAATGTCCGGTACCCGTGAAAAAAATAATAATTGAATGTTTAAAAAAATGTCTGGTACCCGTGAAAAAATAATAATTGAATATATAGAAAAAATGTCCGGTACCCGTAAAAAAATAATAATTGAATGTTTAGAAAAATGTCTGATACCCGTGAAAAAATAATAATCTAAATATATAGAAAAATATCCGGTACCCGTGAAAAAATAATAATTAAATGTATAAAAAAATGTCTAGTACCCGTAAAACATTTAGATCAATAAGATTTTTTAATACAAAATATAATTTTATTATAAAATATGTGAATAATAGAAGCTAGAAAAATGTAATAAAAAATAGAAGAAAGCAAATATTAGAAGCAAATAGAAACTAAGTATTTGTCTTTCCAAAATGGAAGATTTTTAATATTTTAGATTATATTTGTCTTTTCCAAAAATATATATATATATATATATATATATATATATATATATATATATATATATATATATATATATATATATATATATATATATATATATATATATATATATATATATGGCAAAGCATGCAACATTTTCTTCTGTATCTTTTCAAGATGGAAGATTTTTAATATTTTAGATTATATTTGTCTTTTCCAAAAAAATAAATAAAAAAATATTTGGCAAAGCATGCAACATTTTCTTCTGAAACGTGATGAGGAATAGAATAGAAAGAGAAGCTGTACACGTGGAATCATATATAAACAAAGGGCTATTTTGGTATTTTTAAGAGCAGTTTTTTTTCTTATATTGTAGATAACATAACCTCATTCACCATTCCATCAAACATCAATTGTCCATCCATTTCAAAAATCTCAAAGACAACTTTTTCAGTTACAAGTGTTGGAAAAGCAAAACACACACACACACACACACACACACACACACATATATATATATACGAGGAGGGATATATTTACTTTAAGAGTAAGTATAATCAAAGGTAATAGGCTACACTCAAATAGATTAGACATCACATACATAGCACCAACGATTGTTAATGGTGAGATTGAAGCCCACATTGAAGATAAGGATATTGCTTCCGAACTGCAATTCTGGGAAAACGCCCTAATCATGTATGTAATTGGGGGAGATTTGACCATGATGGCGGTAAAGAAGTTTATGCAAACCACATGGAATTTCGCTGCTCTCCCAGATCTCTATTACAACGAAGAGGGTTACTTCATCATCAATATGAAATCTAAAGAAGACAAAGAGGTAGTGTTAAGGAAAGGACCTTATGCTATATTTCAGAAACCGGTGTTTCTCCTTGAATGGAATCCCCATTTTTCCATGAAAGAGGGTGTTGTTAGGGTGTTACCAATATGGGTTAACTTCCCTTAGTTACCACTTAGGTCCTGCGACGGCCTATGATGACAAACGAATGCACATCGAAAAAGCTTCAAGTGACTTATGTTAGGGTGCTAATAGAGATGGACATTACCACAGAGCTAAAGGAGAGCATAACTATTCGAGACCCCAGGGAAAGAAAATAAGTCAACCGGTTGAATACGAATGGAGGCCACCACATTATAAAAGTTGCAATAAGGTGGGACACGACTGTGATGTCAGGCCGAAGAAAGAAAAGAAATGGGTGGTGAAGGGTCCTAGAACCACTCCTGCAGAGGAACCAAAGGAAACTAAGAGATTTGAGGTAACACAGGAGGCTGAGATGCCTAACCAAGTGGACATTCAAAACACTGTTAGTGGGGAGAATCCAGTTTGGACAATGGTAGGACCAACTAGCAGGAACAAAGGGACAACCCCTATGGAGATAATCAAAATCCAGACAATAGAAATGAAGTTGTGATTGGATGCAAGAATGGATTTAAAATCCTCCGGGAGGAGGAGGAGAATCATTTAGCCTCGGGCTACTTGCACACATGATTTTGACATCGAATGTAAGGGACTTGAATAATAATTCAAGGCATCGTGAGATTGCAGCCCGTCTCAAAGTGCTTCAGGTGCCTTGTGTTTCTCTTTTAGAAACAAAAGTTAAAGTTAATAATGCCTCCAAAGTTAGGAAAGTGTTTGGCTATAATTGGTGTTTTCTTGATAACTATGACAAGCATAATAGTGGTAGGATATGGATCATGTGGAGGAATACTGAGTTGGAGATCAAGCTGGTACAAAGCTCAGATCAGTTGATGCACTGTGAGATGATTGATCTAGCAGGTAACAGGATATGTTGCCTAACAGTTGTGTATGCTTACAACCAATTGACAAATAAGAGAATTATTTGGGAAGATATCAACATAATTGCTAGGGGCTGTAAAGACCAATGGATGGTTATAGGGGATTTTAACAATGTGTTATCTAGTGCAAACCGAATGGGTGGAAATCTGGTGTAGGGATGGGAGTTTGAATACCTGGAACAGATGATGCTTACTGCAGGTCTGTTTGAACATGACACGAGAGGCCCACATTTCACCTGGTCTAATAATCATGTTAATGGAACGATATATACCAGAATTGACAAGGCATTATGTAATGGAAGTTGGTTTCTGAACCCCAATTGTGAAATTGATGTGCTAAACAAACATATATCTAATCATGCACCTCTTTTGGTTAGGGATGCTCATGGACGGTTTTTGTCCATAACCAATCCATATCCATATATTATCCATTTGGTATAACCGGATTTTAAAACCAATTTTTATAATCGGATTTATTTTTTCAAAACCTGTTATAAACCGGTTATATCCATGACCAAATTTTATAACCGGTTTTAAATTTAAAAATTTCATTTTAAAAATTTAATTTTAAATTAAGTTATTAAAATAATATTTTTTTTGGAAAATCGACTTTTCCTATTTTTTTAAAGACACGATTTTTAAAAAAAACTCGAATTTTTCATTTTTTCAAAATACTCGATTTTTTGTTTTTACGAAAAAAAACTCGATTTTTTCGTGTTTCTGAAAAAAATCAATTTTTTTGTGTTTCCGAAAAAACTAGATTTTTTTGATTTTTCAAAAAAACTCGATTATTTCATTTTTTCAAAAAAAATTCGATTTTTCATTTTTTCAGAAAAAACTCGTTCTTTCATATTTCTGAAAAACTCAATTATTCGTGTTTCTGAAAACTCAATTTTTCTTTTTTTTTTCGAAAAAAACTCGATTTATCGTTTATTTTAGAAAAACTCAATTTTTTCGTATTTCCAAAAAACTGAATTTATTCGTATTTCCAAACAACTCGATTTTTTCGTATTTCCGAAAAACTCGTTTTTTTCGTATTTAAAAAAAACTCGATTTTTCAATTTTTCAAAAAAACTCGATTTTTCGTATTTAAAAAAAACTCGATTTTTGGTATTTTCAGAAAATTCGATTTTTTCGAACTTTCGAAAAACTCGATTTTTCATTTTTATGTTTTTTTTTTCTTTCTGCAAAATATTTTAAAAATTTATATATTTTTGTGATTTAAAAATAATAGACCAATTAAATTTTTATGTTGGATATGGATATCCAAAATATGGATTTGGTTAAAACCATATTAATAATATATCCAAAATATGGATTTGGTTAAAACCATATTGATAATTAACCGGTTTTTAATAACCGGATATGGATATGGATATGGATAAATCCAATAACCGGTTTATTTGAACATCCCTACTTTTGGTTAAGTTGAAAGGAAACGAGATTATGAGGAGCAGAACGACTCAACCAAGGTTCAAATTCTTGAATAACATTGTTGGACAAGCTGATTTTACTGATACTATTCAAAAGTATTGGGATACAGTGGCATATGGGACACCAATGTATCGGTTTTGGAGAAAGCTAAACAGGCTTCAACCTCACCTTAGAGCATTGAACAGAAGAATTACTAAAGAGGTAAAGATGATCCAAGATTGTAGGAGCCAGTTGAAAATGAGGCAGGATAAACTCAACATAGATTTATTCAATACTGATTTATTACAAGAGGTAAAGACCATTGCAGGCAAGCTTATACAGGCCACTGAGGAAGAGGAAAAGATGATGAGACAAAGAGCTAAAACTGATTGGATAAAGTTGGGGGACACAAACAACGCGTACTTCCACGCAATTGTCAGGGAAAAAAATAAAATGAACGGCATCCAAAGTCTGACCGACAATAATAGAAACATTATTACTGATCAGAAGCTAATGGAACAAGAAGTTCTGAATTTTTACAAAGGGTTGATTGGTACTGCTACGACAAGTCTGAAGCATGTTGACATTAAGGTTTTGAAGAAAGGCAATCAAATCCAGGAAAGTAGCAAGAATGATCTTATTAAACCCATAACAGAAGCATAAGTGTTAGAGGCTATAAAGAGCATAGGAGATAATAAGGCCCCAGGCCTTGATGGTTTCAGTGCCAAGTTTTTTAAAAGTGTTTGGAATATTATAAAAGAGGATCTGATGGAAGTCATGAAAGAATTTTTTGAGAGAAGGCTTACGACATAGTGGATATCCAGAAGGCTTACGACACAGTGGAATTGCCGATGCTACATTGTATTTTACTAGATTTGAATTTTCCTGGTAAGTTTATGGACTGGATAATTCTTTATGTCTCGTCTGTTTCTTATAGGTATTGCCTCAATGGACAAATTACAGATTGCATCGTGGCTCGGAAAGGTCTTAGACAGGGTGACCCTGTCTCCCCGCTCCTGTTTGTATTAGTGATGGAGTATCTCCATGGATGTATGCAACAAATGAACAACCAACCGAACTTCAACTTCCACCCGCGTTGCGAAAAGTTGAAGATTATTAACATTAGTTTCGCGGATGACCTGATCTTGTTTTGTAGAGGTGATAGTGGGTCTGATAGGCTGCTGATGGACAAATTTCGGGGATTTTCGAAGGCTACTGGTTTGGTTGCACATCCTACAAAATGAAAATTATACTTTGGGGGAGTAGAGTTCAAGGAAAGACAGAAAATCATGCAGGAAACAGGCTTTATTGAAGGAGAAATGCCTTTCAAATACATGGGCATTCCTTTGGCCAGCAGGAAAATAATTGTTCACCAATGTAGGCCGCTGATTGAGAGAATAGTCTTTAAGATAACGCATTGGACGGCGAAGCTGTTGAGTTATGTGGGTCGTTGCTAGCTGATTAAAAGTGTTTTATTCGCGGTGACGGTGTACTGGATGCAAATTCTTCCATTATCGAAACAAGTTATCAAAATCATTGAAGCTACCTGTAGAAGCTTTTATGGAGCGGCACAGAGACTATTAGTAGGAAGGTGCCTATTTCTTGGGAGAAAACTTGCAGACCAAAAATAGATGGAGGTTTGAATATCATTTCGCTATAAGTTTGGAACAAGGCTGGGAAACTTCTTTGGCATATTCAAAATAAATCAGACAAATTGTGGATTCGGTGGCTTGATACGTATTATTTCAAAGGAAGAAATGCACTGCAATGGCAGGTCCCTACCTCGTGCTCGTGGATTTTAAAGAAGAGTATTAAAAGTAGAGATTCAATTTGTTTGATGAAGTATAAGACATTTTTAATGTATAAAGAGCTTTGTGGTGACTTTGTGCAGGTGGAGTGGGATAAAATTCTGCATAAAAACCAGGCAAGTCCGCGAGCTAAGTTTACGTTATGGATGGCGCTATGGCAACGGTTACCCACGAAGGACAAGCTAACAAAGTTTGGCATTAAGGTTGATAGCAAGGATTGTTGTTTCTGTAATAGTATTGAAACCTTAGAACACCTATTCTTTGAGTGTGTTACTACTAACAGAATATGGCAGCAAGTTCTTAGGTGGATAAAAGTTGTGAGAAACCCCCTCGGATGGCCTAAGGAAATGGAATGGCTTATCAAGGAAACAAAGAGGAAAGGTTTGAAAAGACAAATGATCAAGATTGCTTTGGCGGAAACCATTTATGAACTTTGGAGGGGGAGAAATGCAAGGATTTTCTCCCAAAAAGAGTTAGATAAAAACATCTTAGAAAGTATTATCCAAAGGATAAAAACTAGGTGTAGTTTTGATAGAAAGTTAAGTATGCATATTGTTCAGTATACTTAACTTAGGTGTTGTTTGGCTTCCTGGATCCTTGGGATCGGATTGTACGTCACTATTTTTTGGTAAATAAGATTAAAGCTTTGCTTCCAAAAAAAAATATTTTCCTCTCTTAAGGATAAATTTGTAAAACTATACAAATAGTCAATAAATTTAATATTCTAAATAGAGCTGGAAATGAGTCGAGTCAAGTCGAATTTGCTTTAACTCAGCTCAACTCGATAAGAATTGGTTCAGCTTAAAATTTGACTCGAGTTTGACACAAACTTTTTTTAAGCTCAAACTCGACTCGTTTTAAGTTCATAAACAATTCGATTTAACTCATTAGGTTCAATTTGTTTGCTTCAAGAACTCATAAGGCATTTTTTTAAAATCTAATTCTTTTATATATTAGACATTCTAAATTAACACTTTTTTTAAAAGAAAAATATTAAAATAAAATAAAAATTTCAAGATCTGAAGAAAATTGATAGTTAAGATTTGGAGTAAGTCTTTCAAACCAATATATAATCAAGTTGATTGGAGTAACATATATATATATATATATATATATATATATATATATATATAATCAAGTTGACTCATGAACCTAACGATTCGAATATATTTGGCTTGAGATAAAAATAAAAAACCATTATTTTGATGAGAAACTTATATCCCCGAGAAATATTCAAGAGCACCGAGTTTCTTTAGAGCAAACAGAAAATACAACTTGTTGATGAGATGTTTAACATGAGTGGGAGAGTTTCATGCGAAAAATATATCATCTATATACTAACACAAGAATAATATATTCAGGATTGACAAGAGTGAACAAAGAAGGATTGCATCTACTAGATGTGAAGCCAAAACCTATTAGAGCATGATTTAGCCTTTTAAAACATGTTTGAGGTGTTTGTTTTAGCCTATAAATGACTTTTTGAGTTTGCAAACAAGAAGTGGGTTAGAACTTTCAAGCCACAGGGTTGTTGGATGTAAACTTCCTCTTGAAGTATACCATTTAAAAATATATTGTTTACATAAAGTTGAGTGATGGCATCATTCAGATGCAAAAGCTTTGTCTTCTATTGGTTAGTCCAATAATTCCTCCATGCTATCTACTGAATACAAGCATAGCAATGATAAAGATAACCCTACGTCCGTGACACAGGAACCAACAAGATCTGCTTCTTTTTACATGGCTTCTCATCGCGCTTTCTGACGATGTTCTACCTCGAGTCATTCGATGTGTTCATTCATATCAAATATGAGACTAAATTTTTCAAATACATAGTCGCACACCCAATTCTATGTTGGTCCAGTTGCAATCTAAATTTAAGTCAATTATGAAAAAATTGTAACAAGTAAAACAGGACCAGGACCAGGTTATTGTTAATATTGTAACTAGGAATTATTCACATTTGAGATTAAACACGTCTAAAATATGATTATTTTCTAGTGAAGAAAACTTATAAGAAGCCATTAAAAAAATTATTTAACACATTTTTAGATATTTGGGATGAAATTAAGAGAATTACTTTTAGGAACAAATCAATTAAACAAAAATTATTTTGATTAAACTTCCATACCATTATTTTAGGATGCTGAATAGTAGTTAATTAGAGTACTTAAAGTAGTTAAGAGTTTTTATAAAATTAGTTAGTTGATTGGTTTGTTAGTTGATTGATTAGTTAGTTGGTTGGTTAGTTGAGAGGTTGTTATAAGCTTACTTGTATAAATAGAAGAATACAATATAATGTAGAGTTGCGTTGTAAATCATTTGTGAATACAGTATCAACTCTTTTGTGAAGGGGAAAATCTTGAGGAGATCCTACTCTCATCTTATTTCTTGTTTTTTAATAAAGAGTATTTTCTATGGAATCTAATTCTTGGATACCTAACAATTACCCTGACCTATCAGATCTTCGAGAAGTGTCACTGTTTTTGGAGATCACTACTATAGAAAAGGCTTACAACAATGATCGGAAAAATGCATATAGGGCCAGTTTGTTTCAGCTTTACAAAAATGGATTTTTTCTTTATATTTTTTAAAATAGATTTTTTAAAACCGTTTTTCAAAATATTACAAGTTTTTTAATATTCGCTTTTCTAAAATGAAACACTAATTTTGACATCTTATAACATAAACATACATAATTGAAGACAAAAACTTAGTCAAAATCATAATTTTTTCAAAAAGTTGTATTTCAAAAATGATTTTTGTGAAAATCTATTTGAAATAGCTTCAAAATTAACTGATTTTTTAAAATTTTGATATCCAAATTTTTTCCCATAAATAGATGAAATACCTAAAATTACATTTTAAGAATAACTATTCAAACAAAATTTTCATTTGAAACTTTTATAAAAAATTTCTTTGTAAAAATTTTTTTCACAAAATTTGGTAACACTGCAAAAATCATTTTTAAAAAAAGTCAAAACAAACGGGCCCATAATCATGCAAGATTAGGCGTTGTTATGTAGCGTGTGGTTGTATATGCATTACTTACAATCACGGTCTAGTGACCATTGTTGTAAACTGGAAAGTGCGCACCCTATCACAACGGTTGTGCCAAACAACCATTGTGATAGACATAAAGGTCCAAGGTTCGATTCTCAGTAGTGTCGTTTTGGTATTTATAATATTCTGTACAGCGCGCGACATATTACAACAATTTTGTTATATAACCGTTGTGAAATTTTCTACATAGTTAATAAATATAATCCTGCTTTTATAATTTTTCTCATTTTTTAACCTATATTTTTGTGGACCATATCACAACAGAACAAACAACTTGCATTTGTGATAAGGTTATCATAATAATAATAATAATAATAATAATAATAATAATAATAATTATAATAATAATAATAATAATAATAATAATAATAATAATAATAATAATAATAATAATAATAATAATAATAATAATAATAAGGGTTTAATGGTGATGCACTGACAGTGTAAAAAAGTTTTACACTGTCATCCAATGAGAATATATCATTCTGCCATGTCATCTCAGTAATTTAAAAATAACAGTATGACTTGGTAGGATACATGGTCGTGATTGGTTGACAGTGTAAATTTTTTTTACACTGTCAGTGCATGACCCCTTTTCTCTAATAATAATTGGAATAAGAATAAAAAATTGCATATTACTTCAAAACCAAAATGTCACAAAACAACCTACAATTTACACATTACATAACATCGCATAATTGTATTTTAGTTTTTTGGTTTCCTGTCAGTGTCTTGATTCTAAAGATCTATGTTTCAAATAATCATACTTGTTAGTAAAAAATACTTAGAAATTATAACATACAATTAATATATTATAAATAAAATACTTACTTGTTAATTTTCCCATATGCCTTCTTCATGATCGATTCGAATAGCATGCACGCCATCTCCATCAACTTCATCATATGAGGTAGGAACTTGTGTTGTGTAAGAAGGAGTGTACGGAATATCAAGACTTTCATCACTAAGAGGAATGTGTTTTCCTTAGAGAACAATTGACCATTTTCCCGATATGTCTGAAGAGTTGGTCACATTGAAAACTTGTTTTGCTTGAGAAGCTATATGAATGGTTCGGTCATAAAAGATGTCTTGCCAAGGTCAACATGGATAAATCCTAAGTCATCAATGTGTACACCATTACTATTATTGGAAACTCACTTGCATTTAAATAAAGGCAATTTGAAAATAACATAATCAATCTCCCAAATCTCCTTAATGACACCATAGAACGCAGTAGTTTCTAATACAGGATTCTTATCTTTCAAACTAGAGAAATACATTGATTCAACTTCAACCATAACCCTATTATTTTGCATTGTACTAGGATCATCTTTTGATTTGTATAAAAGGTATAATGACCAATGTCGTATGCAGTCCAAGCTATGACATTAAATTTTAGCATGTACGACAATCATTTAAGTATCTCAAATGCACTACGATCACTAGATACCCTTTCATTAAACCAATCTATGAGTTATGCTCTATCAACAACAACTTATCACTCATTCAGGGATATTTTTCTTCAAAAGTTTTTTGTGAGTATCTATGTAAGGTTGAACTCCTTCCATATTATTCAATATATATAAATATGCTTGAATAACTACATAATGAGCCATTGACTTGACATTTAGACCTTGGATACCTCTTTCGTCTGTGTCAGCATGACGAGACATTGCAATTCCTATAGAATCTGCTTTCGAAAAATAGTTTGTACAAAACTCAACAACTTCTTCTATGATGTACCTTTCAACAATCGAAGCTTATGATCGGTGATGATTCTTCGTATATATTTTAAATATTTTCATATATAACTCTACTGGATACATCCACCTTAAATAAACTGGACCGCAAAATCTAATTTCTCTGATTAGATGAATAAGTAAGTGAATCATAATGTTAAAAAAATGATGGAAAATACATTTTCAATTGACACAAGATTATGACAGCCTCATCTTCTAATTCATCTATTTTTTTGAAATCAAGAAATTTATTACATATGGCATTAAATAATAAACACAATCTAGTTATAATTACTCTCACGTTTTTTGGTAGGATCCCACGGATAGCCACTGATAGAAGTTGTTGCATCAATACATGACAATCATGAGATTTTAAACCAATTAACTTGAGATCTTTCATTGATACAAGTTTTTTGATGTTTGATGAGTAACCTTGGGGAACTTTGACACCATGAAAACACTCGCAGAAAATTTTATTTTCCTTTTTAGATAGAGTGTGACATGTGAAGGTAGAGAAAAACACAAGAAATAGAGGGTTTGAGTTGGGTTTTCAAAACTTTTCCCTTTAGAAACATTATCCGTTTAAGATAAACAATAATGAATGCAATAAAGAGAAACATGACATATTCAGTTATCCAGGTTCCCCTTAGAAAAGGCTGGTCTTGTCCATCCGCCAAGGTGAATTTGCCTTAGAAAAGGACTTAATGCACTAATCATAGAAATGATTACAATTGCACGGGCCAACTGCCGGTGACTAACAACCAAAACATTGATCAATTCTATTAGTGATCCCTTAAGAATTTTGACCCAACTGGTCCCCAAAGAGATATAACGATCAACGACTCCTTTAAGAATTCTGACCCAACTGATCCCCTAAAGAAGATTTTCCACGATGACAAACTGTCATAGTCTTCTTGAGTATACAGACTAAGATTATTCACTCAAGGAACAATCAATAGAAATTGATTAATATTTGTGTTTACATGATTGCTTCTAGTAAGCAGATTACCCAAATGTTTAAGTACAAATACAACACAAAAGTGTTGAGCAAGATATGAGCAACAACTTTTTGCTTTTACATGATTATAAAAATATGTATTTGATAGATGTTGGGTAGCATATTGTAGTAACCTTATTTCTCTTCTTTCTTCATTCTTTATCCTATTTAGCTTCAGCTTTCATAATGTTGCAACAGCTTTCGCTTTTCTTTGAATACTTGAGCTTTGGCATATTCGCATTGAGCAGTAGCATTACAGTTTTAGCATTGGCGACAAACAACATCTTTGGCTTTGGAATTTGAAACCAACTACATATTTGGATTTTGCTGTTGTATCCAGCAAGCTTCTTCTTTTGAGTTCTTGATCTTCTTTTATAGCCTCCAGAGAAAGAGACCTTGTGAGGATAGAAGAGTCTTTTCTAAAAGAAAACTGTTACTTTCAAATGGATAGAATCAAGTGTAGATGTTGGATAGTACAACATTTTACTTCCTTAGCCAGTAGCTTGCAGCTTTGACATGATGGCGTGGAAGACAACTTTTGACTAGTACGAACGTCTTGGTAATAGTGATTTGTTCAAGCATATTGTTATACTGAATCTTCTTAAGAAAGTTTCTTGATCTTATCTTCAAATAATGTACTTCTGATCTGAAGTAGTAAGCTTGGAAGATATCATTGTCTTATCTTTGTTTTTCTGATGAGTAGTTTATAAACTACTTTGTTATGATAGCATGAAAACATCAAAGCCAATAGGAACATAACTTTGTCTTTCAGAAATAATAACAACAGCCTTTATGAAGTACGACGCAGAACTTCCTAGATCAAATATGTATCTGAAGTAAGATAATTAATTTGAATAGAGAGAAAGAAATCATATCACATTACGTGCAATAGTGTCAGAGTCTTTCAGAAAAGAACAATGTCTTCATATATTAGTGCAATAATGTATCTGAGGAACACGTCTGGATATCAAAACTGTGAGTCATGATAATTAGTTCGTATTTCTGATCTTTGATCTTTATTAGTTGATCCTGACTATGTCTTCAGAGTAACGAGCAACAGCTCTTTTGACGAACACATCTTGACATCTTATCTTTGAAGCAACAACTTGTATCTGATGTAGACTTTGTTTTCCGAGCTTGAGATATACTTGAGACTTATGAAGCAACAAATTATTGAGAAGTACATGGGAGATCCTCTTTCTAATTAACATACATCATTCCATAGAACTATTGATGTTTCTTCAGAGGTTGAAGCGAATAGTCTTTCTGACGACAGCATATCTGATGATTCTTTAGACAACAGTCTTGAATCACAAAGAGCTTCTGATCTGCACACTCGAGAAAACATTAGAAATAAAATTATTTGCATATAAAATATATGTATTGTTATCATCAAAACTTAGAGATAAAGTGCATAACCAAATCTTGTTCTAACAACATGCTGGAGGCAAATAAGTTCTTTTTCCTCTCTATTGGAGCCAACTATTTTCGTATACCCATCGCCTCTATATTGAGATGGGAAGTCTTACTATCTTTAGTCTTGTCTGGAATGTTTAGAAGTGTTCCAATCAAACTATCACACACATTTTTATCCACGTGCATCACATCAAGACAATGTCTAACATCAAGACTTGACCAATATGGAAGATCAAAGAACACATACCTCTTTTTTGGTATATTTTTCTCAACTGGCCCTTTTTATTTTTCTCTCTTTCCAAATACAACATTAATGTGTTCCTGTCATTGATAAGCTTCATTCCCGATTAAAGGTTTAGGAGCCATATCAAACTCTTGCTCTCCATTAAAAGCCTTTTGCAATCTACGATAAGGATGACCAGGTTTTATAAATATTTGATGCCCAAGGTAAACAGTCTTTTTTCCAAAATCAAGTTGGTGATAACAAGTATTAGATTCACATATAGAGCATGTTTTATATCCTTTGACACTATATCCACCAAATCACCATAAGTAGGAAAGTCGTTGATTGTGCAAAATAACATTGCACACATCTTAAACTTTTTTCCAGAATATGCATCAGCAACTTCAATTCCTTAATCCCACAAAAGTCGTAAATCTTAAATTAATGGACTTAGATAAACATCTATGTTGTTACCAGGTTGTCATGGTCCAGAAATCATCATATTTAATAACATATGCGTGTTGCATGCAGAACCAAGGAGATAGGTTGTAAATAGTAAGAAGAACAAGTCACAAAGAATGATTAGTGCTCAGATTCCCAAAGGGGTTCATTCCATTAGTGGAAAGCCCAAGCCTAAGGTTTGTTGGCTCAATTCCAAAATGTAAAAACAACGAAACAATTTTCTTGCATTGCAACGAATCAGCTATATGGCGAATGTTTCCATCACGTTTCCTTTCATCTGTATGCCATCTAACATTCTTTGCGTTATTTGAATTAGCAAAAAGTCTCTTAAATCTTGAAATTATTGGTAAGTACCATAACACTTTAGCAGGAGGATGCTTCCTACTAACATTCTCATAGTCATTGTCATCACAATTGTTGGCCTTCAGCTTGTAACACGACACACCATATTTTGAACATTGATACAAGTCTTTGTACTCTTTTATGTATAATATGCAATCATTAGGGCATGCATGTATTTTGATATACTCCAAACCCATTGGACACAATATCTTATTGTCCCAACGATCCGAAAAATTGTTATCTTCTGGTAGCATTTTCTTTAGCAAATTAAGTAATTCCGTGAAACTTTTATCCGACCATCCATTTTTTTCCTTCAGATTAAACAACTTTAACACCATAGACAATCCTGTAAAACTTGTGCATCCCTTATATAAAGGGGTGTCTTTATCACTACATAAAGTATCATAATTATGAGCATTTTTAAAAGAAGATTCTCCAATATCACGGAACATATCCTCTAGCCGATCATCCATATATTCATCTTCATCCATATTTTTGACTTTGTGACGCCCGACTTCCCTCTTTATCCTGCATGTATTTTGATATACTCCAAACCCATTGTACACAATATCTTATGGTCCTATAACAACAATCTGACAAATTGTTATCTTCTGGTAGCATTTTCTTTATTCGACCATCCATTTTTTCCTTCAGATTAAACAACTTTAACACCGCAGACAATCCTGTAAAACTTATGCACCCCTTATATAAAGGGGTGTCTTTATCACTACATAAAGTATCATAAATATGATCATTTTTAAAAGAAGATTCTCCAATATCACAGAACATATCCTCTAGTCGATCATCCATATATTCATCTTCATCCACATTTTTAACTTTGTGACGCTTGACTTCCCTCTTTATCCACCTCATCATGCCAGGTCCATATTGTATAATTTTGACATATACCATCACAACATAGGTGATGGAATATTTCATCCTTTGTACCTTTACGGATATTCATGCAAACAACACAAGGACAGTATAAGATACCATTATTGTCGGGAAGATTTTGACTAGCGTATTCAAGGAATTCAAGAACTCGTTTCTCATATGCTACCGCTGTCGTCTCTGGTTCGCTTGTTCGCCTAGGGCTCTTATGAGAGAAATACATAATAAGTTTTGTTTTAATTTATCAGTAAACCTTTAACCACGATTGTACCATAGTGGAAATTTAAATAATCTAACAATGGTTGAGTCTATCCATCGTTGTTAAATCATTTTCAATTTATGTTTTCAATAATGAACTTAAGTAACACACGCTTAATGTACTCGAAAAAAATGGAAAAAATGTAGTTGTTGGGAATTGAAGCTTGTTACACATAATTTATCACCATGATTTTTAAGAATAACCGTCATTAAATTACTTTTTATAAAACAAAGCATTCACCGAGTGCTTCAACTTTAACGTATTACAACAGTGTATAGGATAACGTTGTAACTTTGACGTTGTTGTATATATATATATTTTGTAGTAGTGGATGGAGGCATATCAAAGAGTTAATTTGCAAACTTTTAAAGGAATATACCTGATTGGGTGGCTTGTAAGGGCATAAAAGATTTTTGAGGAGCGAGATGTTGACGAGTTCGATCAATTACAACGGGATTTCATGATAATGGAGGGAGAAGGCATGCATTGATTGAATTATTGGTGACAAGATGACCTGAATTTAAGTTGGACGTCATTCTCTTCAAATATGATCTTGAGATTCAGAGCAAGCAATGATAAATGTGTTGTTGAAGGATTTTCAACCTTGAAGCAATAAGTGCAAAGAGAGATAAAAAAACCTCTGGGAAAAAGTGAGGCAATTGGTGGAGATACTATAGAAGAAACAAGAATTTGATAGGGATCAGATTTCTTGATCATATGGAGAATAGTGGTGAGAAGGTTTGTGATAATGTGTCATTTTCAGAGTCTTTGTCGGTGGTGGAGCCCAGAAGGGGGGAAAATTGCAACTCCTCTATAGTACTATAAGAAATTTGATTCGACCTCTATCATCAATTTCTTTAGAGATTCAAGTTCTTAGCAGACCAATCCCCTTAGAAATGGCTGACAACAACCCACGTGCAACTGCCACTCGAACAACCAATTTTTTGTTATCAAAACGTCAAGATTAGAATTTGCCGATGTATGAGAATATTGGGTTTCAATAAAAAAAATTGAAGGATACTATCACCAAGAATCTTGCTTTTGAGCAAGAAAGATGATTGATTGGACCAATTCATTGGGTGGGTGCCACCAAGGCGTGAAACAAAGTTAATATCATATTGCTCGGTGGAAACAATGCTAGAAAATCAAGAAACATAAAAAGAATGTAGAATAGTGGTAGAAAAAATGGATAGACATAAAGTAAAGGTGAAAGGTGAAGGTGGAGATGTAGAAAGAACTCAACAATTGACCGACGGGGCCCTTAAAAATTTCAATATGAAGACTAAAACCACAAAGTCCAAATTATGCCTCGGTGACAATATAAAGGTCAAGAAGGAAAAAATTAATATATGTGGATAAAGAATGGGTGAGAATACGCTATAATGTCCAAAATAGTTTTGATTCTGATGCTCCGATTAGCCTTCGACCAACAGAAAAACCACTAGAACTAGATCGAGGGTCATTCATGACAACTGAGGAGATTAAAGTTAAAAGTTATTCAACAATTTCAAACCTTTAAGGCTAAGCCCCAATAGTTAGTATGACGATCTTCCATCCATTTTCAGCTCAATTGCATTTCAACAAGTGAACTAATGACCTCGCAATACAAAGTTTTTCCTCTCAATGGAAGAGACTAGTTGTGAATACCCTGGAAAAAGCAAGACAAACTTGGTTGCTATGGCATAAAAGTGAAAAACAATCTAAACCAAATGGGGTGAAGAGGAAATTGGTTAACCAAGCTCCAAAGAGTTGGATTCAAACAGGTAAATTTTGTTTTTCTACAACAAATAGAATAAGAAGAATACGGTAAATACCAACCTTAAGGACAAGGTTGTATTGAGAAGCAATGTATTATTAAGATGTAGATTAGTGGTTAATTAGAGTATTTAAAATTGTTAAAAATTGTTATAAAAATTAGTTTGTTGATTTGTTAGTTAGTTGATTGGTTGGTTGGTTAAGGTTGTTATAAGTCTAGTTGTATTAATATAAATATAAAAATACAATGTAGAGTATAACATCAATGTTGTAAATCATTCGTGAAAAAAATAAAAACTCTACATTGAAAGAAAAACCTTTGAGGCGTTTACTCTCATGTTATTTTGTGTTTTATAATAAAGAATGTTGTTTTTTTAATTTAATTCTTAGAATTTTTATATTTCAAGGGGTAATCCAAACAAAAATAAATTAAAAGGATAAACCGAATTTTGACCTATATGGTAGGGGTATCGTATATTTATCCATATAAAAAAAATAGAAAATTGTACACATTGATGGCTCTATATTTATATGCTCTTATTAACTTATACTAAAACTATACCTAGTGCTAACATGTCTATCTAGTCTTTCTTTAATAACTTTACATCTAGATTTTTTTATAAATTTCCATTTGAATTTGCTTTAGCACTTTACCATTTTGTTATGGTCACTCATAAATAATAACGTATTGATAGCGTGTTGACCAAAAAAAACAAATTACATATCACAGCTCCGAAGATCTTATTTACATGAGTTCTATAATAAGTCATTAACTTGGCTAATTATAATATTGAAGTCGAAATTATAAAAAGAGAGGATAAAGACAGAGTTAAAAAATGAAAAACTATGAAAATCCAACTTTTAAAATCATGGTAGAAAAGGTAAATCACAAAATAATAGAGAAAGGATTGGCTTTCATTAACTTCAACTATGCTATAACTTTTCCTCAAACTCTTTCTTACTTTTCCTCACGCATATAGTACTTTTCTTTTATCCAATTTTACTTTTCCTCACACATATAGTACTTTTCTTTTATCTCAATTTTCCTTTTCTCTTTTATAAAAAAAAAATGTTTTAAATGATAATAATCCAAACAACTCTTTAGTTTTAAAATCAAAATTTAAATTTTCTATTTTATTTTTTCACTTTTTTTATTATATCTAAGAATAAAAATGTAATAATAGAAAAAACTAAAAAGATATATAAACCTTTGAAGTGGGATGAAGAAGCATGAAAAACCAAAGATATTATTTTAATTTCAAATATATTTTTGGATATATGGGAATATTTATATTTAATATACCATATTTATTCTAGTATTAGTCAGTCATATCACTTTCATCTTTTAAATTATGGATTTATAAATTTGGTCACTAAATATAAAAAATCCCGTGTTCTCAATTTAGGATATCTTAATTTGAAACATATTTTATTTAAAAATAATTTTTTTATATATATTATCATAAATATATTTGGAGCTTCTATTGATATTTGTTTTTCTCATTAGATTCATCAAAAAAATTGAATTAATTGTAAAAAATTAAATAAATGACTTTAATTTTTATATAAAGATTTAAAATGGGAGGATGATTGTCTTGTTCAAAGTAGGTAGTGATAATTTTTATGATTTAAAGAGAATTTATGGTTCTCAAATTTAAAAATTCCTAATTCAATATTAATTTTTCTACCACTAAAAACTCTTGTAGTTAGAAATTAAATTTTTAATTTCTATCAAGAGTTAGAAATTGAATTTTAAATTTCTATTATTAATATATGTTTTTTAAATCTGACAATATTTATTTTATTTGATCATATCATACAAATTAAAAATAAGTATATAATATGTGAAAGAAAGTAAATAACCTCCTAGGTTTGATCTAGGTTAGATGAAACAACTCAGAAACAAATTAAAATGATACTGTAAACTAAAAGGGACAATTTTGTTGAGACTTTTTTTTTGTCTACTGTTATTATGGGATGAGAAAAAATTAAATGGAAGAAAATTTAAGAAATAAAAATAGATAGAAAGTAATTGAAATGTTATATGATTTTATAGTTATTTGGTACGAGTGAGAATGAAAATAAAGTGTGAAGCAAAAAATTGTGTTAAACATGAGTGAAAGTTAAAATAAAATGAGAAGAAAAAAAAGATAAATGTTAATTATCATTTATGTTAAAGATGACTTTAAAGTTATATTAAATCATGTGTGGGTGAAAATAAAGTGAGAGGTAAAAAATATAATAAGTATGAGCGAAAGTGAAAATAAAATGAGAGGAATTTTTTTATTAAATATGAGTGAACATGAAAATAAAATGAGAGAAAGAAAATGTATATTGAAAATAAAATGAGAGGAAAAAATATGTATTGAATAAATGCCTTGAATAATTTAAAATAGAAAAGAAGATAACAAAAATAATTTAAAATTGTAAAAAAGAGAGACAGAGAAACAATTACATTGATCCCGGTCTCATCTGAGATTCTGAACCAATAGATTTTATCGTATTCCTATGTTCAATCGATTATGACCAAAGGTCACTTCTTATAGTTACTAGAGGCAACAAACCATGTAATAGCATTAACACATTCACCACTGCTTTAAATTTCAACTATCCATCCATTTCAGTTCCTAATCTCAAAGACAACTTTTCATTTACAAGGGTTGTGACAAATGTTGGAAAATCAAGTTCACAAGAATGGCACAAATTTGGGACAGAAAATCAAGTTCACTGTGAATTTTAAAGTAACTTCTCCTTCAAAAGGATACAAATTTGAATTCTTTGTCATAGAAAAATAAAAGATTACAAGTTACTAGTCCTTTGGTTGTAAAGGTTGGTTAGACAGGAATGCTTATAATTATCATTATAATTATCAGTATATTAGCTTCAAAAGCTTTGAATTATTACTGCTAAAATTGTGTTAGGTATATGTTTGGATAAGAAACAATTACTTAAAGTAGAAACAAAAAAAAAAGTGTTTAGGTGAAATTACTTTGAAGTTCATTATTATTTGTCAATTTTGCAATGTGGCTCCTTTATGCATTACTTTGATATGAAAAACACTTGATTTAATTAATCTCATTTTTGTTTGTGTTATAAACTACTAAATTTTGGCAGTTATGTTTGTCAGAATTATTAGATAGGTTTGAGTTGAATCTCTGATTCATTCTCATTCTCTAATTCATTCTCATTGTTTATTGATTCAAAATTTGAACATTTACATGGAGATGGAAGAACTATATATAGAACTAGTTGAAGTTGGTTGGGCTTTTTTTTAGATTTCCATCTTTTAGCTGGGTTTTGGTATAGTCTCCCTATTTTTGTGTATTTTTTTTTATCAATATATGGTCCTTATTTAAATAAATAAAAACTCTAACCAACTTTCTAATAACAGAAATTAAATCATAACCAACTTCTTTAAACTAATACTTGTAATACTCCGCCTCAAGTTTAGGGTGATGGAGGAGGGACAACCTTAAATTTGACACATAAGTCATTAAAATTTGTGGAACCAAGCGATTTTGTAAAGACATTTGCAATTTGAAAAACAGTTGGACATGTTGAATGGCAAGTTTATTGGAGGCCACATGTTCCCTTACAAAATCAATGTTCAATTCAACATGATTTGTGCTCGCATGAAGAATTGGGTTGTTAGAGAGATGACCAATGTAACACCCTTCTACCCCACATATATTTTCGCATGTATTTTTACGAAAAATAAAACAAATAACCACAAGGGTGTCACATCTTCATGATAAACTTCATTTACCAAATAGCCATGCACCGTAACACGGGTTACAAAACACCTGAGGATATTCATAGCACTTTGGCACTACAAATCAAAACATTTTAAACTTCGCAGCGGAAAACAAAAGTCTCAGAACTTCTTTATAAAAATAATTTCAATACCATGAAAGGTAGTTCAACATCAATAGATTCATCATACTTCATGTGTTATAACATCATGGTCCAAAACACAATTTATTAAAGAAATACAAAATCCTCAAAATAACAAAAAGTACTCAAGTTTCGCAATCAAACGATTCCAACCCCGATGTTACAGATTAGAGCAAGACCCACTCGAATCAATGGAAACTAAATAAGCGCACTCCGAAGCTACCTCCTAAGCTTCCTACACTAATAATTATCACCTACAAGTTATCCACGTTTCGAAGCAACCGTTTCAAGCAGAAAGGATGAGTAAATGGGAATCATTATAAAAAGCATAAGTAATAGATATAGTAGTTATGGAATAGAAACAACAATAACATAACATTATCTACTACCTCTATAGCATAACAATAGTTACTAGTATTCCATATTAAATCACCACAAATCAAGGATCAATTCAAACACATCACTTAATTCAAATATTGTTCAATGCCACAAATAATGAGATGCAACATCAAAAGACTCATGCATGTGGTACCAAAACATCATTGATGACTTAGTCATCTTTATTCTCCAAAGATCCCCACCAATAGAATCAATTACCGCTTGGAGCCGGAGCACGTTACAATTTGCACTCAATCCACACTGTGGAATTGAGGCCACCATTGGACTAGATCGTCCTACAAACTTCATTGGATCATCATCTTGCAAAACTTCACTGGACTACTTGTCCGACAAATGCTATAAATGCATGAAACAACACATAATAATACTGCCACTGCTAGTCAAAATGCATCGCCATTCATCATATCAATTATACCTCATCACATGCTTCATAAAACGCACATCATATCATCAAGATCATCATAAAAACATACATCAATTCACAACAAAGCATAGTTAACTCAATTCACGATAGAAACCACGCTTTTTAGTGTATCATCACTAAGTATCATCATCACATAACAATATAACTCCTAGAAATCTGAGTCTTATGGTTCATTTTATTTTACTAAGTTATAGAATATTACTCTAGCTTCACAATGCTTCAATCGACGCGTCAATCGAATTTCAGAACTCAAGTTATGAATTTTACAAATTTCCTGGTTCATGCACCATTCGCCCGGCGAATAAAGTTAGTGGCCAACTTCTCAATTTTCTCTAGCCTCTCGCTCGAAGAGTCCTCCACACGCTTGCTCACTCGTCCGACGCGTCTTGGGCGAGTCCATTCTCCCGGAGACTGGGTCGATTCGCTCGGCAAATCTGCGTGATCAAAGAAATCCTGCTACGATTTTTGCACAAAACAAACCCAACCCCTTGCGATCTCCTTCACACTATGGGTCCTATAACATAACCTAATCACCAATTTTCATCATATAACAACAATCCAACGTATTATACATTATGGGTATAGTTCTATTGTAAATTGATACCTCTAATTCACCAAATTTCATCACGTCACCATCTATTCGTCATAAACCAAAAACCCCAAAACCAATCCCATAATTATCTAACACTTAAGTCGAATATAATAATCAGGATATACTCCCCTTACCTTAAAATTATTGCTCTCTATTGATTCTTCCTCGGGTTCTCTTTCTCTTCCTATGTGCCCTAGCCTTGTTCTTATCTTTGCCTCTTCTTCAAATGCGATTTTACAGAATGAATCGTTCTAAGTCCCAACTTTTCCTTTAATCAATTTTAACCCTTGGACCCCTAATATGACTTTCCTCTTTTTGCCCTCACTCAGCCTCCTTGAATTGACCATTTCGCCCTTATCACCTCTAACACTCATATTACTCTATTTTACTAATTAAATTAATCCTAACTAATTATTCTAATTATTCTAAAATACTCTTAATTCTCAAAAATCCTCATAACTCACATGAACGTCGCATAAATCACTAAAACATCACATATCATCATCAAAACATCAAATACTTCATAAGGACTCACATATTCACGCTAAAATAGTTAAATAACTAATTAAATAATTACTCTAGATTTTCGTGGTGTTACAAACAACACTCAGATTGTCACCTACCAGCTTGGGAGGAAAGAAAGGAACACAAAGTTCAATGAAGAGTGACTCAAGCCATAGAAGATTTGAAGTGGTATGTGTCAACATACAATATTCGATCCCTACACTTTACATTGCCATAAGCCATTGCTTCCACGAGACCATGTTAGGGCTAAAGAAGATACATCAACCAGAGGTAGACCTCATGTTATCCACATCACTCGCCCAATCACTATCACTATATGCAAGAATAGAAAAATTGTGCAGGGAAATGGAGAGAAATTGAGTGAGGCCGAAGTTCATTATGCCACTTAGATACCTTAGGACCCGTTTGACAACCACCCAATGTGTAGTTAAGGGGGGAGCCATCAACTGGCACGCCTCATTGGCACAAAATGTAATATCAGGGCGTGTTAAGGTGACATATTGCACTGCCCAAACTATGTACATGTAGTGATAAGGTTTTGAAAATACATCAAGGCCAAACTTGCTAAGTCTGAGACTACTGAGCATTGGTGTGGGAGCTTCATTGGTATTTTACATGTGAGCATGTGTTAGAAGAACTTTAATGTATTTAGACTAAGACAAGATAATAAAGCCTTGATCATGATGAGTACCTCAATGTCAAGGAAGTATTTAAGTCTATCAAGTTTTTTCAAGGAAAATCTTAGATGAATCTTAGTGATGAGATCATGAATAAGAGTAAAGCACGAGTCAACAGTTAGGATGTCATTTGCATAAACCAAAGCATGTAAGAAATGATAATAGGCAAATAAATAGTGTCCACATTTTATTGAAACAAACTCAAACCAGAACAAGGCATGATGAAGATTCGTATACCATTGTCTTGGAGCTTGTTTGACACCATACAAGACTTTGGAAAATTTGCAAACCAAGAGTTTATCAGAGCTATTGAAACCATAAGGTTGATCATGTAGACCTTTTATTGAATGGTACCATTTTGATGAATACATTGTCGATGTCATCCTGTTACTCCTACTTATGTGTGATGGAAAGTGTGAGCATAACCCTTATAGTTGTAGGCTTGACCACCCGAGATAAGGTTTTATTGTAATGAAAACCAGGTTGTTAATAAAACCTTTCATGGTTTTTCTTTGGCTTCGTCTTTGCATGTCGAATCATGGTTTTCTAGTCCTTTTATCTATTTTAAATTAATACATACTAGAAAATTCCAAACATGTGTTTTCTCCCTTTTCATAGATAAATTGGGGGTGTTTGTGTTGATTGCTTGTAAAATAGTTAATAAGTGCCTACATATTTTACATAAATTTAGCACTTTACACACATCATCAGAGATGTCAATTGAGAATTGCCCATCATTATATCCAACAGACACCACATTGTTATTTACACAAATACCATAGTCACAATCCAAAGTACGTGGTACTGAGCATCTTGGCATGTCATCTGTCTGTGAAAGGAGCTGAGGTAGGCTTGAATTTGTGGATAGCAAGTTACTTGTGCCACTAGAAAAGAAAGTGGAATAAGGGAGCTTGCACTCATTGAATGAGACATCTTTGGATATGACAATTATGTCATTTTTATTTAGGCATTTGAACCTTTATATTGGATAACTTTGATGAGTTGATTCTCTGATTCATTCTCATTGTTTATTCATTCAAAGCTTAAATATTTATAATAAGATGGAGAAATTATACATAGAGTTAGTTGAAGTTGGTTGGGCTCTAACAAACTCTAATGGCCACCACCACTTCTAACTAACTTTAACCAAATTTATGATAACAGAAGATAAATCCTAACAAGCTCCATCAAAATAATACTTGTAATAACGTTGCATAATTTAAGGTTGCTTGTTTTTTGCAATTGGTTTAATTATTTGGTTGTTTTCCAATGTGCTCTCAAACTAAAAAAATGTAATTGATAATAGAAATTGAGTTAGAGGACAAGAAATAAGAGAAAATAGAGGGAACAGTGAATTATAAGGTTCTGTTTGTGAGTTAGGAGTGGATGAGAAATGAGGGTTTCGGAAAGATAAAAATTTAAAAATATATAGAAAAATATTTAACATTTTTAATTGAATGATTCTATAAAGAATTATAAATAGGTGTTTGTCATTAACTTATTTTAATTTTCAGAGAATTACAACAATACATCGTATTTGAACAATTTATCAAAACCTTTCGAAATCCTCCAAACCCCCCTCCAATAAAAAAAATTTAGTTTCCCCAAACCAAGAGGATTTTATACTATGAATAAAAATAAACCCCTTAAACCCTTCTCTATCTAAATCCCTCCATTCTTTTCACCTAATCCTCCATTTTTTCAAACTCCTCTCATTTTTCCCTTCCAAACTCCCAAATAAAGTCTAACTATTTAGATTTTATGTTATTACAAAAGTTAATGACAACAATTGAGGGTTGAATACTTATAGCTTAGCATGAATGTGTTGACTCTACACAGTCAATAACAAGTTAGTTATGCCTTAGACTAATATTATTATTACTCTATTATCTTCTCTTTAAAGACATGGTCATCTTTATGCAATAAATGACTTGTCTAGAACCTGCAACATGTCCTTGAGCTGGAGAAACCTGAGATGAGACAGGGTCCTTGTAAGAGCATCTCCATATTGGTCAATGGCATTAATTTGTTGAACAATGAGGCTTTTACTGAGAATTTTCCCTCTAAGAAATAATATATCAAGCTCTATGTGTTGGGTGTTAGCCTGTAGAATAGGATTATGAGAGACTGATATTGTGCTTAGGTTATCATGGAAAAGAATAGGTGTGGTGAAAGGAACTTTGAGTTCTATGAGAAGAGATTAAGTCCATAGAACTTCAGAAGTTGTATTGGTCAGACTACTGTACTCAGCCTCAGTGTTAGACCTTTCCACCAAAGTTTGTTTCTTTGACCACAAGAAGCATAGGTTAGAGCCTAGAAAAATACAAGAACTTGAGTTAGATTTCCTATTATCAGGATATGCACCCCAATTAGCATCTGAAAAGGCTTTGATTGAGATAGGAACAAGAATGGAGGAAGGTTGGAGAAAAATACCATGATAGAGATAGCATTTTAACTACCTTTTAATTATATTCATTGTAGTCCAATGGATTTCTAGAGGTTGGACAGAAATTTACAAGCTTTGTTTACTACATAGCTAATTTCTGGCCTTGTAGTGGTGACATATTGAAGGACTCCCATAATAGACCTAGAATAGGCAGGGTCACTTAGATAATTAAAATCATGCCTAGACAATCTAGATAATATGAGGTTAGATACTATAGGTGTTGTGATGATGACAAGGTTCAATTTCAAATAACACATTGATATGTGAGGCAAAAATGGTAACAACCAAAATAAATAGCCTTCAGCAATAATAATCAATAAGCAGCAAATATAACAGAAGAAAAAAAGGCGAAAGGTTTGTTTACCCTGTTAGATAAAAAGATCTACTCCGGGGGAGAGAGCAACTCTCCAATTCATTATAATAATAAAATTTGTTATAAGATATTATAGATGAGTTACAAGAAAATAGTCTTCACCTTCAGAGTTCCCAAGAACAAACCCTGAAGACTCCCGATGAGTTACAAGAAAATGGTCTTCACATTCTGAGTTTCAAAGAACAAACCCTAAATGCTCCCAATAACAAACCCCTATTTTCTACCCAAGTGTTTCCCAACCTCTCCAACTGTCAATAATGTAAGCACACAAACTCAAAGTGTAAACAAATGTTTCCTTATCCCCTTAGATAACTCCTAAGGTTTTCCAAAGCTTTTTCCTTTCTAAGTTTTCCCTTGAGAAGACTCTAATCCCTTTGATTGCCTTTTTTCTATAAACTCTAAGATTGTCATATTGTAAAACACTAAGGGTTCGTTTGGTGCGCAGGATATGATAGGAACATGATAGGATATCAAGCAGGATAAGGATAGGATATGATACAAACAGGATAAGACTTATCCTATCATGTGTTTGGTTCGATACTGAATATATATATATATATATATATATATATATATATATATATATATATATATATATATATATATATATACCCACCCTTGTAAAACAATTATATATTTTTAAAATTATTTTGTGAAATATTTTAAAATTTATAAATAGGTAATAAAAATAATAATTTTCTATAATTAAAAAAAAAACTCATTAACACTATCGAGTAAATAATTTCAATTTGTCTTGAAAAAGATCATGAATTCTAGTGTATATATTAGATAAACAATATATATATATATATATATATATATATATATATATATATATATATATATATATATATATATATATATATATATATATATATATATATATATATATATAATTTTAATAATTTTCTATAATTAAAAAAAAACTCATTAACACTATCGAGTAAATAATTTCAATTTGTCTTGAAAAAGATCATGAATTCTAGTGTATATATTAGATAAACAATATATATATATATATATATATATATATATATATATATATATATATATATATATATATATATATATATATATATATATATATATATAATTTTAATAATTTTCTATAATTAAAAAAAAACTCATTAACACTATCGAGTAAATAATTTCAATTTGTCTTGAAAAAGATCATGAATTCTAGTGTATATATTAGATAAACAATATATATATATATATATATATATATATATATATATATATATATATATATATATATAAATATATATATATATATATATATATATATATATATATATATATATATATAAATATATATATATATATATATATATATATATATATATATATATATATATATATATATATATATATATATATATATATATATATATATAGTAAATGACAAAATTACTCTTGCAACAACATATATTTAACATGATAAAAAATAAAATTAGTATTCATATTTTTAAAATTTTAATAATTATTTTATTTTAAAAAATTCTAATTTTTTATATTTTATTTAGTTAAAAAATTATCCTAATGAAAATCCTACATATTTTTTAAAAATTATTATTAATATTTTTATTTTAATATCAAATTAAATTTTATTTATATTTTGTCATATTTAATTTTTTATTTTAAAATATATTTTATAGGGGTAAATTAGTAAATCATTTTCTTATCCTATCCTGTCGGATTCTAACCCAGCTCAGATTCAGGATAACAATTTGAACTAGTGAGGCAGGATAGGATAGGTTTCAGGATTAACTTATCATATCCTGTTGTGTCAACACACACTGGTTTGAGATAGGATATGATACAGATATGATACATATTTATAATTACTAAAACCCAACATACAAAGCCAAAAACTCAACCCATTAATTATTAGAATAAAATATTATAAATATCTTATAATATATTTTATACTAATTTAAACTATTTCTAAATTAATATATATCCAACATTTAAACATTAAATAACGGATTCACAAATCGTACCGGACAAATCCGAAATTCGCGAACCGCCTAAACCAAACATTTTTACTGCTTTTTGGCTTTCTGATTTTTGGCAATCTCGAAAAAAAATTCTCTTCATAAATAAAGGTTTTAAGGTATACTTCAACAAACTCCATCTTGAATTTAAACTATGGTGATGTCTATTTAACCATCAACCACCTTGCTACTCTTTACCATATTGAAACTCTAATCAATAATTTTGATCAAATTCAAGACACTCTTGAATCTTGATCTCACCACTTGCATCCATTGGTTTCCAATTACCTTTTTCTGCCTAAGTAATCTAACAAGCCCACAAGTATAATTCTTCAACCATCATCAACTCCACATGCCTTCGAACGCGTCCCTGAAGGTCTTTGTTTCTGTATTTTGCAACCCTTCAGCCACACTCAAAGCATAACACCCAAGACTAGCATAAATGTTTCTTTGAGATGTTATAACCCCCTCCTTACCTTATCATGAGTCAAATGATAATCAAGGATCTATGTAACTGTTCCCTCACTACTACTAGTATCCATAGTAGGAAACTTCACCTCAAATTGAGTTTTCTCCGTTATAGTTTCTAACAGATTTATCCCTTGATTTTACTATTCATCCTTTGAAGAAATTCTCTACCAACCAAGTGAGTTGCCTTGACATCAACCCTTCTCCAAAAACTCGATAACAACTCAGTGATCACATGCATTTTTATCCCTGCTTACACCTAATGTAAGAGTCATAATGGGAAAATATCCTAGATTTTTCTGACAACCAGACCGAGCACTAAGCACAATGAACTAAGAGTGTATAGCTGGTCAGATACCAATTTTAATCGTTTGGCTTACCACAATTCAATAGAAAAATTTAAGCAATTAAAAATTGAAAGTTTTTTCTTTTTGACAAATTTACATTTGAATCACAATGATAGTTTTATCATTCTATCAGGGTCGGCCCTGGGCCAGGGCCAGGGCAACCAGGCCCATAGCCTAGGGCCTCAAAAAAAATGTGGCCTCAAAAGATTGGGTGGTGGGCTTAGTAATATGATAAATGTTTTTATATATATTATTGGCTGAAAACAATTGTATCGTTGCAGGATTGTCCCAGCGGCTCTCAAGTTTCCCTCTAAAACTATGGTTGTGTGTTCGATTCTTTGACATGAGGCATGTCTAATATTTTTATTGTTTTTTTGTCAACTACCAAAAGTTAAAAATACAATACGGCATTAGTTATAAAGGGATGGAAACGCTGCACATTAGTATATGGATCTCCATCTCACTGGGCAACTTTAATTGTTAAATATTTTTTGAAATTAAAAACATATAACAGTTTTATCATTATAGCAGATTTTTTTTAAAAGAAAACAACAACATTTTTCCTACAACATGATTCCATCATTCAATGAAGAATGGTTTGATCTATTATTATTTTTACATAGAAATATATATTGTTTAATTTTATTTCTATTACAATATTAATAATTAAGCAAAACTAATATTATTTTTAATTAATTTTTATAATTAAATAGATTGTGAATTAAATTATTAGATTGAAATTATTATATAATCAAAATTTAAAGTTAGTTGCTCAATTTTTTAGTAGGGGTCCATTTTTATTATTAGCTTCGGGCCTCTAAAAAGCCAGGACCGGCCCTGCATTCTATGTATAAGTACACCAGTTAATTGAATTTTAACATAAACCGGGTAAAAGAGACTTATCTTTCAGCGAGGATGTCAGAAACTTCGTTAACAAACCCAACCTGTAGGGACCTATAGATGGCGGTTTGAGTTTCATTCTGGTGCCTTATTGTAAGTCTCTTGATCCCGTTATTGCCTCGAGAACTGGTTTATTATGCTATTGCAACCAATATCCATAAGATTAATTCAGAAACGTAGATGCCGAGGCGTTGACTGGGTTGGAATAGATGCAAAGAACATTTCTCCTGAAGCCTCAATCTGAACGAAACACAAAACCTGTATCCTCACAAAAACATATTTATTCCAACAACTTAAGTTTTACCTCCACAGTCGTTCATAAAACAACGTTCCCAATATGATTATTGCACACGAGAAACCACGAAAGAAACATTAAATCAAGCACGTCGAATCCAAATTTACGGTAATAACATAAGCTAATCCTTAGCAACCATAATAATCAAGAACAAATTAATATAAATCATATAAAAATCAATGGACTTATCTTTCATTGGCGGTCGCAGTACTGTGATTTATGTGGTAACAGGTTAGATTCTCGCTCCAGTGGGGCACCGTTCTGGGTGCTATGGGCTTTTGATATAGATGAAAACGTATTTGTCCAATTGGGAATGAAAACCTTTTCTTCCTCGTTTTGGATGCAAACGTCCTGGTCTGACGGCTTGAGCCACGTTTATTTGCAATTTTAATGGGGAAGTAGGAAAGTTTTACCTCTTCTCAAAGACGGCGCCAACTGTTCCTGCGGAACAATATTTGACAACCTCCTCGATGCTGGTCGGAAGAGATCGCATTGTTAACCTCGTTGGCGAGGGCCAATGAGGACCTTCTATGGAGTAATCGGCGGTTATATATTTCTCTTTTTGTGATTGTCCCCTCACTTACCTTGATCTTGAAGTGCTCTTTTATAGTCTTTCCAGAGATCATAAATCATAATGGAGGCTATCAAGTGCCTTGATGGCTCATCAAATACGTGTTGTTTTGTTGTCTCAAGAGCCATAAAGGGAATTGCTCCTCATTGATGGTGATGTCCCCAGTATTGATGGGCATTTTGGCATTAAATATTGTTAAATGTGCTCACGATAACCCTAGAGTGGCGATGTGTGGTCTACTCGGGTCTTGGCGGGATAGCACCTGACTAGTCTGGGCGACCTTACCAAGGTCCTTGAACTAATGTGATTTAGGGTGCTCTCACCCTATTTAGGTGCAAGTTATTTTTCCGAGTGTACAAAATCTATGGTTATGAACACCACAAATCATACTAAACATCCAAACATTTTGTATGGTGTGGTAATCGTGCAACTTAAAAGGACATTCATGTTTCTTTCTTCCCGTGTCATCACGTTTTAACTTTCAGATAAGTTGTTTATACTTAAATTTTATTTCACATCTCATCATAGAAAATGTTTGTCTTCTATCATAACCAAAATAAGACCTCTTGATTATTATCCTAAAACCTAATTTGGCAGATTCCGCACGAACCCATTTAAGTATATGATCATGTAACTAAAATCGTGTTAAGTGGTAAATTCTTTTGTAACATCAACATGTACACCATCAAGTTAGGGATCTTCCTACCCATCATCCTTTGATGAATTATGTTGGTTGAGAGTATTTGGGTGCACTATCGCTACCGCGAAAATTAACAGAGTCGCCACTAACATATTTATCCTGAAAAGGAAGGGAATGCCAGCAAACCACAAAACAAAACAACAGTCTCACGACCAGAGAAAAGGTTAAGGGAGTCGGTTACGCGAGGGGAAGGTATTAGCACCCCTCGCGCCCATCGTACTCGATGGTATCCACGCTAGTGTCTAAATCTATGGGTATGTAACAAATCTATGCTAATCTGGACTAAAATGAATGCACAATGTAGGGAAAAGAAAGGATTGTGCTCGCACGGGCCCTACCCCGCTGCCTACGTATCTGTTTTGCAGAATAAGAGCTACCGTAGCTCGGCTAACTAGTTTCTGTTTGTTTTGTGTTTTTTAGGTGAACGAGTTACATTCGCACTCCGCTACTCGACCTTTGGAGACTTATGCTTGGGAATGGAGCGGAAATAACAAGCTCTTAAGAAAATAAAATCAAAGAGTGTGGTTTGTGTTTTAAAAGATGCATGAGGAAGACCTAAGCTAAAGGGGGAAGCTTGCTACCTAATGTTATCATACAAAGGGTACGAGTCTAAGCTAACAACCTACGAGAAAAAAGGGGAAGCAAACAAGAATATCACACAAACGAGCTCCGCTCGTAAAGCAAACAAAACCAACGGCACTGGCCGAATGGTAGAAAAGCGGTCCCGCCATAGCCAAGGGGAGCAACTCAAGGAAGCACCTCGCACATCTCAACAAACAAATCAGTAGTAACAAGGAAGCACGCGCACCGCCATAGAAAATAATAGAAATTAAATTCTAAGTAAATCCTAAACAAAAATGTAACAAGATTAAATTGTTTTTTTATGACATTTTCATCTAACAATAATAGAACAAAACTATGTGACTAAACATCTAAATTCTAACAAGGAAAACATGTTTTTTTATCTAAATCAAACATAGAAAACAAACTCTAATTCTAACTAAAAAGATTACATGTTTTTATTATTTTTTATCATGCAAAAGAAGCTAACAAAAAGTATTGTTTTTATGTCATTTTATCAAAAAGAAACTATCAAAATCAAAATGATTAAATTCTAAAATCTAACGCAAATATATTTTTCATACGATTTTATGTCTCAAAAAAAATCTAGAAAGAAAGTACTTAAAAAGAAAATTAAATCTAAACACAAAACATGTAAACAGGGAGGTGTATTGCTGGAAATTAAGGTACAGGAAGTAACAGGCGCAGGGCCCAGGGAATTAGCCAAACAGCAATTGTTTTTGTTCAGTTTTCAGTCAAAAAAGATGGAACATGGACCAAGGGGGGTGAGAGTAGCGAATCTGGCAACAAGGCCCAGGGTTTAACAATTGATCCATCACAATTTTAATCAAATTTTATTAACCAGATTTTCTAATTAATCACCATTAATCATATTCTAATTCCTTTTCAGATTGATAACACGTTAATACAGAGATTATAGTATCAGCTAAACATCATTAAATCAATAAAAGAGGAATTAGGGTAAAGTTTGGTGACTATTGACCTTACGTGAACGAGCCTTCTCCCTCCTTCATGTTCAAATCGACGACGACGGCGCACGGAAACGGCACCGGAGCTTCACTCCTCTGTTCAATACTTCCGATCAAGCAAAGGTGTACTCACGTCATTCATCTCTCCGAGCTCATCTCTCTCGATATTAGCCGTGAACAATCGAAGCAAATCCACATCGCCTTTCATCTCAAGTCTCTCCGATGCGTTTCATCTCCGTCGAGATCTTTCTCCGCCGTGATGAACACAACGACAACGGCCTCTTCTCCGCCTCACTATAGCTTCCTCTCCGACCATGGCGGCGTTGTTATTTCTCTTCGAAAAAAGGTTCGGTACGTGCTTCCGTTCTCGACCTCTTCCACTTCTCTTTTCGTTAAACTTTCTGATTCAAACCTTCACCTGGCGTTGTTGTTGTCGCAGATGAAGATGTAAATGAATCGGAAATGTGATGATTGGAACGTTGATGACGATGAGGCTGATTCAAGATGATGATGAACGTTGTTGATGAACAGCGACGGTGATGATTGAATTAAGGTGTGGAGAAGATGAAGAAAGAAGAGTGGTGCTGATTGTGGAGATGAAGATCCGAATCGATTACGAGAAAAGGATTTTGTTGAAGTTTCATTGCCGTTTGTTGATGATGCTATTGAAGGATTGAATACGGTTATGGTGAGTTCATGATGAAGCGATGATGAACGTGAATTGGTGAAGATTCAAGATGATCGGTTATGGTGGTGATTCTTCAGATGTTGAAGATTGATAGCAAGGTTGATGATTATGACTGAAGGTTGAAGAATTGAATGGAGAATGATGAAGGTTCCAAGCGTGAATTCAGAGAGAGAGGTAAAAGTTTGTTACAATCTTGTTACAAGATAAGTCTCAAAATTCTGTTACCAATCTCTGATATTTTTCTTCCGATTTTTGTTATCTGTTTTCTGTTTTTGTCAATTTTCTGATAAAATTCCCTTTCTCCCTGATTGTGCAGCTTCGGTTCTTTTTTCATTATGCAAGGTCCGGTTTTTTTCTTATGCAGAATTGGTTTATTTTGAAGGTGGGCCCTTGGTGCATGGGTCAATTTTTAACTTGAAGCAAGCTGGCTTTTGGATATGTATTTGGAAATTCTTGAATACGTAAACACATGACATCGGATTAGAAAATTAGGAATAGGTTTATGATTTGATTCTTTTTGTTGTAATTTGGAAATGGAATTTGAATTGGGATGTAATTGTGAACTTGGACTTTGAACATTTGAACTTTTTGTAATAGAATAGACATGGTATTAACACTTGAATTTGAATATTGAACTTGAACCTAATGGTCTAAAATCCTGACTTTGAATGAACGATGTTCGAATCGAAACTTGAATGAATATTTTTCAATGAATAACTTTTGATCCACTCGCAAACCTCAATGAACCTCTAATTCAATTCAATTCATCAATCTAACTCAAAATCGTACGATAAGTCACCAATAAATTGAAAGCATAATGGCGCCTTGAACACGATGCTCTCTTTAAGTTCACAACCTTGTACCCTGACTTATTATCTTGCAATCCATCTCACAGGCCCTTGACTTAATGTTCTCGAAACAATAGAAACTCTTTAATTTTCTCTTGATTGCTTTTCGAACGACGAAATAAACGTCGTCCATAAATTATGGCACAAAGAAGAGGGCAAATTTTGGGGTGCAACATGCAATTTAACCTGATTGGTATTCAATGATAAGAGATAGAGATGTACATTACCTATAATTTAAGAAGATTATGATATGTATGATATTAAAATACAATTGAATTGTGTTACCAAACATAATATTTTTTAATAAAAAAGAAAATTTTCTTATAGGGTTCAAGGAAATGTGTTATGCGATCTTGATCAAGATGGTTTATGAAATTGTCATGAAATAAACAAGACACTCTGAAGAGTAACATCTAGACTACGAAGCTTGTTATCTTGCTATTATCACCCGAACAAATTGTTTTCTTTCTCGAAAATGTCATTTTAAATAAACAAACAACATATTATTGGATTAAGAATACATTTAAATTGCATTATCTGGACAAATTATTTTCTTTCTCAAGAATGTCATTTCAAATAAACAATGTATTGTTGGATTAAGGGTGCGTTCGGACTGTATTATCCGAACAAATTATTTTCTTTCCCGAGAATGTTATTCCAAATACACAGATGATATATTATTAGACTAAGGGTGTGTTTTAATTGTATCATCTGAATAAGAAAAAAAATTATATTAAAAATTCATTGAATTGAAAAAATTAGAATGTATCGAGGAAGTCTCTTACAAAATTAACTAATAGAATACTGCATGACCTACCAAATTTAAATAAAAAACAAACAAATCAACCGACATTAACTTTGTTTGAACAAGGGAGGGAGATATGTAGGTTTAAAAAGAATTAACTTTATTAGATGGAATGGGTGTAACTAATAAAAAATCAAGAGAATATCTCAATCCATCCTTTGATACTCTTAGGCACCTAGCGAAATTCTACTTATACCCCATGATTTCAGAGATATATATCAGGAAGCACCTTATTTTTGCCAAAATTTGATATTTTCGGAGCTACATCTACGAAATTAGTTTAAAATGGTAAACTTTGGGAAATATTCAAATTAATTCAGTTCTGGGAAACTTCCGTAGATGTAGCTCCAGAACGTCTTAAAACCATAATGTCCCGTAGATGTACCTACAAAACCTTCTGCTATATTTTAAATCAACTATGTTTCACTCCAAAACTCCAATTTTTTTGTACAACAACATAATAATACATCAAAAAATAGTACACAAAAATAGTGTAATGTGTACTCGATGTTATATAGTACATCAAAGTAATACATCATATACATCATCCAACCAATCATATGTCATATACATAATAAAAAGAAAGTACATCAATGTAATAAAAATACAAACATCAAAATAATCAGCACGGTCACTACTGTGTGTGTCAGACAACATCTGCATTCTCTCTTCTGCCTCTCGCGCATCCTCTACGTCCACCACCTTTTATGTCGGCTCCTCTGCCTCTATTGCCTACTACACCACATGTCATGGTGCGATGTCTACGGTACACCAGTGCCCCCCTGTGCCACCTACATAATGTCATCTAGTATATGCTTGGCACCAGACTCCTCAGGGAAGAAGCTACCCGCAATGCCTGCCTGCGTTATCTCAACTATCTGACGACGGCGAGGCAGCACATCTTGAGTGTGCTCCAACTGAGCACACGCGGTCTGTGTATCCCCACCTCAACTAGGTCACCTGCAGCCTGTCGTGCCACAATTAGTTCCTCATCATATCTCTAGATCAAGAAGAAAACCTCACGTGCGCGCCTCGGGTCTTATCCACCTTCTCTAGCGCATCGAGTGGATCACCCCCAAGCTCCTCAACTAGAAGCTCTCTCGCTTCCTCCTTCGTCATCCTACCGTGACGGAGGAGGACACCTCTAATAGGTATATGCAATAGGCATGAGATGTCGTCCAAGGTAATAGTAATCTCACCATGAGGTGGATGGAATAAGGACGTCTCAGGGTGTCATCTCTCTAGAAATGCCATGGGTATCGCGTTGTGGATCATGGAGTACCCAATCTGACATAGGTCCATCAGAACAAATGCTTTGAGGATATCTTGGAACCACGACTCCTCAAGCTGCTACAGAGATAATATCTTTCGCCCGTGGTTATAGAACTTCTAGGCCTCCCTATCTTGAAAATTTCCAATGAAAACAATGTTAATAATAAGCAATGTTAGAAAAAAAAATTCCAATGAGGACAAAAAAAATAATAAGTCTAAGCAATGTTACCTCTCCATGTCATACATGTCTAGCGGTATGATTAGCGTACCCTGTCAACAGAGACAAGTTGGAGGGACCCCCTGGTAACCCTCAGGCGCATCAGCACCCACATGCAGTGGGTTAACACCATCAGGAGATGGCACAAGAGAACCATGATGTCGACAAGGTATAACAAATAAATTCGAATTAGATACAATTAAGTTATAAAAACTAAGGAAAAAATTTTAACTTCGTAGATGCAAACGAGGAAAGCTTCCGTAGATACAGCTACGGAAGCACCCAACATTCGTGACAACTAGGTTTGTTCCGGATCTACATCTACGAAACTATCCTAACGTTTAATTGTTCAGTAGATGCACTTACAAAATGTTCTGCAATATCTCAAATGCAGCAATGGCGTCTGTTACTGTTCAAAACCTAGAAAAATTCATTTTTTGGCCCTGATTGTCCGTTTCACACAACAAACAATACCTACATTGTTTCTAAACTATGTTTCTAAATCTATATAATGATTTCTACACCTAAAAGTGGATTCTAACTCAATTACGAAAAATACTCAAAAATACCTTGGAAACTCGAAAAGTTACTGATTAAATTGAGCTTTGAATGAGCTGGAGTGTGTTGATCATTGATGTTGATGTTTTCTGCCGAACTCGAGAGAAAAAAACAAGTTTGGTGGAAGATTGATTGTTGAGGTTGAGAGAGTTTGAGAGAGTAGAGAAGATGAAAAACTTTGGGAATGAGGGAGAAGAGTCTGGCACGAGTTTAACATTAAATTGCTCCTGAGGTACCTAACTGGAAACATTATGTAGATGCACCTACGGAACAAATCAATGTTGAATATAAAAAGGTGCGTCCGAGAATACACCTCCGAAAACAGCGGAAATTTTGAGAATGAGGGAGGAGAAGAGTCTGGCGCGAGTTTAACATTAAATTGCTCCGGAGGTACATAACTGGAAACATTATGTAGATGCACCTACGGAACAAATCAATGTTGAATAAAAAAGGTGCGTCCGAGAATACACCTCCGAAAATAGAGGAAATTTTGAGAACGAGGGAGGAGAAGAGTCTGGCGCGAGTTTAACATCAAATTGCTCCGGATGTACATAACTGGAAACATTATGTAGATGCACCTACGGAACAAATCAATGTTGAATAAAAAAGGTGCGTCCGAGAATACACCTCCGAAAATAGAGGAAATTTTGAGAATAAGGGAGGAGAAGAGTTTGGCGCGAGTTTAACATCAAATTGCTCAAGAGGTACATAACTGGAAACATTATGTAGATGCACCTATGGAACAAATCAATGTTGAATAAAAAAAGGTGCGTTCGAGAATACACCTCCGAAAACAAAGGAAATTTTGGAAAGGCACGTGGTGCATAAGAACTAGGGATGGGACTAGGCCAGGGCGGCCTATAGAGTCTATAGCCTAGCCTATTTAAGGTCGGGTCAGGCTGGGCCTATTTGATAAAAAGACCAGTCTTAGGCTTTTTTAAAAGCCTATTTAATTACATAGGCCAGACTTAGGCTATTAAAAAAAATCCTATGAAGTTCTATAGGCCGACCTATATTTTCATATATATTAAAATTAGTCTAAATAGGATGACCTATATATGCATATATATTAGAACAAAAATATTAAATAGGTCAGCCTAAATATTCATATATAGGTCGACTTATAAGATTTCTTAAGTAATATGAATTAATTAAAAATCTTAATGAAAAAGAGGCTTTTAGGTCAGGCCAGACTTTTGAAAAGACCAGGTCAGACTGAGAAAAAGAGCTTATAGTAAGTCATAGGTCAGACTCAGACCCTTGTAAATTTATCGTAGACTAGACTCAAATCTTAGACCATCTCCAACCATGGTTCTTTCATACCGTTCGCCAGCTTGGAGCATTGGAAAATGGAAAAAACATTGCCAACTGGAAAACCATTGCTTCACAATGCAACTTTGCTTTGTATTATTTCTTCTTAAAATATATATATTGTGGGATCCAATATGAGATAAAATTGAATATGAGTGAAATATTATGATAAAATATTAATATATAATGTAAAATTGTGGGACCCAAATAGATTCTTTAGAGTTGCACTGTTGGAGCTAAAAATTGAATGAGTTCCTTTAAGATGATGTGGCTTGGTGGGTCCCATAAAAAACCAAAAAATGAGTAGCATCATTGGAGATGCTCTTATAAAGTCTAACTTAACTTAGCCTATTCCCACCCCTAAATTAACAACACAAGGGGGTGGGGGTAAGATTTTCTCAAAATGAAAACACGGTGTAGATAGTACTATCCTTCTTAATAACATTGAGGCCCATGATTTTCCATTTATGGACGTGAGGCCTGCTCATCCTATGGTCGAGGAGAACCAGAAGAAAGAGAGAGAGGTTACAGAGACAACCTCGGCGTGTTCTCTTACTACCTCAAAATCAAACCTTAGTCCACGACAAAACTCTTCTCCTTAAACCACATCATCGTATAACGCTTCAGATTCCTTCCAATACTCATAGCAAATTTCAAACGCTTTTGTTTCTGTCGATATGCAAACAACGCGATGGCGAAAATTTTTGTCCATGAAGAATCACATTATTCCATCCGTTGAGCATTTCTCAGCTTTTCATTCTACCCCGTGCTCCTGTCACAAATGGAAGAGCAATCCTGTGAGTTTTTTGTTTTGTGTGTTGTGAATTTGTTACATTTGTCTATTGGAATTGTTTGGAAACTAATGCAATGTTTTTTTTTTTTGTTCTTGCAGGATATAAGAGGACAACAACCATCTAAGGTATGCTTTGTTTGCAGCATTTAACTTTAGAATGGAAAAAAAATCATGACTATTTAGATTCATTTTCTGTTGGTGATGTGGTATATAAATGTTGATATAGTTCTTCACTGATGATGGAAATTTTAATTTCAGAATCAAATCAAATTTGTAACTCGTCAAAAGCGCGCTGATGCAAAGAAAGCTCTAAAAAATCTCCTTTACAATAGTGGATCCTCAAGATTTTCATTTGAGGTATGCTTTCTACAAAGAAACTGTCATTTTATGTTACTATTTGGATTAGGATTATCTTTTGTTTTATTTACTGTTGCAATGATTGCTTAAAATTTGTTGATGATGTGCACAAAGTTTGTGGATTAAATTAAGGTGTACTGCAGTTGCAAGAATTTGTTAGCATTAAGATAATTGTAGTAATGTTTATGCTATTGAGATGGGATTTTCTTCATGAATTTGTTAGCAATGGCTGCAGTAGTCATAGATAATGAGGGTAGGATGGGCAATGCTGAGCATAATTAAGAACAAATACACACTGTCTCTGTGTGCCATAGCGCGCGCATGAATCCGTGCTACACTGCTACGAGGATGGAATAATACTAGAGTTTTTGACTGATCATTGCAATTTAAAACCTGAAAAACACATGCTGAGTATAGCCCTTCAATCAATTTATATATTATTCGGAAATAAAGTAAAGGTCTATCTCCCTGATGCTGCAAGCAGTCGCCACAGATTTATGTCCTCGCACTATCTATTGTTGAGACTAAGAGGCCAATGAATTCAGTTTTGTCTTAAAAAATGCGACTTGTCTGTTTTCGGACATTTGCACAATGTTTTTACTTTCACCTTGATCATCATACTGTGGTCTACTTTTTATATTTTATATATTAGAATTACTGTAAAAAATGCGAAGGCAGTGTTTTATGGTGTACATTCTCGTAGGACAAAGAAACAAAATGGAAACAAGATGGAAACTCCAGTGATCGTTCAAACAGCCATCCCAATAAAGGACAACCAAAGTCCGGTCAAAGATTTGGTGGAAAACCACAAAAGAAAACTAAGCGTGAGTTCCTTTCAATTTGCGGATTCTTTTTGCTCCTTTTCCTTTCTCATTGTCAATCACTTGTCTGTATTAGTTAAAATTTCCATTTCTGGTTTAAGTTGGGGATCTGGTAGCATGTTAATTTGATGAAACTGAACAAAATCCAATATGGTTTTGAAACATTACAAATACCCCTTGGAATTGTGGCAAATTCCTGGTTAATTCATATTCTGGAAACTATGAAAGTGCACACATTTTAATAATTACGACTTGGTACACATTTTAGTAATCACACTTTATTATTTGTACATTTTAGACAAGCAAATAATCCGAACATAGATTAAAGGTGTTTTGTAATTCGAACATGCTCGTTTGGTTCTGCGTCCATGGTTCTAAAATCATATCTGTAGTGTAAGTTTTGGAATTTTTTTACAAGTAATGTAAAAGCTACAATGTAGATGCTTTTCCAAAGTCTCATACATTCAATGTTACATAACACCAAACACACACCGAATGTTCATTTTCCTAACTATTGATCTCCATTGTTTATTCAGAAAAAATCAGAAGAGAAAGTTTTTGTGAGGACGTTGATGGCCATCCTGAACAGATATTTCATGCAACATTTGGTAACCGATCTTATACCTGGTCCTACAGCAATATGAGGGACTCTTCTTCTGAACACCCCGCATACGGCTTTGAATGGAGGGAACAGACAAATTGGACAAACACAAACAAATGGAAAAGTGCAAGCGATGATGAATATGACGTTAATGATAAAGATGATTCATGCTTTGTAGGATCAAGTTCTGATAGAACTATTCTTGGTTTGCCTCCAACAGGTCCATTAAAGATAGAAGATGTTAAAATTGCGTAAGTGCTTTTGGCTTCTTGTTTTATCCAAGGTCTTGTACTAGACATATCATACACATTACAAATTGCTGATATCTCTTCATTGCCTTTGCAGTTTTCGGTTATCAGCTTTAAAATGGCATCCTGATAAACATCAGGGCCCTTCACAGGTTAGTATAAAATACTTGTTTAACCCATCTACCTCTTAAACAAATGTCAGGCACCTAACCCACTTAACCTTGCCGCTAATGCAGGCAATGGCTGAAGAAAAATTCAAACTATGTGTAAATGCTTACAAAACATTATGCAATGCTCTCTCCCCAGCTTAGAAGACACAAGATGGCTTCTCAAAGCTTCCTTAATCTCCATCAAAGCTGGTCACTGGTGTAGCTCTATATAGGATCAAATTCAATTGGTTGTACCATTATAGTATAATAATCCTAAGAATTATATTATTTAGGCTCTGTCTGGTAAAATTAGTCGATAGCGGATAAGTTAGTTTATAGCTGATGACTTATATAAAGTGGTTTCTTAATAATTCATTTGCTTATTGCAATTTACCTCTTTGATGGAAAAAGACTGATTAAAAAATTGCACAAGAGTGATTTTCATTTCAGAATTGACACTTAAGTGGAAATGAATTCAATCATACAGATCAAAACAAAAACAAGCTAATGCTACAATTAAACTAACCTCTTTCTCTCTATCAAAATATGATAGTATTACATTACAAAGCATTTTTAACTTAAACTAAAACAACCCAAAATGACAACCTCAAAAACAAAGAAGAACAACAGAAGAAGATATCATAAAACCATAGATCAAGATCAAGAACCCAAAATGAAGAGCCCAATTCCTCTTAAACTTCCCAAAATAACTCTCAGGAGGTTCCTGATAATGAATCTCAAACTCTTCATCCCCAATAGCTTCATAATCACCCCCACCACTCAACCTCATTTTCATATCCCTAAGCTTCTCAGTAGCCAAACCAAGTGTAAGCTTGTGACACCTCCTCTGATACTTGAACCCATTAATGCATCTAAGAGTCTGCGCCACGGAGACATAGAAGATGAGGTGGGCCATGGAGAGAAGCGTGATGGGGATCCAACAGTGACGACATTGAAGACGAGATGAGGTTGACTGTGCCATGAAGAGTAGAGTGAGGAAAATGAAGAAGATTTGGAATAGCTTGTGGAGTTCCTTTTTTTGAAGGTCAATGGAACGTTTCTTCTCGAGGGTTTTCTCGAAATGGAGCTGGATGATCGTGTTCAGTGCTTGGAAAGCTGTTTCTCGTGAAACTACTTGTTGTTGTTGTTGTTGTTGTTGTTGATGATGTTGTTGAAGGTGGTGGTTGTTTTCGTAGTCTGCCATGATTAACGGTAACAAAAGAGAGAGAGAAGAAGAAGAGAGAGATGCTGTGTTGTAGTATTATTGTTGTAGCTGTGTTGTGAAGTGTGTGTTGTCTGGACCCGACAATAACGTTTGGAGTTTATTGGAATGTTGTGTACCAAATTTAAAAGGTGAAATTAATATTACACTCAAAAGCTGGTGTTGTGTTTGTTGTGTGACAGTAAGTTTTTGACAGGGTGTCACGGTAATTTGTGAAGTCAAAGAATGAATAAAAATGAAGATGGTTGGGGTGTAGGTACATTTTAAATTCCATTCAATTTGTAAGATGCAATGCAACTATTCAAGAGTTAAAAGGAGTGATAGAAGAATGAGGAGTGGGTGCTTATCCCAAAAAATATTAAGTGGAGTGAGGTGAGGTGAGTCCGTGAGTGGGTGAGTGAAAGTGAAACTTTTTAAACTTGGCATGGACAACTGCCATCAAAGAGGATTCAGATTTGCTACCGAATGATTTTAAAAAGTGTTTTTTTTTTTTTTAATATTTTATGCATTACTTCTTCCACCTTAAGCGTCGGAGAAGTACCTTATGAAAATTTTAAAATGTTTTTATGAATATAAAAGTGTTTTTTATATGTATTAATTTACATCAAATATATGTTTAATTGCCGCCAGCCCTGAATTGACCGTTTTTGGGTCGCTATGTTCGATTTTTCGAGTGGTTTATGAGTTTGATGATTGTTTGTTGTTGTTTGATGAATATTGATGAGAAAAATATAATTTTGATTATTATGATTAAGTATATGATGAATGCCTCACGAGGAGGAAATTGTTGATGTTGCGATGTGCGGTTCGGTGGAATAATTGATGTGGTCTTACTATGGCGATGAGTATTGATGTTGTGTTTTAGGTTCGAGAGGAACTAGTGACGAGTATTGAAATTGAAGGTGGGGACGAGTATTGCATATCTTTGTGTAGCATTCATGCATCATATATATTGGAGATAGGTAGGACTTCGGTCTAGTGACGAGTAACACTTCAGTCAAGTGACAAGTTGTGAAGGTGCGAGAAACACAAGAAAAGGGAGGTTTGAATTGGGTTACACTAAATATAATCTTTTCGCAACTCAAAACACAAAGCTAGCAAGTGAATAAAAATAAATGAACACAATTATTTTCATCTTAATTCCCTGTTAACGAAGTTACTTTAGTTCACCCGCCAAGGTGATTTTTCCTTATCAACAAAGACTAAACCCACTATAATCAAACAGATTACACACAACCACAATAAGTCCGATCAACCTTGATGACAAGTCTAACAAGTCCGTCGATCCTTAATGCCAAGCTACAAATGACCACACTAAGTTCGATAAACCTTCTTGATAACCACAACAAGTTTAGTTGATCCTTAATGTCAAGCTGTAGACAACCATACTAAGCCCTATCAATCTTGCTGACAATCCCAACAAGTCTGTTGATCCTTATTGCAAACCACAATGATTGTAACCACTGTCTTCTTGAGAATTCTGACTATCACCTAGTCCCCCAAGGAGTTTATCAACCATTATTGATTACAAAGTGTGTATACATAGATGCTTCTAATAAGTAGATTACACAATGTTTAAGTACAATAACATAAAAGTGTTGAAAGTAAGATATGAACAAAAACTCCTTGCTAAAAATACAAAACTATACAAAGAATATCTCAAAAGTGTTTATGCAGCGCGTTGGTGTTGTTTTGTAGAACTGATTAGTTGATTTCAAATTCTTCCAAGTCTTCCTGTTATAGGTGAAGAAATATATTCGTTGAAGGGTAGAATATGAATCACAAATCCAGTTGCAAACTCCCCAACGATCATGGTGGGAATGGTTGATAACAAGTACAGATAGGATCGTACTTACGCCACCCTATAAGAGTAGAGTTCACAGTTTACATTTGTACTTTTATGCTCACCATCACACGCAAGCCATTCTTGATCTTTGACTTCTATGTCTTCAGAGGATTCTAATTGTATGTTGATTGAAACATGTTGCAGAAGGATCAGAACTTGAGTCTTCTTAACCTAATTCTTTGAGTTTTCAGAACCTGTTCAGCAGAACCTTGTCTTCAGAGTCTTCAACACTTGGTTTTTAGAAGTAGTCTTCAACACTTGGTTTTTAGAGTGTTGAGTTCATAATCGGATGATGTCACATGCCTTCATACCAGAGTCAAAACATGTTTAACATAAGCTACATACTAGGCAGAAACAATTAGAGTACACAATTATTCTTTAAGATAACATGTCAAGTAATCATCAAAACTCAAGGCTAGATGCAGAACTAATCTTGTTATTACAATCTCCCCCTTTTTAATGATGACAAAACCATGTATTTTGATATAGTAATTCATACACGGCAATCACCATTAGAACTCAAATTCAGAAAAGCTAATCAACTCCCCTTGAATCTGTTAATACCCAAAATTCTTTTATGTGTTCATAGTCCCCCTTGAGTCCAAGACTCACAAAATAAATTTTGCAGTACAAAAAGTAACATAGAGAAGAAATACTTCCCCATTGACGTCTCATGAGAGTCTGACTAGAACTATCTGGTCTTCATCTCATAACCTGGCTTACTATCATAACACTATGAGTATCAAAACCTTGTTTAGTAATTGTCTTGATGCATCGCATCAAACATCAAAACTAGAACCTTGGTTTTTTTAGAAACTTTGATCATACCACCAGAAGGTGAAAAAACATCATGTCATCAGAAGGTTTATCACCTGAACCATTTCCTGATTGACCATGTCTTTGAACATGTCTTCTAACCATGCCTTAGACTATGTCTTCTGACCATGTCTTAGACCGTGTCGCGGATCATGTCTTCTAACCATATCTTAGATCACGTCTTAGAATATGTCTTCTGACCATGTTTTAGACCACGTCTTAGATCATGTCTTCTGACATTATATTTAGACCATGTTGTTAGACCATGTCATCAGATCTTCAAAAGGTTCACAACCTCTGAATGATACCAAAATGAGAGAAAAAACTTACTACACTTCTAGAAAGTTCACAATTTATAAAGTATCAGAGTCTGGTTTATCAGAACCTGGTGACACAAACTTTTAGACAGTTTTCAACTTCTGAACAACTTTATGGAATAGGATTAAACGTTTCCAGAGCACACGTTAACATTCTTTCAGACAGTTCACAACTTCTAAAAAATGCTTAGTGATTGATTACCCTTGTCATGCTTTCAGAAAGTTCACAACTTCTAAACAATAGGTGTTATCAACACTCGATTACCTTACTGTAAGACAATTCTTAACTTATGAATAATGTGGGGTATCAGAGCTTGATTTAACCATATTTTCAGGAAGTTAATAACTTCTAAAACATACGTAGTATTAGAGCAAACATGAAATGTATCAGAGCAAACATGAAATGTATCAGAGCATAGGTTACCACTACTTCACTCAAAAAGTTCTCAACTTATGAAGAGTATGTAGTATCAGAGTGGAAATAAATTCTTTGAAGAATTCAAAGTATCAGAGCAGGATTTGTTTTTAGAAAGTTCACAACTTCTAACAAATACAATGTTCCCAGATGCTTAGCTCATCAAAGCATTCTCCATGCATAAGATTAACTGGATCAGAAGATCTAATGCCAGATGTCTTATGATGGCCAATTAACACGTCTATGAAAACCAATGAACTTTTGCAAAGTTCCTAAATCAAACATCAAACAAATGGTTAGTAGCAAAAGCATGTTATATCATGTTTGGGCTTTGAGCTTGAGATTAGATACTATCAAAAAGATTTTAAAGAACAAAATAAATTTTTTCATTGACAATAAGGGATAACTTCATGAGAGCGAGCATTAATTGATGTCAACACATGTTATCGACAAGGCTAGACGTTTGTTCATTGAAATGAAACATTTAGTTAGAAGATAATCAAACACCAACAACACAATAACAAAAAAAAGGATAACACTTTAATGATTTAAGTTTATAAAGTATGAATGTTTGAGATTGTTTATTGAAATGATTATAGGTGATATTTAGCATGTTTGTTTCAATCAACACAGAATAAAAAAAATAATGGAATTAAAGTAGGCATTCACTAATAATTAATGAAAGTTACAAGATAAGTAAAAGATAACTAGAAATTATAAGAGAAATCACTCAACATAGTCAAACATCTCATATATTTCAATATCCAAAATATCATTAAACTTTCTGTTTCTGACCTTAGCTATTCCTACTCTTGTGAAAATCTCAGACAACACTCTTCCATATGGAATGAGAAAAGATGTCTGATCTCTTGAGGCTAGAATTGTCTCCTTGAGATAATTATAAATGGTCTTAGGAAGGTTGATGCGGTTCTTGAAGATAAGAAGGAGTAGAAATTGTTTGTCTTCATATGTGAAGACTTTTGTGTCTGTTTCCCTTAGACAAGCATGTTAAGTACAAATACGTAGCTAAAGTAAACATGTTGCATTTGATTGGATGTACAATTTTGGAGATAAGTTACATGTGTATATTGAAGTGAAGTATATCTTCATGTTCATTTACCTTGAACTCCATAAGTAGGTATGAGGTGTATAACACTAATGGTTAGTGACACCCTAAATCCCAAAATAATATATTTGTGTTTATAAATATTTAAATGTTGAAAACTAATAAATTTACAAGTTTCAAAATCTTTTTGAGATAAAGAACATCACTTCGTCCACTTACACATGACAAGTTATTCTTAAAAAAATCCATTAAATTAAAACAATTCTACTTCAGTATACTGTGTATTTATAATCTTTTAATGCAGAAAGTAGAAACATTTTTAAAGTAATATTCTCAACCTGATGTCACCTATCAGATATGAGTTTCTCCCAAACTTGACCTCCAAGACTCATTAACCTGTATTTACTATGAATTCGCAAATGTAGGGCCAAGTACAAACACAAACACGAAAGGGTGAACTTCAAAAACATGTAAAAATATAAAATAATTGAGAAGAACACTCAAATAATCAAGTAAACATCGTATCATGACAAACTACATTTAACATGAACCATTGACATCAAACTTATGCATAATTCACACTTTCAAGATATAAATATCCTCATCTCAAAGCAACCTTAGTAAATGCAACCAATATAGAATATCAATCATCAAGTTTAATCACAATTCAAATTATGATATGCATGCTCTTAGACTATAAAGTTATCCTATTTCTTTGATACCTTTTTACTCTACATATGGTTGTGCTCCTCTCTATGATATTGCACTACGTCCATAACACAAATACAAATGTGCTTCACTCAATTGATACTGCACTTGTGCAATATTTCTCTCAAGTCATATTATATTACATCCTTCCATCCAATTTCAGGTGTGCTTCTCTCAAACCATATCCACCAGCAATGATATTCAATTTGTTTCAATCTTCGTCTTCCAATCGATCAAATTTGACGATATAACGTTAAATATCGCAAATTAAATATGAAAATACGTTTAAAAATATTAATTTCAAAATCTAGGTTAAATGAACTTATCCCCAAATAAGAAATTAAACTGATAGATAATATTAATAATATTTTTACGGAAATTTTGGCGTAAGTTGACTTGGTTCCACTCAAATCGAAGTTATGGTGAAGATGAATATATTAAAACTGTCAAATTCAACTATGGAAAATAACTCACAAAACTATACTTTTAAAAAAGTAATAGACTGGCTAAAAATTTAAATAACTATAAACTAATAACTAGTAACTTAATGATAGAAAACTCATACTGAAATTTGAGGTGAATCGGAAAAAGTGTTTTGTACTTCTATTTGAGAGGTGAATCGTAAAAAGTGTTTTGTACTTCTATTTGAGACCTAAATTACTTTCCTCATATGCATTTACCGTACGACACTTCATTCTTCTTATCTCACTAGCGTTATTGTAGCAGCCCTTAGGTCATGTATTTAATTTGTTTTTGTTTTATTTTATTTGTTTTCTCTTATTGATTATTATATATAGACCTATCCTATTTTAAAGACACGCACTCCGTAAGTGACATACACCCCCTTAATTGAAAACATAGTTCAATAATAACATAAGTATAAACACTCATTTATTTTATTTTATTACTTAAAAATAATATATCATCTCTAAATATTATTCTTTTGAATAATAGTTAAAGTAATAAAAATATAATATAATATTAACAATTTCAAAGACCACTAATTCACTATAAATAGCTCTAGCGAATACACATACTACCATAAGATGACATATTAATAAAAATATATATCATCTCTAATATTAACAATACATATAAAATAACTCTAGCGAATACACATATGCAAGATTTAACTATGATATCACTTATATATTAAATAATTATTTATAAACTTTTAATTAAAATAAGACTGTAACTTAAAGTATTTAAAATATAATTATGCACACATTTATCATTATTTCAATTCATACAAAAAAAAAAAAAACTAATTCATACATACACATAGAATCATCTTAAAATAATTGCTACTGATTTATAAGATATATATATATATATATATATATATATATATATATATATATATATATATATATATATATATATATATATATATATATATATATATATATATATATATATATATATATATATGAAAATTATATGTTAAATTTGCAGTTCACTATCATTTTATAAAAGAGACTAGTACATTTAATCAACTTGCGCGTTATATGAATCTTACTAAACCATTTCATTAATAATAATATTGTGAATACATGTTGGTACATCGTTAAAAATATGAAAACTAGCAAGAGATGGAGCCGCCTTAGCCAAAGCATGAGCAACCTCATTAGCTTGTCTTCTAATGAACTTAACATGAAAGTTCCTAACAAATTGAGTCAAAAGCTAATGACAGACTTGAGTAATAACGCCAAAGTCCGAGACGTTTGGCTTAGGAATAGTCAGACTATCCACTACAGTTTTAGAATCCGACTCGAAATCCACATTAACATAACCAAGGTCCAACACCCATTTTATAGAAGCCAAGAGACCTAGAGCTTCACCAGTATCAACATCAGTAATAGGTGAAAACCACTTTGTTCGGGCAGCGATAAACATACCTTCATCGTTTCTGATACAAGCACCTATGCCGACCTTGTTATTCGAAAAAGATGCATCAATGTTGCATTTTAGCCGATCATAGGGTGGCTTACACCACTAGGTATCAGTTGTCGGTTGCTCAATGGGAGAAGCTATGTTTCTAACCTGTTGAGCGTCTCTCCAACCTGATAAAAGATGGGAAGCTCGCGTGCAAATATTATCAGGAGAATCCTCGATTTGATTCCAGAAAGCATTGTTTCTACTTTTTCAAATACTCCACATAATAGTTGAAAAGACCGCCTGATTTTCATGATGAGAGACTTGCAGAAAAAAAAAAAACACAACATAAACAAATTCTCCTCCATTATTGACCAACGGTTGAATAAGGTGCCAGAAATTTATATCACATAATTTAATTGTTGAATTTAATTTCAAATTATTTTTGAGTTATTCAGTTGACTATCAACCTTAATTAAATAACATTGCAAAACTTTTTTACATTGACAAAGTGCATCTTAGTTGATCAAATTTTAAAGTGTGAAAAAAAAAAAATCCATTCACTAATAGCGTTAACACGTTTACCATAAAAAATTAAAACCCTTTCATAAAAAAAATAAAAGTAAAACCCTAAAAACAAAAAAACATCTTCTTCACAAAAAAAAAAACGCAACCATTGCGGCTTAAACCCTGTAACTGAAAAAAGTTAGCATCTCCCTGAAGTGGCCGAAAACGCATGTCGAACTACAAACATTGAACAGGTAGCATCTCTTTTTCTTTCCCACGAGATTTTGCTTCCTCTGTCCAATAGCTACCGCAACAACCCCAATCATTATTTCATTTATTAATGTCACACCATGCTAAAATCAACATATCAAATAGATATATATGAATATGACTAGAGTTTTAATTTTATTTCCTTTGTTTATTTTTGGCCAAAACAAAATATCCACCACTAATTGGGAATTTGCTTTTTCAGTATACATGGGGACCAAATTATAAAAAAGCACTTTTTTTTAATTAAAAAAAAAAAAGACCAAATTGAAAATAAAAACCTAGGTAAAGGGAAAAACACAAGTTGGGTTGGGTTCAAAGTGCTAACACTGGTTTGGTTTTTTTCTCCGTAACCTTGTTGCAGCTTCCAATACAATACAACCGAGAAAGATAACAATGGCGACAAAAGCTTTATCCTTCACCCTATCTCTCAACGATCTCTTCTCCTCCAAGTCGCCGCACACCGCCTCAAACCTTCCCGTTTTCTCTGTCAGATGTTCCGCCGGTAACTCTTTTTTTATCTGTTTTTTCATGAAAGATGTTATCTTTTTTATTATATCTGGTGTTTGGTTTTTGATTTTAATGCATGCATATAGGTAATGGAGAGAGGCCATGGAAAAACTCAGATGCTAGGCTTGTGCTTGAAGATGGTTCTATTTGGAAAGCGAAATCGTTTGGTGCTTCGGGGACACAAGTTGGTGAAGTTGTTTTCAATACATCATTGACAGGGTGAGACAAATTATGAATCTTGTCACATTTTCTTGTTTTTTTATGGGTTGAATTCAACCTAATTGATTTTTTGTTTTTGTTTTTGTTTTCTTTGTTATGTGTTTGTGTGTTTTTCGTTTCTCAGGTATCAAGAGATTTTAACTGATCCTAGTTATGCTGGACAGTTTGTTTTGATGACAAATCCGCAAATTGGGAATACCGGCGTAAATTTCGGTTTGTATCTATCTAGTACCTTCGGTCTTTTTTTATAAGAGAAAATTTACTTTTTACATTAATTGAATAATCAAGTATCTGAACAATATAATAGACGAAATATATTGATTTATATTATAATTCTGACTTGAATCCTTGTGCTTGAAGTCTGTTTAAAAAAACCATCTTTTGATTTGTGCTCGTTTCCTGTCAGATGATGAGGAATCAGTGCAGTGCTTTCTTTCTGGTCTAGTAATTAGAAGTTTGAGTATCAGGTTCTTTTCTCATGCACTGGAAATATTTTATGTTTATTGAGATTCACTTTTGTTTATACTTACGCATTGTCTCTTCCTGTCTCTTGCGATGGATATTTATTCAGTACCTCGAACTGGAGATGTGTGAAAGATCTTGGTGATTACTTGACTGAAAGGAATGTCATGGGAATTTGTAAGTGATTTATGTGAAGAGTTGGTATAAGAAGAACATTAGACACAAAATTTGTTTTTTTCTTCTTTTCCATTTGATAACGTTGATGGTAATTTGTAATGCGACAGATGATGTTGATACACGGGCAATCACGCGCAGATTAAGGGAAGATGGAAGTCTTATCGGTGTTTTGAGCACCGACAATTCCAAAACAGATGAGGAGTTACTTCACATGTCTAAATCATGGGACATTGTTGGTAAGGATATGAATATTGGAGGGGATTACTCGATTTTTTTTTTTAAACTCGAATTACATGGCTTCTGTTTTGTATTTGTAGGTGTCGATCTAATAAGTGGAGTATCATGCAAGTCTCCTTATGAATGGATTGATAGCACAAAGAAAGAATGGGAATTTAGCGCCGGTGAAGGAACTAGAGACGCTTTCCATGTAAGTTCATACACTAGACTATTGGCCCTAACTCGGTTTTGTTGAATTTTGGGTAATTAAAATTATGTTTTGTGCTAATGAATGAAATTTTAGGTAGTTGCTTACGATTTTGGAATCAAGCATAATATACTTAGGCGCCTAGCATCGTATGGTTGTAAAATCACTGTCGTGCCATCTACATGGCCAGCGTCCGAAACTTTGAAGTTGAATCCAGATGGCGTGCTTTTCAGCAACGGCCCCGGAGATCCATCTGCCGTTCCTTATGCTGTTGAAACCGTAAAGAATATTATCGGAAAGGTGCCTGTTTTTGGAATTTGCATGGGACATCAATTGCTAGGCCAGGCTTTAGGAGGTACAACCTACAAGATGAAATTCGGTCACCATGGAGGAAATCATCCTGTTCGCAACCTTCGAACTGGCCGCGTTGAAATTAGTTCTCAGGTATGCATACCAATGGGATTCTTTTCCGCACTTTTTATCTCTTAGCATTCCATGTAATAATAACTTACATTCATTTGAATCTATTTTGTCGTCGTATTCGGATATATTGATTGATACATAAAAATTGTCAGAATCACAACTACGCGGTCGATCCTGCCACACTTCCTGAAGGAGTAGAGGTTACTCATATCAATCTTAACGACAGTAGTTGTGCTGGTCTTGCTTTCCCTGCACAAAAGCTCGTGTCTCTTCAATACCACCCTGAAGCTTCCCCCGGACCTCATGATTCCGACAACGGTGAGATACTTCAAGCCTGCACTGTTTACTAAAAGAACTTTGCTGTGATCATCAATAGTTTTACCTGGTTTTTACAATTTCATTTTACTGGTTACAGCACCCACTTGAATTTGGATTTGACCATTAACCACTGTTGTGATTTTTGATAATGCAGCTTTTGGTGAGTTCATAGAGCTAATAAAGCATGGAAAAAATAAAACATCAAACAAAAACGTGCACGAACTACAATCGGTGTAATAACCATTAAAGCGAGCTGTTATCCCCCGGGCTAGAAGAATAAAGTATTTATAAATATGTGATAAAAGCTCATGTTTGTAGTAATCTTGATGAATGATTTGTAGATGAATAAAGACTTCCTTGTTCGCTGTTAAGATTTTCTTGTGTCCATTTTCTGAACAAGGGTTAGCAAGCAGTGATTTCCATAGCTTTCATTGAAGGTTAATGTAACTCAATTTAGTATCAGAAACTGTGTTTTAGTTTGCTATTATTGTCTACAACTTGAGATGTTATATTGAAATATCTTATCATATTTAGTATAATTGAGCTTGCTATTTCATATTGTGTTCAGTGTTTTATGATTCATTCCAACAATTAATTTTCAAATTCAAAACCTGTTAAGCAACTTAAAACACAAATTAGCCCTTAATCAAACAACATTAAACCAAATCAACTTTTAAATCTACAAACCAAAAAGAATGCATACAAGACAAGATTGATGGCAAGAGAAAATGGATCTGAAATATTTAGCACTCAAGTTGAATGAGAATATTACTTCTTTTTTTTTTTTTTATAAATACTTTTATGCCTTAAACTTATGCGTCTTTTATATTAGAAATTAAGATGATATTGTATCTTTTAATTTCTCATGTGACTCACTGGTAAAAAAAAAAAGGATTTTTTTGAAGTTTTTCTAACTAATTTGTTTAGTGTTTTAAAATTATTTACGTTGCAACAATTTTTTTTAAATTTTGTCTCCCATGGGTATTGAACCCATGACCTATTTATTACAAGGGGGCACCACCAACCACTAGGCTACTTTACTTTTGTTGTTCTATTTTTACTTTAAGTAGTTATATTATAATAAACTAGTTATATTTATCTACTTTTATCAAATATTATCAGTTACTTTTGTTGTTCTATTTTACTTTTGTCAAATATTAACGTTAATATATTTATCTAATTAAATATTTATTTTAATTAAATTATAAAATATATCAGTTAAAATATAATAGTTATATTATAGTTATTAGTTAACATTGTTATTAATTAATACTATTATAATTAATATTTATTTTACTGTTAAAATTAATTAAATTCTAAAATATAAATTAATTTAGTTTTAATTTAAATTTGTTTAATTTAGTTTTAATTACATAAACTAATTTAATTTGGTCATGTTTTATATGCTATGTTTTATAAACTAATTTAATTTGGTCATGTTTTATATGCTATGTTTTATAAACTAATTTAAAAAATACTGAACCAAATTAATTTAGTCATATTTTATAAGCTATGTTTTAAAATATACTGTTAATCATGTTTCATAGGCTATGTTTTAAAAAAATAATGTACCTTTTAAACTAATGTAATAAATTAGTTTAAACTAATTTATTAACGTTATTTTCAATTAATAATTTAAATAATTAAAGTTATTTAAATATTAACATTTTTAAATATCAATGATATTTAATAATTTTTAAATATTTATGTTACAATATTTTAAATATTAACGGTAAATATGCAATTCATGTAATATATTAATGTTAATATATTAGTTAATAAAACATCATTAGTTAATAATAATAATAATAATAATAATAATAATAATAATAATAATAATAATAATAAAACACATAATAAAAAATCATAACCTAAATAAATATATTAACACTAATATACTGGTTAATAAAACATTATCATTGATTAACAATAATATTAAAACATATATCAAAATATAAGAACCTAAATAAATATTTAATAAACATATTTTCAGAAATTACTATAATATAACTACTTAAAGTAAGAATAGAACAACAAAAGTAAAGTAGCATAGTGGTTTTGTGCTCCCTCCTAATTACTAGGTCATGGGTTCAATACCCATGGGAGACAAAATTTTGGCTTTAATATTTGACATTTTAATAAACAAATAATTAAATAATAATAAAACATGCCACATGAAATTAAAATAAATAAAAAATTAATAAAAACTCCAACTAAGCCTGCCACGTCATTAAAAATTATTAAAAATAATAAAAAATTCCAACTAAGCATGCCACGTCATTATAAATAATTTAAAAAAATAAAAAAATGGTTGCCACGTCAATAATTTTGAATATTAAATTTCTTGAAGGGGTAAAACAGAGGAATCTTCATATGTTAGGGGGCGAATCCATTTTTTTTTTTACAGGGGCGTTTTTCAAACCTCGCCCATATGGCAGGGGGCAAAATAGCTATTATCCCTATTTTTTTTAGACTGCAAAAGTGTTCTATTATTTAACCACTTTCTCTCATAAGGATATCAGTACCACATCTAAAATATACAACTTCTAGATCAGAACTTATTCATGAGACATTCGATATATTTATTGTAATACCATGAATTAAGTTTAAAAACACAAAATTTATATAATTATGTATGATATTAGTATTGATACCAGTGTTAGTATTAGCATCAGTATGAGTTCATTTTAAGGCTACTTTACACTTTTCTTCTTAAATATATCCTTATTTCACTTCTCAACTAAGCATCCACCAGACGACGATACACTTCTCAACTATGCATCCACCAAATGACTCCTCATCCATTGCGATCCACAATTGTGAAATCTTTTGGTGAGCACGTTGGTCATTTCATGCGGTCACATTCCTCTTCATACATCACTCTAGCCACAAATTTCCACCGCCGATCACTATAGAGCCCCCTCTGCCACATTCCGATATGTTTTTCATCATTTTGGTGATATTTCAGCACCTTCTCCCATTTCCACATAGATAGTCATGTTTGGGTTCAGATTTTCTATTACTTTCGCTTTCAATTTCACTATGCTTTCTCTGCTTTGTTACAAAAAATTGGTAAGTGGTGTTAATGATGCATGTTGCATTGATGTTGTTGAACTTTGGTGTGAAGAACAAGGTCGTGAGGATCCTTTGTTCTAACAATATAAGGGCATCCCAACCAAGGATCAAGCTAATTGAAAATAGGTTAAGACCTCCCTCTGCAGTGTTATTTGGTATTCAATTGATGTCAATCTTCAATCCCAATTCTATTAGTTTAAGATGTGTTATGACATTTGGGTAAAGGTTAAAAACACATATTCTAATGATGTTAATTATTTGTATAATGTTGTCTCTAATCTTATTTCCTTGAAGAAAGAGGACATGAATATAAAGCTATACCGGAAAAATTGATAGTTTAATAATTAATTTTGATGAATTTATGCTTTTTACTAACATTGTCGATAAACATGTTGAACAATGAGGAAAATTCTTTATGATTATGGCATTTGTCGGTCTTATAACGAACCTTGACCCAGTCTTTAACCAAATTTTGCCTAGTGCAATTATCCTCTCTTATGGCATCCTTTGTGAATATCTATTGCGAATCTCTGTGCTTGTAGTACTACAACTGATATGTTGATCATGGTGGTTTTGAGGATGACTGATGTTAGATGGAATCCTATTACTTGATCATGTTGATTCCTGGTAATATTTTTTCAAGTGTCTCTGATGATGATGATTATCTTGAAGTTATCTCAAGCTTCGTCTAGGAGAAAAATTTAAGGTTTCAATGAAATGCTAAAGTCAAAGATAATTTATCAATGAACTTGAAGCTTCAAAGTTGTGAAAAAGAGAAAGTTTGAAAGCTCATCTAGTTGATCACGTGTTTAGTATAGTGTCTAAGTGACCTGGGTATTGTAAATATGATAGAGTAACTCATAGGTTACTAAGGCAACTCTCACACACTCACAAAACATTTTGGAGGACCCTCTTATTTTGTTAAAACCACCAAAAAAGTTACGCAAATAACTAGTTGGTTACAAGATCAAATAATCCTTTGAGTAAATTTTACACTGGATAATTGATTAAAAGTAGGGTTAATCGATTATTTCTTTTGTGACATCTCATAAACGATTATTAGGACCTATAACCGATTAGTGAAGACTCGATCTAAAAAAATTTCAAATTTGAACTACATAATCAATTATGTGATATGCATAATCGATTATGAGCATTAAAAAGCCCATGAATTTTTAGCTATATTTTCTCCTATATGAGGAGAGCACTCCACATTTTGGATTCTAAGCATATCTCTCTCTTATTTTTTTCTTCTATTTTACGCTTCTTATCTCTGCTCTTTTACCGTACTAACACAAATTATATTTTTAAGTAATAAAATTTTAAATTAATCATGACTTATTAATACCACAGATCACTTCCCCTTCTTCTGATTGGAATCACTTGTTCAGAAAGTGGTATCAGATCCTAACTCTAGTTAAAGACTAATCATCCCAAGAGGAAGGAAACGACATCAGGACATTCACTAAATAAATCGACGTCCTTTAATGGAGAAGAGTATAGTTTATGGAAAGAGAAAATGAGAATATTCATTGAGGGGGTGAATCATGGTATTTATAAGGCCGTGAAAGAAGATCCATTTATTACCACACATGAAATTTGTGGTGTCATGGTGAACAAAGACAATGATGATGATTTGACCAAATATGAAAAGAAAAAGGTGCAACACAATTTGAAAGCAAAAATTGATCATCATTACCGCTCCCGGTCTTGATGAGTTTTTGTGGGTTTTTTGATGCGAAACTGCAAAATAAATGTGATTTACTCTCCAAGTTATCCATGAAGGTACTACTGAGGTAAAAAACTCAAAGTTGAACACATTGAATCATGAGTATGAGTTCTTCAAGATGAAACCTAAAGAGAAAATTTATGACATGCAAAATGGAAAAACTTTTCAAAATGAGAGTTTGGTTGTAAAATTCCTTAGATGCCTAACCCGTAGTTGACAATCAAAAATCATCGTGATCTCGAATCTAGGGATTTATCAACCATGAACATGAAAACTTTATTTTGTAAATTCCAGGAATATGAGATGAAACTGAAGAGACTGTTGATGACAAATTTATGTTATAAAATGTTACAAACAGTTCTATTTATCAAATAAGCTGGAATAGCTCAGTTGGTTAGAGCGTGTGGCTGTTAACCACAAGGTCGGAGGTTCAACCCCTCCTTCTAGCGTTTTTATTAATTTTTCCAATTTGTTTTGAGTTTCTTCATTTTCAAAATTTGAGAAAATTAATGGAAGAAACGTGGACGGCAGGATTCGAACCTGCGCGGGCAAAGCCCACATGATTTCTAGTCATGCCCGATAACCACTCCGGCACGTCCACCATTTGTTATAAATTTTCACAAAACTTTACTTGACAAGAAGAGGAAACTCTTACACTAAAAGTCACAAACACTGTAGATATGAAAATAGAAATGAAGATAATGAAAGCAAAATTAATAAAGGCTAGATACTCATGTTTCAAAAATTCCTAAGTCATGAAAAATAATCTCCAAAGTTTCATAAAAAAAGTGAAGAAAGATCTTCACTCCTTCCTACATGTTATCAATACAAAAAGAAAGGGCACATGAAACTAAATTTCCTTCAAAATCAGAACCAAAGAAAAAACAAAAATCAAAGAAGATTCAAGAAACCTTAGAGAGAATCAAAGATAGCCTATATATTGGGATAACAATGATATGAAATCCTCAAATAAGAAAGATTCGGACATTTGTCTCATGGCAAATCACCAATAAGATAAGGTAACCTCTTATTTTTCCTATTAAGACTTCTTCATATTTGCAAGAAGCTAAATAAAAAAAAAATTAAGTTGAAACACTTTGTCTCAAATTCTAAAAAAGCTATTTTCTTCCTTAAAAAACAAAGTCTTTTGGCTCAACGCTAGTTCCCTTCTCAAGAAGTATTAGTTGAATTTAATAAGTGTAGACGATGTGATATTTTAAAAAATAAAAATAAAATTTGCAAAACACACTTGAAAGATTCACTAAGTACAATCGGTGTATTTAAAAATGTGATAAAAGCTTAGGTTCGTAGTAATCTTGATTGATGATTTGTAGATGAATAAAGACTTCCTTGTTCGCTGTTAAGATTTTCTTGTGTCCATTTTCTGAACAAGGGTTAGCAAGCAGTGATTTTCATAGCCTTCGTTGTGAAGATTAATGTAACTCAATTTAGTACCAAAAACTGTGTTTTTTAGTTTGCTATCATTGTCTACAACTTGAGATGTTTAGATTGAAATTTCTTATTATAATTGAGCTTGCTATTTCATATCTCCTGTTCAGTGTTTTATGATTCATATTCCATCAATTACTTTTCAAATTCAAAACGTGTTAATCAAACAACATGCAACCAAATCAACCTAACCTTTTTAATCTTCTACAAACCAATAAGAATGCATGCAAGATTGATGGCAAGAGATGATGGCAAGAGAAACTGGATCTCGAATGCTTATACATTGGTTATGATTTGTCAGAGTGGAGACAGCAGTAGTGATCAAACTAGATGATGGTTGTACGATCAGTTGGCATGCACCAGGGGGTGTGACAGACAAGTTGGTGTTGTAAATATTTAATATTTTGAAACTAATAGCACTTGAGTTAAATGAGAAAATTACTTTTTTTTTTTTTGTATTTTCATTTTATAGATATTCTTATGCCTTAAATTTTATGTGGCTTATATATTGGAAAATAAGTTGACTTTGTTATTCTTTAATTTCTCATGTAACTCATGTTAAAACTTATGTTGGGTTCTGCTTTAAAACATGAACAAGAAGATGAAAACGGTACTATAAAATTTGTACAAAATATATTTTAAAGCGTGTGTTTATACTAAGTTTTAGGTTCGATTCGTCCCACCAATTTAGATAAATTGGATGCAAATGAATTAACCGGTGAATCGCCTTCAGGATACTTTAGAAATCTTAACATGAATCACACATTAACATTAAACATATCGATCAATGTTGTTTTACCGAATAAATTTTTTTTCCTTGTGCACTAGAAAAATAAAAGAATGACTTAGATATAATATTTGGCACTTGAAATATGATGATTTTTATATGTTTTTAAGTCTACAAATTATCTCCTTTAAAAAAAAAGTCTTCAAATTATCTCTATTTATAGAAAAATTCATGCCACTTGGTGAAGAAAAACAACCTTTTAAAAAAATTTGTTTATGAATACATTGTTTCAATCGTAAAGCATGACATCTATTCTTTAAAAAAGATCTTTTCTTAATCATTGCAACCTTTCAAATAAATTTAAAAAATTTCTCTCACAAACCACTACGGTAAAAAAAAAAAATCATGTTTTTCTAGCTAATTTGTTGTGTTTTGACTGTGCAAAAGTGTTCTATTCTTTAACCACTTTCTCTCATATACTTATATCAGTACCAGATCTAGAATATACAACTTACAACTTTCTAGATCACTATTTATTCATTAGACATTCAATGTATTTATTGTAATACCACGAATTGAGTTTAAAAACACAAAATTTACAGAACTACATGTTATCAGTATTGGGAGTAATACTTGCCTAGGTACAATTCTAAATAATATCTATTTAGGCACACACTCATAAATTAAATATCAATTAGCTATTTTAAATATATACATTATTTAATTCTGTTATTTTTAATTCATTTTCTTGTATGTGGGAGTGCCTAAATTGTGTGTCGAAAATCTTGTGCCTGAGCAATTGCTCTTAATATTGGTTCATCTTAGGGTTACTCTACAATTTTTTAATGTATCCTCATTCTGATCACTGTTTTATACAGTTTTCAACTGTGTATCCACTAGATGACTCCTCATCTATTGTGATCCATTGTGACCCACCGTCGTGAAATCTTTTGGTGAGCACACTGGTCATTTTCTTGCAGTCGCATTCCTCCTCACACACCACTCTAGCCACAAATTTCCATTGCATATCGCCACAAAGCTCCCTCTGCCACATTACGATATGTTTTTCATCATTTTGTCGATTTCTCAATACCTTTCTTCTTTCGTTTCCACATAGTTGTTGATGTTGTTCAACTTTGGTTTGAAGGACAAGGTCGCGAGAATCCTTTGCTCAAACTATACAAGGATATCCCAACCAAGAATCAAGCCAATTAAAAATAGGTTCAGGCCTTCCTCTGCAGTGTTCTTTGGTATTCCATTGATGTGAACCTTCAATCTCATTAGTATTCAATTGATGCCAACCTTCAATCTCAGTTCTATTCGTTTAAGATGTGTTATGGCATTTGGGTAAAAGTGTCAAACACCTATTATAACAATGTTATTAATTTGTATGATGTTGTATCTAATCTTGTTTCTAGGAAGAAAAAGGACATGGATATGCAAATCTATACGAGGAAACTTTGATCAGAAGAAAAAAAATGATCTGAGTCTGATAGCGACCTAGTAGAGTCTTCTTGATCCTTGTGTTGACCGGATTTAGAGTATGAGTCTTCGGAGACTGGATCTTAAGAGGTTGACACTCTTCAGAGTCGGATCTTCAGAAGTTGACATCCTTCGGAGTCTGAGTCTTCAGACTCTGGATCTTCATAGGTTGACTTTTTTTAGAGTCTAGTCTTCAAAAGTTGACCTCCTTCAGAGTCTAAGTCTTCAGAATCTAGTTCTCAAGTTCTGATCCTTTAGATTCTGGATCTTTTAACTTCTATTTAAATGTTCATTTTTAGTATGAGTACTAAGTTTGTATCATAAATTCTACTTTATGGTTCTACACACTTGAATATATATTAGTATACTTAATTGTTCTTTAAATACTTTGTTATCATTAAAACCTAATAGATATGGTACAAACCAATTTTGTTTGAACATAGTTTATGGAAAGCGAAAATGATAATCTTCATTGAGGGATGGATCGTAGAATTTAGAAGGCTGTGAAAAAAGATCTATTTGTTCCCACACATAAAATTAATGGTGTCGTTGTGAACAAAGACAATGATGATGATTGGACCAGAGATGAAAAGAAAAAGGTGCAACACAATTTGAGAGCAAAAAACGATCATCACTACCGCTATCAGTCTTGATGAGTTTTGTGGGTTTCTTAATGCGAAGCTGCAAAAGAAATGTGAGATAATCACCAAGTTACTCATGAAGGAACTACTAAGGTAAAAGGTCGAGGTTGAACACATTGAACCATGAGTATAAGCTATTCAAGATGAAACTTGAAGAGAAAGTTTATGACATGCAAAAGAGATTCACTTATATCTTGAATCACATGAGAATTCTTGGGAAAACTTTTCAAAATGAGGAATTGGTTGTAAAATTTCTTAGATGTCTAAATCGTAGTTGATAACCAATAGCCATTGTGATTTCCAAATCTAGGGATTTATCAACCATAAACATGGCAACTTTATTTGGTAAATTGCAGGAATATGAGATGGAGCTGAAGAGACTTGCTGATGACGAGTTTAAGTTATAAAATGTTTTAAAGCAAACTTCAAAGAAAGAAGCTGGAATAGCTCAGTTGGTTAGAGCGTGTGGCTGTTAACCACAAGGTCGGAGGTTCAACCCCTCCTTCTAGCGTTTTTTAATTAATTTTTCCAATTTGTTTTGAATTTCTTCATTTTCATATTTTTAGAAAAATAATGGAAAAAATCGTGGACGGCAGGATTCGAACCTGCGCGGGCAAAACCCACATGATTTCTAGTCATGCCCGATAACCACTCCGGCACGTCCACCTTTTGTTATATGTTTTCACCAAACTCTACTTGACAACAAGGAGACAAGAAGAAGAGGAAAAGTCTTGCACTAAAAGTCACAAACATTATAGACATGAAAATAGATAATGAAGATAACGAAAGCCAAATTAATAAAGACATGGAACTCATGTTTAAAAAATTCTCAAGACACGAAAAAAGAATCTTCAAAGCTTCATAAGAAAAGTGAATATCTTCACTCTTTCCTACATGCTATCAATGCGAAAAGAAATGACACGTGAGATCAAACTTTTCTCAAAACCAGAAACAGCGAAAAAACCAGAATCAAAGAAGATTCAAGAAACCTTAGAGAGAAGCAAATATAACCTACATATATTAGAATAACAATGATATGAAATTCTAGGAATTAAAAGAAGAAAACATTTGTCTCATAGAACATTGTTGGTAAGGACACGAATATTGGAGGGGATTACTCAATTTTTTAAAAAAACTCTAATTATACATGGCAAAGGAAGAATCCGACAGCGGAAACCTGATAATAGGTGACCTACCGGATTTTAAATCAGACTATGGTACCAGGTTAAGAAATGATTGCCCTCACTTATAAGCACATGTTCAAGTCATATATTATCCAATGTGGGACTCTTAACAAGCCTCCTTCTCCCTTTTGTTTAATTTTGGATAATTAAAACTACGCTTCATACTAATAAATGAAAAAATTTAGGTAGTTGCTTACCATTTTGGAATCAAGCATAATGTTTAGATTAATGTAACTTAATTTAATATCAGAAACTGTGTTTCTTAGTTTGCTATTATTGTCTACAACTTGAAATGTTTAGATTGAAGTTTCTTATCATATATTATAATTGAGCTTGCTATTTCATATCTCTTGTTCAGTGTTTTATGATTCATTCCATCAATTACTTTTCAAATTCAAAACGTGTTAATCAAACAACGTGCAACCAAATCAACCAAACCTTTTTAATCTACTACAAATCAATAAGACTACATGCAAAATTGATGTCAAGAGAAAATGGATCTGAAATGCCTATATATTGGTTGGGATTTGTCAGAGTTGAGACAACAGTAATGATCATACTAGATGATGGTCGTATGGTTAGTTGGCTTGGATAAGGAGTGTGTGACAGAGAAGTTTGTGCTGTAAATATTTGATATTTGGAAAGTAATTATTATTTTGAACTTAAGTTAAATGAGAATGTTACATTTTTTGTATTTTTATCTTATAAATATTTTTATACCTTAAATTTTATGTGTCTTTAATATTAGACATAGTTGTCTTTGTATCCTTTAATTTCTCATGTGACTCACTAAAAAAAGAGGATTTTTTGAAGTGTTTCTAACTATTTTGTTTAGTGTTTTGCTGTGTAAAAGTGTTCTATTATTTAACCACTTTTAAGGAATCCCAACCAATACAAGGATATCTCAACCAAGGATCAAGCCAATTGAAAACAAGTTAAAGTCTCTTTTACGGTATTTTTTGGTATTCAATAGATGTCAACCTTCAATCTCGGTTCTATTCGTTTAAGACGTGTTATGGCATTTGAGTAAAGGTGAAAACACATATTTCAAAGATTTTAATCATGGTAGTTTTGATGACTCTGATGTTCGATAGAATTATATCGCTTGATCATGTTGGTTTTTGGTAGTATTTTTTCAACTATCTCAAATGATTATGCTCACCTTTAAGTTATCTCAAACTTTATCAGGGAGAAAATTCAAGGTTCCAATGAAGTGCTAAAGTTAAAGATAATATAGCAAGGAATTTGAAGCTTCAAAATTGTGAATGAGAGGAAGTGTGTAAGCTCATTTGATCAGTTGTGTGTTTAGCGCAGTGTCTAAGTGACCAGAGTATTATAAAAGTGTTAGAGTAACTCATAGATTACTAATGTAAATCTTACACACTCACAAAACGTTCTTAAGGACCCTCTTATTTTGTTAAAATCACCTAAAAATGTTTTACGCAAATAACTAGTTGGTTACAAAATCAAATAATCCTTAATGATTAAAGTTTTCGGTAGATAATCGATTAGAAATCAGGGGTAGTCGATTATCTCTTTTCTAACACATCATAATTGATTATTAGGGTTTATAATCAATTAGTGGCGACCCAATTTAAAAATGTTCCAAATTCGAACTGTATAATCGATTATGAGCATTAAAAAGTCCATGAATTATTTTTCTTTTTTAGTTATATTTTCTCCTATATAAGGATAACGCCTCCTCTCTTTCTTATATGCAACATTTTGGATTCTAAGCATCTTTTTCCCTTTTCCTTTATGTTTTCTATTTTAAGTTATTTATTTATCGTACTAACACAAATTATTTTTTAAGTAAGAAATTTTAAAATTAATCATGAATTTTGAATACCGTAGTTTACTCCACTCTTATACTTGGAATCACTTGTTAATCAAGTGGCATCAGATCCTAATTCTAATTAAAGACTATCGTCCCAGGAAGATTGAAATGGCTTCAGGAGATTCACTAAATAAATTTTCATACTTTAATGGAGACGGGTGTAGTTTGTGGATAAAGAAAATGAGAATCTTCATTAAGAGAATGGATCGTGGTATATAGAAGAATGTGAAAGAAGGCTCATTTGCTCCCCACTCGTGAAGCTAATGGTGTCATTGTGAACAAATACAATGATGATGATTGGACAAAGATGAAAAGGAAAAGGTGCAACACAATTTGAAAGCAAAAATGATGATCATTATCGCTCTGGATCTTGATAAGTTTTTGTGGTTTTTCACTGCAAAACTTCAAAAGAAATGTAAGATACTCTCCAAGTTACCCATAAAGGTACTAATGAGGTAAAAAGGTCGAGGTTGAACACATTGAATCACGAGTATGAGATCTTCAAGATGTAACTAGAAGATAATATTTATGACATGCAAAAGTGATTCACTCATATCTTGAGTCACATGAGAACTCTTGGGAAAAAATTTCAAAATGAGGACTTGGTTGTATAATTTCTTAGATGCCTAAGCCGAAGTTGGAAACTAAAAGTAATTGTGATTTATGAATCTAGAGATTTATCAATCATGGTCACAAAAACTTTATTTAGTAAATTGCAGGAAATGAATATGGAAATGCTTAGTTGGTTAGAGCGTGTGGTTGTTAACCCCAAGGTCGGTTCAACCCCTACTTCTAGCGTTTTCTATTAATTTTTCCAATTTTCTGAGTTTCTTCATTTTTCAGATTTTGAGAAAAATAGCGGAAAAGCGTGGACGGTAGGATTTCTGAATCTAGAGATTTATCAATTATGGACACAAAACAATTTGTTGGAGAAGAAATACAAGAATACATACGTGTCACTATTTTAGAGGTGAATTTTAAATTAATTTTAAATTAATTTTATTTTTTTATAGGGATCATGAGGTTGTGGCGATAATGAATGGTTGGGATTTATTCTTGCATTTTTTGTTTTCACATTTTCTTATTAATTAGCATTTTCTGAATTTTATTTGGTAAACTGCAGGAACGTGGGATGGAGCAGACTTGTTGAAGACGAATTTATATTATACAATGTTACAAGCCAAACATTAATCAAAGAAGCTGGAATAGCTCACTTGGTTAGAGCGTGTGGCTGTTAACCACAAGGTCGGAGGTTCAACCCCTCCTTCTAGCGTTTTTTATTAATTTTTCCAATTTTTTGAGTTTCTTCATTTCAGATTTTGAGAAAAATAGCGAAGAAGTGTGGACGGCAGGATGCGAACCTGCGCGAGCAGAGCCCACATGATTTATAGTCATGCCCGATAACCACTCCGGCACGTCCACTGTTTGTTATATGTTTTCACCAAACTATTCTTGACAACAAGGTGACAAGAAGAAAAGAAAAAGTCAAAAGCATTATAGATATGAAAATAGAAGATGAAGATAACAAAACCAAAATTAATGAAGATATGGAATTCATGCTTCAAAAATTCCTAAGGCAAAAAAAACAATCTTGAAAGCTTCATAAGCTAAATGAAGAAAGATTCTCACTCATTCCTACTTACGGAAAGAAAGACCATATGATACATAACTTCCCTCAAAACCCGAACCATAAAAAAACCATAATCGAAGACGATTCAGGAAATCTTATAGAAAAGCAAAGTTAACCTACATATCTTGGGATAACAGTGACATGGAATTCTCATATAAGGAAGAAGCAAATATTTGTCTTAAGGCAAACCATCTAAAAGACGAGGTAACTTCTTTTTTTTCTATCAAGACTTGTTTCGTATTTGTGAAGAAGATGTTAATCATCTATTTTAATTTAGTTTTGATGAAGACAAAAGTTTATTAAAGAAAAAATATCAAAGAAGAAAAAGTTTGGAATCAAGAATGCATAAGCTTATGGATATTTTGGAAACGAAGGAAATTATCTTAATATTAAGGTCATCAATTGCAATTCGTTACGTATGAACTTTAGATGCTCAAAATATTTTATACATTTTCATCTCTAAAGTTTTTAAGTTATCATGCATAAAAATCTTTGAAGCAAAAGGCATAAAAAATTGTTTTTAAAAATCTGCCAGAACTTCTTAAGTCAGGTCGTTTGCACCTTTTAGGTCAGGCCTGATTAACCGATTTAAAAAAGCCTGCAATGCGAATTTGTTAAATCAGATGACCATTTAACCGACTTAATAAGTCATGTACCATTGTCGTTTAAAATTATTACAAACCTTCATGAAAATGTCACAAACTTTGCATTAATTCATATAGGTTTCTTATGATGTATTTAAAACAAAACACATTAGTTTTCATATCATCTCTTTCTTACATGATTTTTGCATAATTCAAACAACTTTTTTAAGTGTTCATATTTTCATTAAAAATGAAACTTTGTGCATAAATTTCATTTTATTGAAAAGAGTTTCATTCATATTATTTTGAGCATTAAACTATATATGTTTAGATTGTGATTAAGAGAAAGAGAAAATCAATTTGGCATATTCTTGAAATTCAAGTCAAGTCTTCAAATTACTCAATTTCTATACTTTGTTTGTATTGATTAGTTCACCATTGTTGTTTGGTTTAATCATCAAGTTTTTGGTGATTGTTAAAAGGTCATTTAAATTGGTTTGATTCAAATTCCACCATAAGTTGTTGGTTGACTCACAACAAGAGCAGTTGCTCCAACGGTTATTGATGTGCTTGTACAACCAACCGTCATTTCGATTGTTTGTTCTTTTGCAATTGGAGCGTTGTTCTGGGGAGGAGGAACTCCTTGAAAGGACAAATTCCATGATGGTCTATACATACTATCCAAGTTTCCACTCCTCATACGCATCAACACTCAACAATTAACAACATTTATATGTGTGAAGAACGAAAACAAACATAAAAGCACATACACTCTCTGCAAAAGTTTAATTTTTGCATAAAAAAGTCTCACCAGGTGTGTCAATTTGTTTACTTGTGTTTTTAGTAAACAAACACGAGTTTTAATTCAATTGTAGGATCAAACTCGAAAAATCCTAATGAACACTTTGTTTTTAACGTTTGAAAATATGTAGTAGTGCTAAATGGTTTTTCTAATGTAAAGACAGAAAGAGGTAAATGCATAAATGCTTAAATTGATAAAGCAAATAAAAAATGTGTAATAGTAAAGCAATTGGACAAAAAAATGTTTGAATTAAGAGTGGGAAGTGAGTTCATACATTTCTCATAAATTCTTTATCTCTGTGATTCATATGTGTGAATTTGAAAGAAAATAGAAATGTGAATCATGATTGTAGAAACAAAATCTACTTATATACTAGACACATTATCAATCATCAACAAATATTATCTCTTTAGAATTCGACATGTATCTCGTTACATGGGCTTTAATCTTCTAATTTGTTTCCACGTGTCTTTGGCTCTTGAACTGCTTCAAATTGTTATTGTTGTAAAAAAAAAGTCTTCAAGTCATCCATTCACATTTATCGAAAAAGTTCCACCTGTCGAATATATGATTTGGTGTCGAAAACATGACTTAATTATCTGCATTTGGCATTTATATCCATCTCATATCCCACATTCATGCTGAAATACTAAGCTGAAAATCGCAGGCTAACAATAGCACAAAACAACGTAACAAAAATTGACTGTAGGAGCATAATGTGATTGTGAGACCTTAAGTTCAAAGAGAATTTTTCTTTATTTTCATTTGAGAAATGATATTATGACACTAAATAATATGATGTAAGAAGGCTTTTTATGCCATCCAAAATTGCTTCAAACTCAAAAGTTGTATTTTTAATATTTTTCCCAATTTTCTATTCTATTTCTTTTTTGGATTAAAAGTTGATTAGGGTTTATTTTTTGTATTTTATTTCTGTTTTAGATTAAAAGTCCATTAGGGTTTTTTCTATATTTTAACACCTTTAGGTGTGGCCGTCAAGTTTATCTCTGATCTTAATATTTTATTTATCTGGTGGATTTGAGAGCTTATCTAACAGGTTTGGTGCTTTCAATCTTGTCTTTTCATTTTATGTTTAGTGTTTTTTATTCCCTCGGGTTTCCGACTGAGTTAGTTGGCATCAAAGTAGGTTTTCTCATGTTCATTTTGCAGTTTGACAAACATGCTGGATCAACCTGTAACTAGAGCAAATCTTGAGGGAATTACCACTGCTTTTACCACCAACTCTAACTTCTTTAACTGAACAAGTGGAAAATTTAGCAAATCAGGTTAACAGCGCCAACAACAATGATAATCAATGAAGAAACATGGGAGGAGAATATGTTAAGATTCCGTGAGGTGGAAACAATCATCGTGTTGTTATTGTTGAAAATTCAAGTTCTAAAGAGGAAGAACCTTACGAGAAAGAGATAGTTGATAATAGAAATTTACATAACCATGATTATCGAGTGAAGGCTTATATTTCATTATTCTATGGAACAATGGGAGTGAAGGAGTTTTAGGATTAGCAGATCGGCGTCAATAGGTTCTTCAACGTTAAAATGGTTGTGATCATGTTGAAGAATATTGTTGTTGTATGGTGGGATAAGCTTGTTGTTCAAAGGCAGTGGCGAAAAAAGGGGTCGGTCATATATTGGAGAAGAATGAAACAATTGATGTTGAAGTGGTTTTTACCAGAGGGTTATGAGCAGATTCATTATAAGATGTATATTGAGTGTGTTTACGAAAAGAAAACTGTAATAGAATACACAATTGAGTTCCTACATTTCTCTATGTGTAATGAATTGGGAGAATCAACGAGTCAGAAAGTGGCTTGATACATCAATGCATTAAAAGGATACTTGTATGAGAAGATGGGTTTATAGGTTGCATGAATCGTAACTAAGGCATTCAGTCTAGCTTTGAAGACAGAATTGAAGGAGAAATCCCCTCTAAAAAATTTCACCTTTTAGGTATTCGCCCCAGAATAACTTTGAATCATTATGCGACAAGGAAAATAATGCAGCAATCAAGGATTCCAACCTTGAGAATAAGATAGCTAGTGTAACACCCCATTTTATACCCCAAAATAAATAAGCATATAATCAGAGAATAAGCATGCATATATACAAAAGGGCGTCACATCGACGTTTTCAAAAACTAAAAGCTTTTAAAAACCGACAGCATTTATCCACAATATACAATACACCTGGTCATTTCATATAACACTTAATATTTAATCACAATCCATCCAGAATATGCATTTACAGCGGAAAATAATACTCATGTATTCCATTAAATGATTCATGTCCCATACCATGATCATATCTCCATAAACAACTCACAAGATAAGCCATAATCATAATCTTTGGCTTAAAGCCTCTCAACAACAAGTAACCAATTAAATAAGTTCACAAGTTATAACAATATACATAAAAAAAATAGAACATGAGTTCAACGCCTAAGCTACCCAGTGTTACATGACCAGAGCATCGACTCGCTACTTAATTACCAAGCAAACTCGGAAGAAATCCGACTAGATCATGCGCAAGCTACTAATCGTCAAAACCTACATGTCGCCAAACGAGGGCAACATTAAAACAGAAGGGTGAGAATACGAACCATTATGAAGAAAGTATAATAAGATACAATGGTTAAATCAACAATTATAGGAATACATTACACCTTGCCTAATCATGTAAATTAATACTAATCAATATCATCACATACATTAAACATACAACAAGTATAAGAGTATAATGTCTCAATACTATATTCTCAATTATGCACATAGCCATAATTATCACATGTTCCCGCATTTAACCAATTACGTATTCAAACTTCACACATTCTCAATTATCAACTGTTGAATGCAGTATAGGGCAAGCAACAAAAAAAGATTTGGAAATATTGATCCGGGAATTATCGTCCTCAGAGATGGAGAGATGCCATTCAACAGTTTCTACGATTTCGAGCTTGGGTTTGAATGAGCAAAAAGTAAACAAAGATATAGACAGGAAAAGAATAAACACATTCTTAGAAGAGAACTAACTTATCAGGAATGTAAATATATTCACTCTTCACAAACATACACTTACCGACCCGTTATACTCAACCTACGATACTCATCTATGTTATCACGTATCTCTCACATAAGCGTCCATCTCTGGAGCACAAACGAGATCATCTCACAACTAAGCTTATCTCTAACGCGAAGTCACGAGAACATCCATGTTCTCGCGTCGGCGATCTCTCGCGCGCCGCTCAAACACGAAAGCATTAAGAACAGATACAAACAATGAATGCTAGCTCTAAATCTATCTCTAGAGTTCAGAACCAACAGATTATCATCCTAGATAAGGATTCAAGAAGTTTATCTCTAAAGCAACCCAAATCCCCAGCATAGAGCAAAAATCCAGGATAACATCAACACAGATTTGTAAAGCAAGTTAAATATAACATTATAATCGGTAAATATACATAAGATTCAAATAAATATACAAACAAAACCCAACCAAAGAAATACACAGAGAAGAGAAGAGATAAACCAAACATCTCGCGGGTTGTCAGCTCCGGTTGATGAGAAATCCACCTCCGATCTTCCAAGTGCATGACCCAGTGTTGTTTTCTAAGCTAATCTTACTCTAAGAATGAAAATGATGGAGTTGGAACCAAAAACTCTCCAAAACCATAACCCTAAAATGGTTCAAATGAAGAAATATAAACACATTTTCTGCTACGGCCGCTTAGCGGCCAAATCTCGCTTAGCGGACTACACGTATTACAAAAATATCAAGAACAGTAAACAGGCCTCCGCTTAGCGGCCAGAGCTGCCGCTTAGCGGCCAGGGAAATTTGGTTCGCCCCTAGAAAGCGCGCTTACACGCCGCTCAGCGGCGCTCTCTGCACAAAACTTGCTTATTTGATCCAAAATCGCGCAATCGGAGCCGTGCCTTCGACACTTTATTCCTCGAGGCTCCAATAAGCATGAATACCTATAAAAACAAAGGAAAAACTATTAAACGGTATATAAAACATATAAAAACTAAATAATGTGAATATATACACAAAAGTGGGGATTTTATTACAAAATCAGAATGAATAGAATCGATAAGTGCCACAATTATATACTCAAAATAACAACATTTTGGCACTTATCAAACTCTCCCCAACTTGAAACTTTGTTTGTCCTCAAACAATGTCAAATAAATCAAAGAATCAAAAGTAATAAACCAAAGAATTGTGAATCAACAAGTTTTGAAAACCAAAAACAAATGTATGGCTCAATACAAAAACGTATAAACAAAGTAAATACTTACCACTATCCTACAACGACAACATGTAAATGAAACTAATCCTAAGTACAAAAAGCATACAAAACATTCTAACACAATACAAGCTATCTCATGAATCACACCTAGCAAAATTTCATCAATGGATGAAGAACATACAAAGGTGAGGGACTTTTAACACTCATCCAACAATCTTGCAAACAAAAGATTAAATTATGCATTCATCCAAAAATCACATTGAAGATACAAAAGCAAGAATCACAAGGACTTTTCAAGGCTGTAATGTGGCTTGGTTAGCAAACAAGGGATATGTCCTAAGGCTAATCGAAACAAAAACTTGCCTAAACCTAAGGGAGTGATCAATCCACCAAAGATTCAAACAACAAAATATCGATTAAACTTCTTCCTTAACCACAAGTTTCTCAAACCAATCACAATACTTCTTAGCACAATTATTCACTTCTCTTTTCTTTTTGTTTTTCAAAACTTTTTTCTCCTTTTTTTCTTTCTTTTTCTTTTCTTTTCTTTACACATTTTTTTCTTTTCTTTTCAACCTCATAGCAACAACCAAATAAGTAGAAACCATTTTCTCCCCAACTTGAATTCAACCACACCATCATGTGAATACTCCCTACTTTCTAAGGCAAGGTAAGAATTCATACCAAAAATCATGGTTGAGGGTTCAAGAAAACAAAAATCAATCATCCATGCAAAAATGAGAACTAAACACTCAAAGATAAGCATTTAGCCAAAACAACATGGACATTGACAAAAAGCTCAAAAGGGTTAACAAATGATCACACACTCACAAGGTGAATTGACTATTTAGTTATGGTGGTTGTGCTCAAAATGAAACAAAATGCCTTGATCCTTTTCATGCTTTCATAAAATCAACATAAACAAAAGATTAAGCATAATAAAATCCAGTTAAAACAAAGATTGTGGCCTCCAGCATATATGAACAATGGAAAGCTTCCTCACATTTATGGTTTGGGAACTAAAGTGATTCAATCAATAAGCAAGTAATGCAAAAGAATGAATGGCATGGTAATTGTACAAATGAAAAGTTTCCTAAACATGCTATGCTATAGAAAGCGATAAATGAGTACCTTGAATGATACGACTTCAAAAACAATATCCTACCATACATCCGCAAGTTGAAACACTCAAGCTTTGGAAAATCACCTCAAAAATCTTTGAATCACCGAACAAAATTTGAGTACAAACAACCAATAAAAGAATTAGAAAAATAACACTAGTATATACTACTAATTAGCCTTGGTGAGAGTGGGAAAAAGGAGTGAACCGAGTGGAATGGGAACCCCACTGGTACAAAGCAAGAAAACATAATTTTGCTGTCATCGCTTAGCGGAGCTAGGCTCGCTTAGCGATGACAGAAAAAACCAGAAAAATCAGAACAGAAATAGCTGTTCCCATCACTCACCACTTCACCTAAATACCTCATAAACAGAAATATAAACAACATTTACAACCGTTGGGGTGCCTCCCAACAAGCGCTTGTTTTACGTCGTTAGCTCGACGCCTTTATTGTTTCGGTGTTTGGAAAGTAGCCTCCTCCCGTCATGCCATGGTGACATCTCACCGCACAAGCCTAAAGAAAGTTTCCTAACCAAAACACTCAACAAACATTACGGGTACAAATATATACAACAATTATACGAACATAAAAGAAAACTCAAGTATACAATTATGTACACAAACCAACACATATGCACAAGTATGGAACACAAACAACTATTATCATACAAAAAGAGACAAGTTGGTGAATGTTGGATTCACAAGTTGTAAAGCGAAGATTTGTTATTAAAGAGCTCATTCGAGATCAACATGTTTCACCAACATTCACCAATAAAAGTATACTTATATATAACATATACAAGTAAACTTATATGGTGAACATAAACAAGTAAACATGTACAAGTAAATATATATACAAGTGAAACTATACAATATATACGATATATACAAAGCTCAAAACCATGAAAACTATTGCGATGCAATCCACAACCATCCCCGGCAACGGCGCCATTTTGTTGAATGCAGTATAGGGCAAGCAACAAAAAAAGATTTGGAAATATTGATCCGGGAATTATCGTCCTCAGAGATGGAGAGATGCCATTCAACAGTTTCTACGATTTCGAGCTTGGGTTTGAATGAGCAAAAAGTAAACAAAGATATAGACAGGAAAAGAATAAACACATTCTTAGAAGAGAAATAACTTATCATGAATGTAAATATATTCACTCTTCACAAACATACACTTACCGACCCGTTATACTCAACCTACGATACTCATCTATGTTATCACGTATCTCTCACATAAGCGTCCATCTCTGGAGCACAAACGAGATCATCTCACAACTAAGCTTATCTCTAACGCGAAGTCACGAGAACATCCATGTTCTCGCGTCGGCGATCTCTCGCGCGCCGCTCAAACACGAAAGCATTAAGAACAGATACAAACAATGAATGCTAGCTCTAAATCTATCTCTAGAGTTCAGAACCAACAGATTATCATCCTAGATAAGGATTCAAGAAGTTTATCTCTAAAGCAACCCAAATCCCCAGCATAGAGCAAAAATCCAGGATAACATCAACACAGATTTGTAAAGCAAGTTAAATATAACATTATAATCGGTAAATATACATAAGATTCAAATAAATATACAAACAAAACCCAACCAAAGAAATACACAGAGAAGAGAAGAGATAAACCAAACATCTCGCGGGTTGTCAGCTCCGGTTGATGAGAAATCCACCTCCGATCTTCCAAGTGCATGACCCAGTGTTGTTTTCTAAGCTAATCTTACTCTAAGAATGAAAATGATGGAGTTGGAACCAAAAACTCTCCAAAACCATAACCCTAAAATGGTTCAAATGAAGAAATATAAACACATTTTCTGCTACGGCCGCTTAGCGGCCAAATCTCGCTTAGCGGACTACACGTATTACAAAAATATCAAGAACAGTAAACAGGCCTCCGCTTAGCGGCCAGAGCTGCCGCTTAGCGGCCAGGGAAATTTGGTTCGCCCCTGGAAAGCGCGCTTACACGCCGCTCAGCGGCGCTCTCTGCACAAAACTTGCTTATTTAATCCAAAATCGCGCAATCGGAGCCGTGCCTTCGACACTTTATTCCTCGAGGCTCCAATAAGCATGAATACCTATAAAAACAAAGGAAAAACTATTAAACGGTATATAAAACATATAAAAACTAAATAATGTGAATATATACACAAAAGTGGGGATTTTATTACAAAATCAGAATGAATAGAATCGATAAGTGCCATAATTATATACTCAAAATAACAACATTTTGGCACTTATCATCAACTAGTACAAATATCACCACAACACCAAGTATACATAATCAATTACCAAACTCATACACATAGCATTACGAAATCAATGTACATAATCAATTATTCGCTCGTACACTTATCACAACAACATAATGCACATAATCAATTATCACAATCATGCACATATCACGACAACATAATGCACATAATCAACTATCACTTAACTCTAATGTGACTCAATGAAACATGTGACACTATGCATGTGGTACCAATGTGAAATTCTAAGTTTCACCGGCCTCCGATTCATATCTCTAGAATCTAAGCCACACTTCTGATCCGGACAAGACCAAAGTCCACCAATTGTAAACATATAGTTTACGGCTTCCGATTCACTCTAGAATCCAAGCCCGCTTATTTTTCAAAGCAGATCCACCTGTTTTTCAAGGCACACTATGATATGAATGTATGTACAATATCACAAATATATGCAATTAAGATCATCTCTACCATCTTAACTTTCCGCCTATCACAATAATTCAACTCTAGGAATTATCCACCAATTGTACACAACATTCACAACACACACACATCATTCACATATAAGAGGCCAATTAATCAATTACGATTCACACAACCCAATTAACACTAGTAACCATACTATCTCATGTTAATTCTCATTTAACGATTATATATGATCACACACTTTCAACATCAAGAAATTAATCATTAGAATTAACGCTAACCAACTATTCACAGAGAATCAATATTAGCACAACATCATAGCATATACATATATTATTCTCAACATACATATTCAAGCCAAAACACAATTACGGACGAATCCTCAAAATACCGTAATTTATCGACAAACCGAATAATTGATCCAACTTCAAGTATATTCCAATCAATTAAAAACATTGCAATTAATTTAACCATGAATTTAATCCACCAATTACTAATCACACCATATTAATTTTAATTCTATTATATCTCTATTCCATTTTTCCAATTTCTAGTATTCATATGAAAGACATTTTATTTTACTGGTTATTGTTTCGCACTTTACTTTTCCTACTATTTTCCATTATATATCATTCTATTGTTCCAATTATATTTCATATCATAAAAAAATAGTCAATTTCAATTTGTCTCACACCATGATACATCACTTCTTAAGTAACAGTGAGTAGGCAAAGAATAAACAGGGTATGAATATGAACTGTGCGGAAACAAATAATAGCACACACCGAAGACACCAATGAAATGAATTTATTAAGCATAAATTAGGTGTATCATTTCCAATTTTATACCATTAATATATATAGGTACATAAATTAATAGTATGTTAAAACATTAAAGCAAAACAAAAAAACAACAGCACACGAAAATGAAATGGGAATGAACCCCATACTGATCGTCATCCATCATCCAGCACACATTGAAACAGAAAAAAAAAAAAAAGAAATACGAGTGCTATAAATGGGGTTGCCGAACGACACCCCTTCCCCCAAATTCCAACTGCCGTCCGTCAAGGGCTTGGTGCCATCCGCCATGCAAGTCTCGCCGTCCGTCAAGGACTGGCTACTGCCGGTAGTCATGGCGTGTTGCCGGCCGTCAATGGCTTAGTCCATATTTTCTTTCGTTTCTCATCAATTCCAACACGCACAAATTTGTAACAGTTTCAAATTTACTTCAGTACCCTATTTTCTATCATTAAATCAATTTCTCATTTCATTTCTCATTTCCATTAATCCTAGTTTATGAACTCAGTTCCATAGCAAAGCACGATACAATATCAGGAACACAATTTCATGGATTAAACCAAAAACAAAATCTAATCATGTCAATCTACCCTTTGACCCATTATACTAGCCCATAATGATAGGGATTCTCCCCCTTACCTCTTCAATGTGCTTCAAACCCTAGCTTTTGCCCCTTGTTGTTCTTCCCCTTTCTTCCTCTTCCTCCTCTCTAAAATGAGCCAAAGTTATGATACCTCTACTCTTCCCAAACCCTTATTATATTATTCATATTGGGCTTAACCCATATAATTCCACTTCCTAACTAATTAGGCCCAATTGATAAAATAGAGTAGTCAAATAAATAATTATGCTCCAACAAATAATATTATTACCCTTAATATTACTTTCTGATTAATCCAATTAAATCCGACTTTATCTCAAATAAATAAAAATCCAATAATAATATTATTTCTAATATTATTTCTCTACATATTCCACTTTATTAATTCTTCGATTAACCGAATAAATTCCAACTTCACTTAATAATCCGAACATGTTTCTCAATAACACCAACGATCCAAATAATTATCAAACTTCGTCCAAATTAAGTAAATAAATCCTTATTTAATTTAATTAGCCAATTAATAAAATTCGGACTGTTACAGCTAGCAGCTCTAGCGGTGCCCAGCAGGGTAAAGTACTAGTTCAGGGACAAAATAATCCATATGATAAACTCACTGGAAACACATGTTATCATTGTAATGGAAGAGGTCACAAATCAAATGTTTGTCCGACAAGAAGAGTCGTTGTTGTTGCGGAAGAAATGGAAGAGAAAGAGGAAAGAGTTGGACATGAGTTGAGAACGATGAATATGCAAGGGTTGAGTTTATAGATGAAGGATCTAACGATAGGGTAAATTTTGTGCTGCAGATAATTTTACTAGATTCCAAAGATGAATGGTAACGCAAGAATTTGTTTAAAACATATTATTCTATCAAGAACAAGGTGTGTAATCTAATTGTCAATACTAACAACATGGAAAATATGGTGTCACGAAAATTGGTAGATTATTTTAAATTGTCCACAAAATTTTATGAAAAGCCATACACCCTCAATTGGATAAACAAAGGCTCTCAAGTTCGAATAATACTAGCTTGTAGAGTTCTTATCTCTATCGAAAAGCAATACAGAGAAGAGGTACTTTGTGATGTTCTTGATATGGATGTTTATTATACTTTACTTGGTAGGCATTGGCAGTTTAATAATGATACCGCTTATCGAGGGCGGGATAACGTGATGATGTTTATATCGGGGGCACACATAAAATTGTTACGGTTGTTGTTTTGCACTTTGATAAGAATCTAGAAGGAAATAAGTCCAGTTTTTTGGAGATGACACGGAGTAAAAAGGAATTTGATGAGGTTGTTAAAGAAACTGAATTTTCTATAAAGTGATGAGTAAAGGGCTGATGAGTGTTGTAAAGGAGAAAACAATAATTCCAAAATAAGTGTTAGAAAATCTAAAGGATTTCAAAAAATTGATCGCGATAAGCTATGAAACGATTTGTCTTCTGTGCGAGATAAATGCTGAAAAGTTAAAGCTTTCAATATGAGAGACGATATGATGGTGTTTCTATATAAAGATGAACTTTCAATGATACTTACAACAGGATGCAGCCACGCAAGCATAACCCGAATCTAATGAATATATCAAATACTTTCAATGTTGCTGACATTCATGAATATTAAGTAGATGAGATTTTTTATAAAGAAGATAACTCGGGATCAAGTTTTTCAGAGGTTTTTAAGCCATCTGAATTTGTTTTAAACTCAAAAACGGTATTTTAATATTTTTCTATAATTTTCTATTTTATTTTATTTTTAATTAAAATTTCATTATGATTTCTTTTTTGTATTTTATTTTTGTTATGGATTAAAAGCAAATTCTTTATGTATTTAAAAACGTTTCCGCAATTATCTCAAGTAACCGAGTTTAATTGTAAAGTTTATGGTCCATATTGTTTAAGTATAGAGCTTTTAACCTCTCTTTTAAGAGAAATTGATCCGAGTGAAGTAGGACAGAGAGAGAGAGTTACGTGAGAAATAAACTACTTCTTCGCCTGATTTGCGAAGAAAGGCGGAGAGAGAAGATATTTAGTGATTATTTCACATTTACCCATTCAATGTAGCATAGTTAATTATATTGAAAAATGAAAACATGAATGTACGCAAACTTACTAAAATAATATGGATGGGATATTTGTTTTCCACCTAATGTGTTGTTATTTTAATTTATTAAATAAGAGTGATGAATTAATTATACTAATTTAAAACATTAGCTATATTAAGAAATAATATAATAACCAACCCGGGGATGTGTTTATGGATGTGTTTGGATTAATGATAAATAAAATTGATTTAAAATTTCGATAGAATTGAATTTGACATAATTAATTTATATTTAAATACATTTATGTAAATGAGTTGAACAATTAATTAAAGTGTAAAAATCACCTCGAATCAATTTTAGAAAAAGAAGCTACATTTTCTAACTTCAAATAAAATCAATTCTATAAAAAAATCAATTCTACTTTTAATTCTACTTTTATTAAAACAAACACCTCAAAATCACCCAGAATCAATAAAATTAATTTTAGATCTTCTTAAAATCAATTTGCTATGAATTAGTTTAAATAATTGAAATGCTATGAATTTAAATAATTGAAATGTTATGATATTAACTAATATAAATTTAAAACTTTATTGGATGATTATTTATTTTATAAAAAATAAATATTTGAGTTCATGTATAGTTAGAAAATATTTAGAAAACATTTAAGAAAACTACTAGAAAATATATTTTAAATAATATAAAATTGTTTATTGACTTTTTTTAATTTATGTATTTTAGTCCTTCCAAAAGTAAATACACTTCTCTCCCATATTTCTCTTATACTTCTTTTATATCAAACAACACACCAACTCTATTATATTTCTCGTCTATTTTTCTCTTATCATATTCTTTTCTTTCTTCTCACAACCAAACGCGATATACAATTCACATTGTCACATTATATTTCTCATCTATTTTTCTCTTATCATATTTCTTCTCATTTTCTCTCATCTCGCATGCTTCTACCTATCATCGCATGTTTTGCTTCTATAGTTCATCGTGTCCTAGATAAAGGCAGACAAGAAATTGGCGGTGAAAATCAATAATTTCCCTTGTCAAAAGAGTTCCTACCAACTATCATCATTTGCACTAGGTTCTTCATTTATGAGTAATAGTGGTAGTTACTGTGGGAATAGGCATAGAAGAACTGATTTTCTAGTAATGGATAAGAATTTTTTACTGTCCTGCCATCTTTTTAGGAACAAATACCCAATATGCCATACTTTCACACTTTTTCCCAATATGCCATGTTTTCAAAAAAAAAAACTGATTTATAGAGCATCCGCCCTTTGAATGGGCGGAGCCTCTCTTTTTTTAGGTACATCCGCCCTTTGAATGGGCGGAGCAGTGTTACGTATTTTTTTTTTTTAAAATTCTAATTAAATTAAAAACAAATTTAAATAATATAATAAATATTATAATAAATATTATAATTAATAATAAACCAATAATATATATTAAAAATATTATAATAAAATATAATTTTAATTTCACAACATCTTTATAAAAATTTGTATTATTTAATTAAATTATTTTATTATATATTAATCATATTATTATTAATAAAATAATAATATATATATGTTAATTATTTTTTGTTTTAAATTTATAAATTAATACAATTAATTTTTTTAATTTTAAAATAAATTGAATTAAAATATATTAAATAACATTTATATAAATAAAATACTTTTAATTGATAAATTAAGTTACAATGCAATTAAGAAAAATAAAATTACAATAAAGTGAAGTAAACGGTATTTAATTGCCACCTCGACCCGGTCGGCGTAACCGTTGGTTGGTTCCACAATTAGGAGGATGTCCATCTCTCGTACTTCTTCTACGAGGCCCTTCATCATTTGCAGGTTGAGTAGAAGGACCTATCTCATATCCGCGGTCATATAATTCTTCGACCATTTCTTCATTGATAAAATCAGACGCCGTCGCACTGCCATAACTCAATCTGGTCCCCTCGTTATTCCAATCCTGTTGAGTGGTGTTATGCATTGAGGTTTGCATGTTGACATAGTTTTCTTGAGTGGTGTTAGGGGTAAATTGTTGTGATTGAGAAAAAGGCATTTGTTGTTGGGGGGTTTGATAGTTGTGGTATTGTTGTTGGTTATAAGATGTAGATGGGTTATGTTGGGTAGTGGTATGTTGCATTTGGGTGTATTGGGGTGTTTGGTAGTGGTGTTGGTAGGTTGGGAAAGGGGTAGGTTGTGAGAATGGTGTTTGTGGTTGGGTGTATGAAGTATATGGGTTTTGGTGATGATATTGTTGGCTTGGGGTAAAAGGTGGTTGTGTTGGATTGAAATTTTGTTGGGTGTTTTGAAAATGTTGTTGCATGTTAGGGATAGGTGGTCTGGATTGTTGGAAGTTTGAGGTGGAGGGTTGGCTACGAGGGTCAAACAAATATCTATTTGGCGATAAATACAAATTTGACACAGTGGCATACCATGACATGTAGTCTGGGCTCGGTTTACATTCTTGAGGCATGATTTCCCCCTGCAAGACAGTTTTATGGCGATTATGCCATTGACGACGCTCATTCTTGTAATGGTCTTTCCAATCATCGTATGGCCATTGATCGGATAATTGACTTTTATGATACTCTTCCATGCAAGTTGGAGGATCCGGAATGCCCTGTTTAATGCCAAATTGGAGCTTAACCCTATCTGAATGATGCATTTCAACATAAGTGAAGCTTATGATAAAAGTTTTTGAACTCCACACGCCACTATCAGTTGGTTCCAGATCTTCGAGTTCGAGATAGGGCCTCCATGTAAACTGTTACATACAATTATTTAGTTAAAAAATAGTTAAATGAAATAGTAGTAATTGATTTAAGTGTTAAATATATTACATCAATCGGCTCGAAATGATCAATGAACGTTCGATATCCAGGAGCACAATGATGGGGTGTTTTTTCATAATTCATCCCATGTGCAGACCACCTAAAAAAAGAAATAATTAGTACCTAAAAAAATAAAGATATAATTGTAAAAATATTTAAAACGTACTTAGTTGCATATGGAAAAATGTATGGGTTACGATTCTCTGGTGCCAGTCTCGACATTCTCGACCACCCCCAGGCTTGAAGTAAGACTCCACAACCTGCAAAATTATGCACTTCTTTTTTGGCGCATCTACACAGGTGTCTGTACAGATGTGCTAGAGTTGCAGATCCCCAGCTATACTGACCTGTTTTATTAAAATCAGATAATAATGGTAAATACTGCAGATGTATAGTGTTACCATTAGTATCAGGAAATAATAGACCACCAAAAAGCAACAAAATATAAACTCTAGCTTTTTGTAAAATTTCTTCGATGGTGGAAGCATCGGTTAATGTCATTTGGTTTTCATATTTTTCTTTGAGCCAAGTCATTTTAATAAATTGGCCCTTTCTACTTGTGTTTGTTAATGGTTCACCCAGTAGTTCTTCAGCGATAGAATAAGACACAGATGTAGATCCAGCTACTGCGAAACCATTGATACGTAAACCCATCAACATATGAACATCTTCAAGCGTAATGGTGCATTCACCGGTTGGTAGATGGAAAGTGTGGGTTTCTGGTCGCCATCTTTCGCATAAGGCTAGGAGGAATTTTCTATCTACGCCATAAGAGGTAATGTTTATGACATGGCCAAATCCCGCTTGTTGCAAATACGGGCGTATCATATCGTCGACTTCAACAAAACTATGTGACCGAGGACGAAATTTGTTTATATCCTGAAATACAATAATAACAACAAATAATTAATTTAACTAAAAATTATATCAAGCGAATAAAAAAAATTATAAAGATACTTACATATGCCATAATGTTGTTCGGTGTGCCTCGATGTTCTTCTCCGAGTGTTAACAAAGACATTTTTTTGTTATGAGGGTAAGAAATTGTAGGATAGAAATACTTGAAAAATGTATGAGAAGAAATAAAGTGAGAGTGAAATTGTATTGTGAAAGGTATTTGAATGAGAATGAAATTTGAATTGAGAAAGGTATTTGAATGAGAATGAAATTTGAATTGAGAAAGGTATTTGAATGAGAATGAAATTTGAATTGAGAAATATAGTAAAAATTTAGAGTAGTTGGTGTTAGATAGTAAATATTAATTGAATGTAATTTAATTTGTGACAGAAAATTCAAAATTTCGTTGAATTCAATAAGTTCCGCAGATCAAATGGGCGGAACAATTTATTTTCGTTGACTTCCGCATCTGGAATGGGCGGACATGTGTTAATGTTCTCTGACTTCCGCATCTGGAATGGGCGGACCTGTATTAATTTTCTGACCAATTAATGCTGTCCGCATCTGGAATGGGCGGACCCCATTTAATTTTGTTGACTTCCGCAGATTCATTGGGCGGAGCTGTATCTTTTTCCTGACATCCGCAGATCCATTGGGCGGATGTGTGTTAATTGCATTTATTCAGCCAACGAGAATTAAAGTCTGGTATTAAAAATAGTTCAACCATTATTTATCACACTCTTGCATGTATATTGTCCACACTCTTGCTTCTATATTGTCCACACTCTTGTATCTAAATTTTTCACATAAAATTATGTCTACACAATATATTGTGAATGCTCATTACAAAGGAGAAATTCAGTCATCTGATGCTGTTGGGATTATTTTTGCAAACACAGAAATTTGTCGTTTGAAGATAAGCAGAAATCCTAATTTTGATTACCTGCGGAGTAGGTTGGAATCAAAGCTGCAAGCTGGTTCGATTTCTCAAATTATTTACCGAAATGTAATTTTTTTCGGTAATGATAATGTGAAATTTGTTCCTCTGAAGGTCCGAGACGACGATGATGTCGAAACAATGTTTGCGAATCATGAAATTACTGGCTTTGATTACATTGATCTCTACATAAAATTTCAAAGAGTTGAACAAGAAAATGCAGCAATAATTCCTAATGAAAATGTTGAAGAAGACGATGATGAAGAAACTGAAGCACAAGTTGATGATTTATTTACCACTCTGTTCGAAACAGATGCAATCAATGAAGAGGAGCAACAAATTCCAGTTGAAAATGTGTATTGTCCACCGCCCCACCTTACAACATTGCAACTTACTGAAGACCAACCTTCGTTTGCATGGCCACGGGGTCCCCGTCTTCCGATGGAGGGTGAGATAGCTGTGGGTAACCAGTTTAAAACAAAAGCCGAATGTGTTCGTGCCATCTCAAAATATCATATGAAACAATGTATTGATTTCAAGGTGAATTTTTCTGACAAAAAAAGATATGAAATATGTTGTAGAAACGCTACATGCAAGTTTCGACTTTTGGCGTCCTTTCGAAAGAGGAGCGACCTATGGGAGATAGGCATTATGAACCCACTACATAGTTGTTCAACAACTATGTTCAATCAAGATCATATGCAACTTAGCTCTCAGATAATGTGTCAACATTTAATGCCCCTTGTTGATAAGGACCCTTCAACTAAGGTGAGCGTCTGTATTAGTGAGATTGTGTCTGAATTCAAATTTACTCCGTCGTACAAGAAAACATGGATTGCAAGGAATAAGGCTATCGAACAGGTATACGGTAACTGGGAGAACTCATACAATGAGCTGCCACACTACTTGTTAGCTCTCAAGAAATTTGTTCCTGGTACAGTGGTAGAAATGCAAACACTTCCCGTATATACAGATGACGGAACTGTTGTCAATGGAAAACAAATTTTTCATCGACTTTTCTGGGCATTCCAACCAAGCATTAGAGGGTTTGCATATTGCAAACCTATACTTCAGGTTGATGGTACCTGGTTATATGGTAAGTACAAAGGTACTCTACTAATGGCGGTAGCTCAAGATGGAAATAGTAATATCTTTCCAGTTGCTTTTGCCCTTGTGGAGGGGGAGACCGCAGATGGTTGGGGTTTCTTTCTAAAGAACTTGAGAATGCATGTAGCCCCTCAGCCTGGCTTGTGTTTGATTTCAGACAGGCATGCATCAATTGAAAGTGCTTACAATAATCCAGAGAATGGTTGGCATGAGCCTCCATCTGTACATGTCTATTGTATCAGACATATCGCACAAAATTTCATGAGGGAGATCAAAGACCGTAACCTCCGAAAAAAAGTTATCAATATGGGTAAGTATAAATTTCCTATTATTATATTTGGTAAATTATATGTATATGTTAGTAACTCATTTTTTTGTAATTATCAGGGTACGCTTTGAACCAACCAACATTCCACTACTACAGAAATGAAATTGGTATGGCTAATGGTGATGCTTTGAGATGGCTAGACAATATTCCATTGGAAAAGTGGACGAGGGCATTTGATGGAGGTCGGCGTTGGGGTCACATGACAACAAACCTGGTCGAATCGATGAACTCGGTATTCAAAGGGACACGTAATCTACCTATTACGGCATTGGTGCGTGCAACATACTATAGGATGGGAACACTTTTTGCTGAAAGGGGTGCTAAGTGGAGTGCAGTATTGAGTTCTGGACAAACATTTACAGAAAGTTGCATGAAGGTGATGAAAGAAGAAACGGCAAAATCCAGCACGCATCATGTAAGAATATTTGACTATAACCATAACACTTTCAGTGTGAAGGAGACAATGGACCATGGTGAAGGAAAGCCTATGGGAGATTACAAGGTAAACCTAAGAGATCTTTGGTGTGACTGTGGAAAGTATCAAGCTTACCATGTTCCTTGTTCACACGTTATTGCTGCATGTTCTGTGGTGCGCCAAGACGCCTATGCTCTACTGTCCGACGTTTACAGAGTCTCAAACTTATTCGGTGTTTACAGCACAAGTTTTCAAGTACTACCATTAGATGAGTATTGGCCCTCCTTTGAAGGAGATCAAATTTGTCACAACCCATTGATGCGGAGGAACAAGAAAGGTCGTCCGGTGAGCTCACGTATTAGAACAGAAATGGACAACTATGATAAGTTAGAGAGAAAATGTGCGTTGTGTCGTCTTCCTGGTCACAACCGAACGAATTGTCCAAATGTTGGAACCAGTAATGCATAGTGTTTTATTTTGTTGTTAAATTTTATGCACCATTATTAATAAAGTGTCGTCTTTCGCATTTAACATAAATAACATTACAATTACGACAACACAGATCTTTCGCATTTAACATAAATAACATTACAATTACGACAACACATATAACATATATTAAAATAGATAATATATGCATGCTTTCGTCTAGTCCCATCAAGTCAGTCATGCCCCATACTGCCACTCTTTATTTTGGACAGTCAAATACGCATGCTTTCGTCTAGTCCCATCAAGTCAGTCATGGCCCATACTGCCACTCTTTATTTTGGACAGTCAAATACGCATGCTTTCGTCTAGTCCCATCAAGTCAGTCATTGATCAGTGTGTCTACATTTATCATACATGTTAGGCGTGCTTGTAAACAGTACGCAACATCATTACTTTTTTCTACCCACTACTATTATAAATTAGGGGCTACTATGGTTGAGTTTACACACAGATACACAAACTCCAAATACCAAACAATCACACAAACACAACCATGCCTCGCCGGACAACCATTAGGCCAGATGGATGTCACCGGACAACAGAGTTGCCGCCCCGGAGATCAACATGGTGTGCCGAACCTGAACCGGAGTATCGCAGAAGGACCGGACATGTCATATTCTCCACCGTCAAACCTCCCATGCCGGTTATGTTTTGGAATATCTCTTCCGTCGAGCAACTCAAGAGGACTCTCTTGAGATTTTTAGAGGGGGAGTACGAGGCCGGCGAACAGATAAGAAGCATCAAGAGGCTTAAAACAAGGGCCGATGCTGTGACTGGAGCAACGATAACTTTCTGGGATAACGTGGAATACGACATTGATGCCATTCAAATGATGCATGGACCTAATGACATTGTTTTAACCGTGGTGATTTCTTAGATGTTTTAGTTTATCTTTTTCTGTTGATTATTTTCTATGTACCTTTTAATTAATGAATGAACTACTCTTTTCCGTGGACGCTCGAGTTAGGTGATTCACTGATCTTATCTGTTGCAATTTAAATTCTAATTAAATTAAAAACAAATTTAAATAATATAATAAATATTATAATTAATAATAAACCAATAATATATATTAAAAATATTATAATAAAATATAATTTTAATTTCACAACATCTTTATAAAAATTTGTATTATTTAATTAAATTAATTTTTAATGAAATTTTGTTGGGTGTATGAAGTATATGTGTTTTAATAATAATATGATTAATAAAGTATTTTATTTATATAAATGTTATTTGATATATTTTAATTCAATTTATTTTAAAATTAAAAAAATTAATTGTATTAATTTATAAATTTAAAACAAAAAATAATTAACATATATATATTATTATTTTATTAATAATAATATGATTAATATATAATAAAATAATTTAATTAAATAATACAAATTTTTATAAAGATGTTGTGAAATTAAAATTATATTTTATTATAATATTTTTAATATATATTATTGGTTTATTATTAATTATAATATTTATTATAATATTTATTATATTATTTAAATTTGTTTTTAATTTAATTAGAATTTAAAAAAAAAAAAAATATGTAACACTGCTCCGCCCATTCAAAGGGCGGATGTACCTAAAAAAAGAGGCTCCGCCCATTCAAAGGGCGGATGCTCTATAAATCAGTTTTTTTTTTTTTTGAAAACATGGCATATTGGGAAAAAGTGTGAAAAGTATGACATATTGGGTATTTGTTCCTAAAAAGATGGCAGGACAGTAAAAAATTCAATGGATAACAGTATACTCCGCATGGTGGAACTAGCGACAGATAACATACTTGGTCCGTAGATTGACAGCAATACAACATTTTATTAGGTGCATGTAAAATGGCATATCCCTTGCATTATGCTTCATTCGATTTTTGTGTGGTCCTTTGCATTAGTTCCACATGAAGCAACAATATTCTTCAGTTTTATTATTGATAACAATCCGTTGTAAGATTCTACTATCGTTTGAATGTGTAGGATTTTATTACTGTTGTGTTGTATGGTGTACTTACCTCTACTAATAAAACCTAGTTATCATTACTGGTCAAAAAAGAGAAACTACCATCAGTTGATTTAGAACATAAGAAATGAATGAAAAAGTACTATCTATAAATATAAGTTTTTCCTTTCCTTTTAAGATTTGTTTTAAAAAGTTGTACCTATAAGCACTCAAAATTTAACCAGCAAGTGATTCGAGTATAAGCTCAACAATTGAGAAGTTAATGGTGCAAATTGACGAAATTGTAAAATATCTCGATACAGGGCTATATAGACATAAACATGAATGTTTAAAAAGGGACAAACCTTCGAATGTAAACTCTGAAAAAAAGTGGGCAAAAGGAAATAAAATAAGCATCATCACAATCACTCCTTACTACAGACAACCTAATTAAGAAGACAAGAAGAATTCCAAGGCAAAAAATGCCTCTTAAGTCTGTGCCCTCGACATCCAGAAGACTGCCACAGAACATTTGATAAATCAAACTTAGAATATACCCTCAAATGATCCAATCTCACTTCTTATCCATGGCAACATAGTTCACATGACATGACAGAGACACCAAAAAAGCAACCACAGCAAAAATAACTTACCATTATCGTATCATTTTGGGCTTAGAAGCATTTTCTGTGGACAATGGATGGACCAGACTCATCGTATTCACCCTTTGATATCCACATCTGCAAAAGAAAAAACATGTTTTAGAATTCAATCTAATTGGCATTAGATATTTTGGTACTAATTTGTTTTAAAATAACCACCTGCTGGAAGGTGCTGAGGGATGCAAGGATTGATCCTCCAATCCAGACACTGTACTTTCTCTCTGGTGGAGCCACAACCTTAATCTTCATGCTGCTAGGAGCCAGGGCAGTGATCTCCTTGCTCATACGGTCAGCAATACCAGGAAACATAGTTGACCCACCACTGAGAACAATGTTTCCATACAGATCCTTTCTGATATCAACATCACACTTCATTATAGAGTTGTAAGTGGTTTCATGAATTCCAGCAGCTTCCATTCCAATCATAGATGGCTGGAAAAGGACTTCTGGGCAACGGAACCTCTCAGCTCCGATAGTGATAACTTGTCCATCAGGAAGCTCATAGTTTTTCTCAATAGAAGAACTGCTCTTTGCAGTCTCAAGTTCTTGTTCATAATCCACAGCAACATAAGCAAGCTTCTCTTTTATGTCACGGACAATTTCCCGCTCAGCTGAGGTGGTGAACATATACCCTCTCTCAGTGAGGATCTTCATCAAAGACTCAGTTAGATCACGACCAGCAAGATCCAAACGAAGGATGGCGTGAGGGAGAGCATAACCCTCATAGATTGGCACAGTGTGACTCACACCATCACCGGAATCCAACACAATACCTGTTTCAAAAATGATTAAATTAAGGGGCAGAATAATGGAATGAAAAAAGGTATGTTTTGAGACAGGGATAAAATATTAATTACAAACCTGTTGTACGACCACTGGCATAGAGGGAGAGAACAGCCTGGATGGCCACATACATGGCAGGTACATTGAAGGTCTCAAACATGATTTGGGTCATCTTTTCTCTGTTGGCCTTTGGGTTCAATGGAGCCTCAGTTAGAAGCACTGGGTGCTCCTCAGGAGCAACACGCAATTCATTGTAAAATGTGTGATGCCAGATCTTTTCCATGTCATCCCAGTTACTGACTATGCCGTGCTCAATGGGGTACTTAAGAGTAAGAATACCTCTTTTAGATTGGGCTTCATCACCAACATAGGCATCCTTCTGACCCATCCCAACCATGACACCAGTATGACGAGGTCGGCCAACAATACTTGGAAACACAGCCCTAGGAGCATCATCACCAGCAAATCCAGCCTACACACAGATTATATATCAACATATCAGTCAATAACAAAAAAAAGAGAATCAAACATACAAACATAACAAAAAGAAGAAAAAAAAATTACAAAGTACTAACCTTCACCATTCCAGTTCCATTGTCACAAACAAGGGGTTGAATATCCTCAGCATCAGCCATCTTTTACAAACTACAGTATCAACGAATTACATTATCAATACTAACAAATTCAGATGGACAACCCACAGAATTGCCAATTACAAGTTTGAAAAATTAGTTTTACTTCAAAAAAAAAAAAATACTATACATAAACCGAAAAAAGTTCACATTGTATATAACAAGCACAATTATCCACAGCACTGAAGCAAAGAAATGAAATAACACAGTAATATCTGATTTACTTTATCAAGTATTTAGCTTAGATACTTCGAGGTCTGCAAAGTAGAAAGTAGAGCATTTTAATGTCAAACTAACAAGAATTTAGAGATAATATTCATAATGCCATAAAATAAACATCGGATGAAAGAATGTGCAACCTTCCATCATAAGTACTAAATCTTTGACGTCAATTTACTACTTCGACTCAGTGTATCTCAACTTTCAAAATACAAAATGAAGTTCTATATAGGAAAACTAGGGTTACAAACCGAAGAAACGGAAAGATTCACAATTTCACAAATCAAAACTCAGATCAGACCATAAATCCAGTCAACAAATAATCAACATAACCAAAACTGCTTAAAGTAAATCCACAAAATCAGAATCAGTTCAAACTGATTCCAGATCCAGTATGCAGAAGATCAGAATCAGATAAAGCAATAATCCATAAGCACCAATCAGATCACAGATCAGTAACTAGTTAACCACGATCTACTCTATATCAGTTACACAGATCAAGTAATATCAATAACAATCGCAATTATAAATTAGGGAAAAACACATGGATGATTCAGATTAGGTAAGTAAAAGAGCATTGTTCACAAATCTGAGCATAAAAAAGTGTAGATTGCAAAATCTATAAAGCAAGAATCAAAAACCTAAACGATCGGAGAAAAAGGAAATACATACCGTGAAAGTAGAGAGAAAATGGATGGAAGAAGAAAGAAAGAGAAAAATCTCTTTGAAGTTTCTCTTTCTCTCGGCTACACAAAGTGGTAAGGAGAATAGAGAGAAAAATGGAAGAGGGGTATTTATATGAAAGAGAGAGTGGTTGTGGGCGTGACTCGTGATAATAAAATGGTTAATTTGAAAATTGAATTTGGAAATTGAAATTGAAGATACTAGAGAGTAGAGAGAGAAAGAGAGAGAAAGAGAGAGAGGGAATCATTTCGACCACGAGAAAGAGAAAAAAAGATAGATAGGATGACCTGGTTGACAGCCTTTTCCTTGCCACACTTCCCTCACTCCCTTTTCTTTTCTCTTTTTCAACTATTTTTATTTTTATTTTTATTAAATCCATAAATTTAAAACTCTTTATTGAATTATAAATTCTTGATTTTGTTATATTTTTAATGAATAAATTAATATTTTTTATTTTTTATTCATTATCTATAAATATATTTTTTATTTTTTACATGACTTCAAACGTTATCTTCTATATCATGTGGTGCAAGTTCTTTTATTATATTTCTTTAAATAATAACTTCAACTTTTTATTTGAAATTTTCTGTGTATTTTTAAAGTCCTAGTTATAACTTATAATGAGGTAATATTCATTTATAATTAGGTTTTGAAAAATTAAATTAGACTTTGTCACAATTTTAAAATGATATTAGTTCATCGCTCAAAATCTGTTGAACCACTTTATATCAATGTTTTTTTATGATAAAAGAGGGTCAAAGTTCAGAAAAAACTAGATCCTAAAAATTATTGTGAAAGATATTCCCCTCATACTAGCTATATAGAATTTGAGGACCTCCACGGGACAATTATCAAGAATATGAGTACCTAAACTATAGATAGCGCTTATCTTCGCTAATTCATTTGCACATTTGTTCTCTTCCTTATACACTTGAATTATGTGGTGCTCTTCCACTTTGCCCAACTCCATTTTGATGTGCTTTAGAATGTAGTTACATATCCCCATGTTATGATTATCCTTTGTGATTGCTTCCTTAACCTCTTTGGAAACCGTTTGTATGATAAAATTTTGAATATCTTTGATTCGGGTGAGCTCTATTCCTTTCAACACTCCCCCACATTCCAGCTATAAATGGACTGCAACTTCCTATAGCCTGCATGAATCCAAAAACCAACTACCTTGATCATCTCTAATGAGTCATTCACTTCCTGCTTTTTGATTTCACGTGACACCACCATCAGTGTTGAGTGTATTCTAATGGACGCCAAAGGGCTTTCATCTAAGTTGAATTATAGAGCTATCCTTTACCGTGATTTTCCTCAACATAAGAGTGATTTCCTTGTGTTATAAGACACATTCCTCAATGTTTTTTTTCAAATTATGGGACATGATATAGTCATCAACAAAAAAATTGATTTCGCCAATGCCATAAAACATGACACGATGTGGCCCGTGTTTTTGGCCAAGTGTTTTCCTCTTGATTGTTGATGTTGAGCTTCGTGTTCTACGCCACTCACTCCTCCTTACATAAATTGAAAAAAGTTTCTTACTTGTTTGGGTGAACAAGCTTTTTCCAGATGTGGTTCACACTTTGACAATCTTTAAGAGCGTGGATTATAATTTCCTGCAGACCAACACAATTAGCACAATCAAGACTGCAAATATGTCTTTGAGCAAGTATTTGCTTTGTTTTCAAGCCATTATGGTGTACCATCCAAATGAAAGTTCTGACCTGTCTCGGCACTTGAAGTTTCTAGATGGCCTTCCAATCCACATTTGTTATGAGTTCCTTACTTTTTGTTAAACCATTATATGTTGAAGCAAGAAAGTTCCATTGTTGGTTCCTCCCTAAACACACTCATCCTTGCCCATGTCTCTACTGATATGATGTATAGCAGCTATACAATCTAAAATGTCTTGATTGAATAACATACTTAGCCTTCTTCGATTCCAGTTGCCTATTCCATCAACAAGTTTCACCACTTTAGTGTTCAAAGGCTCGTTCATGTTGTTTAGCACGAACCTTTCAAACTAAACCCTATAGTAATACTGTCATTCTAAGATTCAATGGTTTCTCCATTGCCAACCACACATACAAGTTGACTATCAATAGCAGACCTTGAATGAACTAGAGATTTCCATGAGCTGAAGTCTTGTTGCTTAGATTCACTAATTCCAGCATTAGCATTACGCTACTTTGTCAATAATTTATTCAATCTATTCACAATGCTTTTACTTAACACGTTGTAAATTGTGATGCATAGAGAAATTGGTTTGAATTGAGAAACAAGTTAAGGGTTGTCAACCTTTGGTATGAGGCACAAGTATGTGTAACTGACTTCAACAATATTGTTAGGATTACTCCAAAATGACTGGATAAAGCTACTCGCATGGTTTCCAATAGTGTTCCAAGACTTTTGGAAGGAACCAGCTGGATAGCCATCAGGCCCAGAGGATTTCCAAGGTGTTATGCTAAGGACTACTCTCTTGATCTCTTATGATGTCACATCCTCATTCAATTGCCTCTTGATTATGATATCAAGAATAGGAAATTTGTTATTTGTTTGATGTCAAGAAACTACCTTTACATCAATTATATACAGATTTAGATACAACTATTTAAAAAGCTTTTTTATTACACATGCATCTTCTGTCCATTCTTCATTGTTAGTTTTAATCATCTTGATGAATTTCCTTTTTCTTCTCTAAATTGTCGTCACTTGATAGAACCTTGTGTTCCTGTCCTCATCAGCTAACCATTGCAATTCAGATCGTTGATACCATATCATCTTTTCTTGATGAAGAATCTGAGAAAGAGATTTTTGATTTTTTTTTAACTTGCTAATGTCAACATGAGCTCTGGCTGCTTTAATCACCTTCTCAATAAATTATTTTCACTAAACAAAAAGACGAGTTTCTTAGTCTTTTATAGAAAGAATGTGCAAACAAAGCTTAACAAGGGCGCAGAAAAGCAATACAATCAAGCAAAAATCCTAAAAAGCACCAAGGAGGCTGACTAGCGTAAGACCAATTGATTAGCTCCTTAAGTAAATTGATTGGACAAGCTTGGAGCATATATTTTAAAATCGAATCCAAGCTAAATGTAGTATTTAAGGCAATAAAATTCTGGCATTGGTGATAATCGCTTAAGATTTTGGAAAATCGAATCATTCAACCGATTGGAGCCTATAGTTAATTGATTAACATGCCTCTTTTGGAACGATTTTCATCTAATTTTCAATCAGCACAATTTCCATTGATTGCTTGCAAAACTGAAATGTCAAATCATCAGGAGATGCACTATAAATTGGCATTCATTCCTCACTCTTTTGCATTGCATATTTCTCAAAATTATATGTGTGTGAGTGTGTGTGTGTGTGTGTGTGTGTGTGAGTGAGTGAGTGTAAGATTATTATCTCAAAATCGATCCTAGAAGGCTAAGATTTTCCTCTAGTCCCCGTAATGATTCCTTCATCACTTAACAACAAGAAGTGATGTTCCTTCAAGACTCTGGCAACCTAACTTTTGTTAATGACAAGTCTTGAAGCTTTAGACTATGAAAGAGAGAAAGTGTGAAAGCTCTCTAAATCGCATATAAGTGATCCGAGTGTTGTAAAATAGAAGGACCTTTTTGCAAAATTATACGCCTAATCACACACACACACACACACACAAAAACAAGTTCAAAACTAATTTTTATTGAGAAAGCACTTCTAAAAATGTTTTGAAGTCGTTCAAGTTAAATTAGGAGCTGTCAAAAAAGTTTTGGACAATGTTTGTACTTGCCAATCAATTATCACTTATACCTAATTGATTAGATTAGTGCAAAAATATGTCTTAACTATTTAGGACAGTGTCTTAATGAACGATAATAACTTTATATCTTTTCTTTCCTTTTAAAACCTTCTAAATGATTATTTTTAGGCTAACCAATTGATTGGAGCATGATAATTGATTGGCTCACTAAACTTGGCCACAAAATTTTTTTCCCAAACTCTATCCTATAAATAGAGGTCCCTTTCCTCATATTTCAACATCCAAAGTTGTGAGCTTTCATATCTCACTCCTTAATCTCTCTCTAAATATATTTTCCTACTCTCTCTCACTTATAAATTAGTCGTAGTGCTTTCGAGAAAGGTTTTTTGTTTGGTAAGGAATTTTGTATTCTGGAAGGGTATAATAGTAAATTCACCCATGATCATTATCTTGGTTGAATAATTCATTCATTAGGGACCGTTTGTTTGGGTTAAAAGCTAAGCCTGTTTAAAAGCTTAATTTTTAGGGATTTAGGTTTTAACGTAAGCTTTACCTAGTTTAAAATTTTACTTTGGTTTGAGATCAACCCAGATTAAAATCTCAAGTTTGTTTGTGGTTATCCTATGTAAAACCTCGATTTGGTTCATAAGTTCAGCATATTCAAAATATTTCGTTAGTTTGAGATCGGTCTAGTTTTAAATCTCAGTGGTTCGTGAGTTCAACCCGGTTTAAAAGCTCTCTTTGGTTTAAGATAAGTCAATGTAAATATCGATTAAGCTTGGGGACTAATCGCTTGTGGAGTCACATGTACAATAGATGCAAGGTCGGCGTTGACCACTTTATCCAACTCTTGATCAAAAGAGACATTTTCAAGGTGCAAATTATAGAGATCTACTTGTGTAGTTGAAAAAGATGCTTTTGTAGTCGATAATGAAGCCTAACCAGAAGCCAAAAATTTTATCTTTCTTTGTTATTTCCCACGCCAGTAGCTTCACTTGATCAACTAAGGAGCCAAATATTTTGAAAGTACTCAATATGACACCTATCTCGATAAAAGAAATAGACGACCTTTTTTACTTCTTATAGGTACATGTCGCATTGAAGCGTCGAATCACTGAAACTTCCATGCAGTAGTTACCCTTCCTTACGAAGCCAATTGGCCATAAAAACTTCGCTACAACAGGCTCCACCAATGGCCAAAACGACAGAGGCTCGTTGAGTATAGTACGCCAAAGTTGATAATTACTCCTTGAGAGCGCCGTGAGTCAGATTGGCAACATAAGAACAATCATCCTCCAAAATAGATGCCTAATTCTCCCTTGGAGTATGAGGTCTCAGTAGGGCCAAGAAGATTAGAGCCGATAGTAAGATGCACCTTGAGTATCCACAAGAATTTCAACATAAGGTATGGGAACCGGGACAATTCCTCCCTAAGGTTGCAGAACACCTAGTAGAGGAGGCCAAGCTAATTGCCTTGTCACTGTAGCCAAGACTGGGATAATGACAGATGTTGGAACATTTGAAGTATCGTCCATTGTCAGGATAGCCTAAGGTTCTCTCTTCGTTTGCTAAATTACTTTCTCACACTTTATTGAATCTAATTGACAAATTATCAAGAAATAATGTATACAAAGATGACAAGCAAATAGAGATAGAAATACCGAGAGCTTAAAAAAATGCTCTTCCTTTCCTCCTCGATACTCACACCACTATTGGAGGACTTTGATGAAATCCCAACTTATAGGATTCAATTGCGAAGGAGCGGTCATTAGATGGTCTGATATATATATATATATATATATATATATATATATATATATATATATATATAATTGTAATAATATTTAAATATAAAATATATGACAAATATGTACAATTGGTTGTGACAATGATCATATTAACAAATCCATTTAAAAAATGATGATATAATATTTACCATGTTTTTCGATGTACGCTGACTATTTCCTTTCAAAAAGTATAGAAATACGAATACAAAAAGAAAATGTATTACTTCAAATAGTCATTTTGAACATTTTATACAAATTAAAAAATATGATTAATTTTGATGAGAAAAAAAATTATGTACGATTTTATACATGAAAGAAAAATTAAAAAAATTGAAAAAAAATAATATAAAGTATATCAAAAAATACATTAATGTTGTACTAAAGTTATACAGTGATTTATAATTAAAAGTAATTTATAATTTAAGATATAAATAGTAATATATTTAAAAGCATTTTTTATTATTTGATGTCATTAACATATTAAAATTTTTATTTTTATACTATTTTAGTTTCATTCGTAGTTACTTGATTTTATTAACATATATTACTTGTAAAATTTATATTATGATGTTAGACAATGCAATTCGCATATATTTCACCAATAACATATTGAAGGACACACTAATTAATTAATTATAGAACAAGAGGAGTATATTGTTGCTATGACACTCACTTAAGCATGATCTCAAGGATGACATTCTAGAGTGAAAGAGAAAATCGGCAGGAGGCTGGTAAAGTCCATCGTGGAAGCACTACTACAAAATAGATTTTTGGTAATAACGTATTACAACAGTATTTCTATCAACTGTGGTAATAACTCTTTTATGAGTGTTTTTTTTTCTATTTTTTAAAAATATATTTCACTATGGTCATAGTTAACAACCGTGGTGAAATGTACCTGGAGTGTAAGAGTTCAAATCCCAGCACCAATAATTTTTTTATTTTTTCGTTACAAAATGAGCTTGTCCTTGTATATCATCACAATTCATATTATCAAACGCGATGTAAGGTGCTATCATTTCATCACAGTTCTTATTATCAACCATGGTGAAAGATGTTACATATTAAGCGGAATAATCTCTCGCTTCAGTATATAACAATCGTTTCTCCCAAAATAAAACTTTAACATCTCTCTCACTCGTCTTTCACATATATCATAATCTCCATTAACGTTTTAACAACCTTTCTTCACAAACATGCAAAATGGAAACCCCAAACTCATGCAGTTAACTCGTCTTCTTGGAAGAGTTACCTTTATTCCATCAAATCTTAGAAAATGACTACGCTCAGGTTCATCTTCATAATAGTTTATATTTCAAAATTTGTTTAGAAGTTAACTTAATATGAGTGAATGTATAACCTAAGTAGTAAACTAAGTTGTTTATGTAGCTCTGTTTACATTTCAATAGTTTGTTTCATAATGCTTGTATGATAATATGACGTGTATAACTTATGATGAGTAAACTTTTTCTTGGTTTTGACTTGTAGGTAGGGAAGGCGAATGAGAAAAAATTAACAAGGAAGAAACTAAAGTGAGCGCTGCAAACTTGTGTGAAAGTGTAATACGGTGAACTGACTTTTATATCGAAATGTTGCGGATAGCAAGAGTCGCCACCGACTTTTATTTTATCCAATTATAGAAAGGCTAAAAGAACAGAAAAAGACCTTTTGAAAAGATTTGAGTTCGGGGGGTAAGTTATACAAAGGGAATGTGTAAGGCATCCTTTGCATCCATGGTTATCCATGGGCTCTTAATTGCTTAGCTCACTTGTTTGTTTGAAAAGCTTGAAGTGTCGTGTGTGAATAGTAAAAAGATTTCGTTTAAGGACTTTAGCTTGTAAATAAGCGTAGCCTTGTTTGAAAGTATTTGAAAAGGAGGTGTGAAAAGCATTTTGAATTTGTTTGATTTTGAGTAAGCAATTAAGAACTACCTACCCTAAGTTTGTCTTTCGTGTTCTTTAAGTCTTTCGGGCGAAAGGGTCTATCCATACCATGAGAGGGCAGGAAGTCTTTCAATTGGATGTGCGGGTCATCGAGAATAATCGTTCGCCACAAGACTGTCCCTACCATAAAGAGGGCAGGTAGTCTAAGGGAAGGATAGAATAGTCATTTTAACCTTTAGGCAACAGGCAAGGATACCTTAGCAATGGGGACAAATCATCATTTACCGAGGCAACATCGAGGGACAAAAGTTATAATGAATGAACTGAGGGCAACATTTGCTTTAGGTATCCTCGGAATCGAGGGACTTGACTATTTAGTACACTTAGAGGCAACAGGCAACAATAAGGCAACAATATAAGGCAACAAGGCAACGGTAATAAGGCAACAAGGCAACCAGAGGGATTACCCTAAAGGTGTGTGTGTGGCACAATCAGGTGGTTAATTCAGATATTTATCTTGTAATTAGTTATCTACTTCTGTTAAAGGCTTGCACTCCCTAAAGTTACTAACCACGCAGTTTAAAATGAGCAGAAATTAAAGGCGGAAAGATAAATGTCCTACGCTATTAGGATAAACACCTGCGGGGATGGGGGAAATTAAAAGACAAAAAGAATAAGGAATAAGAGGGATGAATAATTAAGTTGAGCCTTGATCTTCCTCGAACCCTTGATTAACTCTACAAATTAAGAGGAAAATAAATAAGGGTGAGTGTATTGACTATTCGAGGCAAACCCTATTTTGGGCAAAAGGTAAAAAGTAAAATAATATTTAAATAAAATAAAAAATAAAATAAGGATTGGAAACTTAGCTCTGATGGTGCGTAGTCGGAAGATCTCGGCTAACCCTGAAAAATGAAGAAGTGAAAGGGAAAGAATTGGGCGCGAAAATAAAAGCCAGGAGAATGAAAAGGAAAATAAGATATACTAAAAAACATGGTAAAACCTTATGGCTAAAAAACCTAGACAAACTCAAAGATTAAAACCTAAGGGTAAAAACTTATAGTTAATAGACAACTCTTGCATTGTTGATATTAGATATTAGCCTACAGTTAACGGGAACAATTTACTTAAAGATTTTCCTCAGTTATCTACGATTTGTGAAATTTAAAGGCTAAGCCTAAAATTATTTATTAAATTATTTAACCTGATTAATTAAAAATTATAAAACCTAAAATTAAGAACTAATTACCCTAATTATTTATCTAATGGAGATTATTAAAAATAAACCAAAATTATTTAATTGAAATCATTTACTAAAAAAACTAATTCTGTTAAAATAAATTTTGTTATATATAAAAGGATTAAATTTGGTTTTAAAAGAAATAATTGGGAAAAGAATAACAACTTATAAAAGTAAAAAAAAAAAACAATAAATAAGGAATAGAAAAAACCTGGGCGCAATTATCAGGTGCAGCGAGGCTCTGGACGTTCATGGTGGATCTGCGCCATCAGGGACATTGGATCAATCTGAGGATGCATCTGGTGGCTGATGCGCTGAAGGCGCATCGTATGTTACGTGGGTGCGACGCGCTGAATCAAGAATACGTGCATAACAAATAAACATTAAAATACATGTCTTGGGCATGTATCGAACCCAGGCACGTGAGGTTTCTGAAGCTAGGTCCTTGCCAAGTCTGCTGAATCAATTCGCTGTTAATTGACGGAAACCAATCAAATTAATAACAAAACGCGTGAGTAGACGATTGTCCAGCGTGGGACCCTTGGATGCGTTGACGGACCAATCCTGGACGGAGAGAGAGTTTGATTTTTTTGACCATCCACCGGATATACGCCACGCGTGGTTAACAAAGTCCACAGTACTATTCATCATCCCTACCAATATTGGCTGCGGATTTACCTGGGCTTTTTGCTGCGAATTTAGTTGTGGATTTTTCCTACCTGCGAGATTTAAACTCAAAAATACGCGTTAACGAAGACCCAATAAAGCCCAGATCCACTAAATCTGACCCTACGAATTCAGCGGTGTGTTCCGTTTTTTCTGAAACAGCCCAGAAGTGTGAGAACGCGAAGCTTCCTTTATTGAGCCCTAGCAATGGTGTTGTTCGATTTACAACTCCAAGCTTCGATCCAAGGATTCTAACCTTCTCTAAATGTCACCAGAAACTCACGCATATGGTTAAACATTATTTAAACAAGATAAAATATGAGTTATGAGGATTCAAAAAAAACGTGAATATGTAAAACTTGGTGTGCATGTTATGGGTGTCATGGAAGCTTAGTAACCGATCATACCTATCATATATTACCTTAGGAACGACTTGGAATGGTTACTTGGACCTGGAATGAGCTGAAACGGTGAACACGAATTCTATACCTTTCCTTGAAATTTTTGACTTTCAAACCCTAGCCCTTGCAGCCACTTTTTTGTTCTCTAGTCTTTTGTGCTTGATAAGTATTTATAATAGAAGCAATTAGGTCAATAATTTTCAAGCAAATCTCTTGTGATCATGAAAAAATATTTGATTGGAAGTTTTTATACAAATCTTTCTAAAATTGGTTTAATCTTCTCCTAATCATGCCAACATTGCCTTGCACGAATTTTGTTGATTGAGAGGAATATATTGATTGATTACTTGACTTAAAACCAAAGCAAAATCAAATCCTTCATTAATTTATTATTTTATATAATTAAATTATGATTTAAATGAATAAAAACCATAAAATAATCAATAAAAATAATATAAAATAGAAAGATATATTCTTGGGACGTGCATGGGCTTAAGATGAAGATTGGATGAAAAGAGTATAGGCCCATTTGGAAATATTTGGAGTTTTGGGCCTTTTCTCTTCATATATGCCCTTGAAAATAGGTGAACTTGTGCACCTTGCCATTTTCTCATACTTCAACATTTTTTCAAGCTCTTGGACTTTTCAGAAACCTTGAAGAGTCTTATAACCAATGTTTTTGGTCCCATATCCAAATAATGTTCCATGCTCCTTGTGTGTTCTTTTAAAAAAAATGTCTTTTGGTTGACTTTTGAAAAGGACCTATAATGTTTTGGTCCATATCTCTCAAATGAAGCATTTTTAGGCTTGGCATGTGAGAGACAAAGTTTTAGAGAATTCAATTTCCTTCAAACTGAGATTTGGATGGGAAATTTCTGATTTTCAATGTGGAAGTTATGGCCGGTCAAAGTTCGGTTGACTTTTTCCTTAAAAACCCTAATTTAGAAACTCAGGTTCTTGATGATTCTGGAGCTTTTCTTGATGAATCATGATAAATACTTGATCAAATGATGAATGATACTCCATAATGAGGATGTTGACCAAAAATCAGAAGTTTTGACTGTAGTTTGTCCATAGTTTGACTTTTAGGTCAACTAGTCGATTATTGATCGTTTGAGCAGTTGACTGAGTAATCTTTTGAATCAGGGCTTGAAACTTGGCACGAGGACACTTTGAATCATATGAGAGATCATGGAATCCACTTGGGGTATCAGAAGTTTAAATCCCTTGATTAAATCAGCAACCCTAATTCAAGAGGTTGTTGTCTAGGAGAGAGACTGCATGCTTTCTTCCTTGTGTATCTTTGAGCATTTGAAAGTTTAGATGGACTGGAATATGAATAAATATGTTGGGAAAATTTTGGGGTATGACAGAAAGACCTAGAATGCTATACATTCAAATTTAACACAAGTTTGCAGCACTCACTTCAGCTTCGCCCTCCTTTCATTGTGGATGTCATTTTGGGACATGTACATTTCTAAAACATTTTATGAGTTGATAACTTATTGTTAAAGTTGTATGTAGTATGTAGTTTATGCTATGTTGTTGATTATTTTGTTGTTGTTAATAAGAGTTATTTATTGTATCTTGTATGTTGTTTAACGTTTGTTGTTGATTAAAATTGTTGTTAAGGTTTGTTTAGAAGATAAGTTTATTATACCTTATATGGTTTAAGTGTTTTTCTAACCCCTCACCGAATATATATAACTTTTCAAATTGCATTAGAAAATTATAAACTGATATATAAAGTTATAATATAAAATAAGTTACACTTAACAATGTTAGATAAGATTTCTTTAGTCCATTGTCTGCATTTAACTCTTTAACAATTAGAACTTGGTTTAATGCTTTAAGTTATTCAACCACTCCTTTCTCCACCTCTAATTTTGTTTACAAAGTAAATAATACTTTTCAAAATGAACTAGAGGTGAAGGAAGGGAAGGTTAAAAAACTAGGACCACTGAAACAAAATATAACTGTTAAAGAGCAAAATGCGGATAATGAGCTGAAAAATTATTGTCTAACATTAAACAAAATAACTTGTTCTTCTAATATAACTTAACTTATCATATTATAATGTTATAGATCAGATTGAAAGGTTATATGTTTAGTGAGCATTGGCGAAATAAGCATTTCACATAATTTGTAATAAATTTAGTGTATATATCACAACAGTTGTTTAGCATAACCATTATGAATGTTATACGTTAAGAATATCATACTGGTTGTTTAAATTAAATTTTATGATGGGTAGTGTGCTACCTAGTTTATAATTATAGTTGCATGATAGTGGTGGAAAATATCATACTTACAAACACCCCTACCTTACAATGGTTGATCTAGCATGGTGATATCCCTTTTCCAACCGTTGTGAAATGAATTTTACATAATCGTGAAGGTTTTTGACACGATGGCAGAGGTCTCTGATCGATAGAAAGAAATGTACTTTTAATGTTAGCACTCCAAAATCCAAGTCACTACAATTAGAGAGGATGAATTTATAAGTGTGTAATGACTTGTAACTTGGTTTGACAAGGAGTCATAAATTGAACCAAAAAGAACCAAACCTTTATTAATAGTAAATTGGTGTGACTCTGAATGTGTTTGCACTAGTTACAATTTGAACCAAACCCTAATATACTAAAATAAAATAAGTGTGCAATATCTAGTTTCAAGAACAAAATGAATAGAATATCAAAACTAAAAATAGAATCATCCAATCATACTCACTAGAAGTAACGTGAGATGTCAAATGGTGAATGTTACCAAATGTCCTTCAAATGTTGCAACTCTGATCAGAGTAATATCTAAAAATGGTTATTGAAGTTGATTTGAATGAATAAAGAGGTTTTAGAAGAGAATAGTGAGATTCCAAAAGTTGGAATAAAGATGTTTTCTTAAACTTGTTTTTTCAAATGTTACTTAATGAGGGTGACATTATGTTCCTCAGGGGACAAATGTTAGACCACATGTTTAGAACAACTTGTCCAACTTGTTAAACTAAAATGATAGTTTAACTTATACAAGATAATGAAGTAGAAAAGCAATAAAGAACACAATAATTATTAACTCAATTCAGCGCAAACCCCACCAACATTTGAGGGACATCTAACCCAAGAAATAAAATTCATTCTTCAATAAAATTAGTACAAAGTGCCTTATATAAATAAACCCCTTTTTAAATTCTCCTATTTTTAATTCTACCCTAGTGTCTTTCTATTTAGAACCTCCCCTAAATATGAGAATCCCCTCTCATTTTCTCTCAATCACTAATTCTATTTATCAACATCAATAAAAGAATGATGAATGTTGAATTACAATTTCACTAAACAAATCAACTATTATGCCTTATGATATAAATGTAGGCGCTAGCGTGGTGTACAAGAAACGCAAACAAAAGACTCAAATAAAGTCTAGCACAAATATATTCAATCCTAGCTCTCACCCTTTCAAATGTGCGAAAGGAGTCCTTAAATAGCAATGTAATTATGGATTTTTCGCCTTTGGATATCAGTTGTGATCTCTTCCATAATCATATTAAATTGAGTTGGATTTTATTTGTTCCAAAAAAAACCTCCTACAAAATATATGATTTATTTTTAATTCTAAATTAAATTTAAATCTTCACTTATATTGATTTGATCTTCAACCAAACAGTCAAACAAATCACAACCGCAAAGTGCAAAAACATAGCAACAAATCTAATTTAAATCCAATCATAAAATTTGCTCCAAACTGCAACAAACTTGGCCTGCTGTCAAGGACCATATGTTGCACACATGCTGGAACATGGTGTCCCCCATGTGCCCCTTCTTCACCAAAACATTTTGTATATTTCATGTTGTTTTTCGTGATGTAGTGATCAGTGCATTTTGATGCACGTTTTTCCATGTTTGTACTCAAGCATTTCTTCGGTTTGTTTTATTTATTTTTATGTTTTAATATGTTTTTATATTTTATTTTATTTTTGCACTTATTTGTTTTTCGTATTAATTTTTCAGCATTAGCAGTCTGCACGGAAACGATCATAACTGGAGTTCCAGGAGTCCGATTGAGGCGTTCTAATAATTGCCGGAAAGCTAAGAGAGAGAGCTACGACTTTCATGTTGGAGTAGAAGTCAGAATCGGACTGTAGCAGGGCCAGAAAATTCGTTGAAGTTGCAGCACTAGTTTTATTTAAGTTTCGAGTCATTAGTTTTGGGCCTGGGTCGTATGTTTGACCCAGTGGGATTGTAAAAACGGGTTGTGTTATTTTCCCATAGGGTAGCAGCCGAAACACTATTCACTTGGTACTATTCACAATTTTTATTTTTCTTACGCTTGAAAGAATCGTAATGGAGAACTAATTCCTCGGAGCTAATCTACTGTATTCAAGTTCTAATCTTTGAGATTATTTTAATGTTCAATTGAATTTTGATTTCCTTTCAAGTTCTTCCTATAAATCGTTTGCTTAGTTCGATTGTTATTATAGGATAGAGATTATTAAATTTGATCTATTGTGTTCCTTAATTTATAATCGCTTTTTAACTTTGTTTAATTGTTAATTCGTGTAATCTCTAACCAAATGCTTAATTCGGCAAATAGGAATATAATTGAAACAATATCTTTCGCACTTGTTTGATTTGTGTTGTAATCGAATGGGATTGAGAATCCGTTAGGGAATTGAACATATAGTAATCGATGATGAGTAGGAACCCGAATCAGTAGAGCAGCTTATTTTATAATCACTTTTGTTAATCACTTAATTGCAATTTATTTAGCAAATCGATCCTGAACCAAAACCCCTATTAATCGTTTCAGTAATTAGTTAATAAGAATAGGAATCCTTGCGATACGACTCGAGCCATTGCCGCTATATTACGTTTTCAAAATACTCGTTTTTGATCCGCGCACGATAGCGGATCATGTAGCTAATCCAAAAGGAACAACAATCTCTCCCTTCGGCAAATTTTGGCAAAACAACTCTTTCAAAACATTACTAGATGTGCAAAAGGTAAATCTTCAAAACATAACACAACTAAGCATCATAAGCATCCAATACTCAAAACAACCATATCAAACATCAACACAAATAAGAGTAACACACATCAGCAACAAAAATTAATAGTACAAGTCAGAAATCTCAATTGGTTGCTACACATCAGTCAATCATACATCGATGCTCCCAAAAATAGTCAAGTCATGCAATCACCCATGATCAGTCAATCATGCATGCATACACAGTTAGTAGTCACAGTCAATAATCAGAAGATACTACTAGCACACAAGAAGATCAGAACATACAGTCACACAAGGTTAAGGGCCAAATGTTAGGACAAATGCTTTAGCATGTGTGCACACATATTCAAAATAATTAGTATCAATCACATCAGCTAGTTTGTACTAAGCATGCCAAAGTCAGTCGACAACATATCAACATAAGAACTCAGGACTCATACACTACACATCAAAATTTATTAGTCACATCATTCAACTACACACCATTACTCCCCTCCCTTTTTGCCACAATTTGGCAAAGCTTGTAGTAACCACAGTTAGCAAAATCAGTCAGGAGTAGACAGACATCAACAACAATGAGGTCTGATGTTGAACATAATGCTAGAACATTCGGACTTTGTTATTGGAAACAAAACCCAAAGGTTATCAAGTCATTACAGATCTAAAATAAGGAAACAAAACATGCCCAAATACTAGGGACAAACAAACAAAGCAAAAATCATATAGAACTAACACCCTTCAGACTTGATCTCCAAACCATCCTCTTGAATCAATTAAGGTAACCTAGTATTCATCAGCATTTGAGTCAAATTCATGTTTTTACACAAATATTTTTCTTCAAGGTCTTCATTTAGGACACTAACTTCTTCCCAGTCACATATGCTATAACAAATGGTCCAACATGTGTATGCACCTTGGTTTCAGACTTCCTTGGTTCTTGAGCCATAGCCTTCTTCCTAGACTTGTCTTCCAGCAACTTAGCTTTTCTAGATAATTGACTCATTTTTTAAAAGAATAGAAAGACTTGAGAGAAGTAAAAGTTAAAAAAATTTCGAGCCTAAAAGATAAAGAGAAAAAATGTATCCTTGCTTGTAACGATGGACCAGATAAAAGGAAGCTTTATAATCAACCTCATTTCACATGCATTATATACCACATGAGAGAGAAACTTCCTTGTTCTCATTGCATGCCTCCCTAATTTTGACTGCTATAAACTTTCACATATACAAATACCGAGAGAACCCCTTATTTTTTCATATTGGTTTGCATTTAAAGATTTAGTGAATATGTCAACCAACTATTTTTCAGTTGCTATATGCTCAAGATTCACAACTTTATCTTCCATAAGTTTCTGATGAAAAGATAACGAATGTAAATGTGCTCGGTTCTAATGTGTTGAACACGATTCTTTGAAATATCTATAGCACTCAAGTTATCTCAGAATAATGTCATGACATCTTGTCCAACATCGTACTCCTTCAATATTTTTTTCATCCAGAGCAATTGTGTGCAATTGCTTCCTGCAACAATGTATTCATCTTTAGCAGTAGACAATGAGACACAATTTTGCTTCTTGTTGAACCAATATATTAAATTATTTCTAATAAAACATCACAATTCCCTATTAGTATTGACCTTGTGTCATGTGAATAGAGAATACCGTAGTCACAAGTCTCATTGATATACTTCAAGATTCTATTTGCTTGAGTAAGATGACTAGTCTTGGGTTTAGCTTGATATCTAGCATAGACACTTGCAGAGAATGTGATGTCAAGTATACTTGTTGTGAGTTAGAGCAGACTCCCAATCATGCTTCTATACAAATTTTGATCTACATCAAATCCACTTTTATCTTTAATTACTTTCAGATGTGTTGCTATAGGAGTTCTCTTGCGAATTGCATTATCAAGCCCAAAATTCTTTACTATACTCTTAGCATACATGCTTTGAGACACACAAATGCTACCTTATATTTGATTTACTTGAAGATTAAGAAAGTAAGTGATTCTCCTACAAGATTCATCTCAAATTCAGACTTCATTTGCTAGACAAAATATTCCACCATTTGGTCTGACATCCCACCAAAGACTATGTCATCAACATAAAGTTGGCCTATCACGAGCTTTCCTCTATCATTATTCACAAATAGATTTTTATATATTCCACCTCTTTTATAACTATTGTAGACCAAAAACTCTGTTAATTTTTCATACTAAGCTCTTTGAGCTTGCTTTAAGCCATAAAGATTTTTCTTATACTTGAACACATGATTTGGAAAATTGGGATCAATGAACCCTTCTGGTTGCTCTACATAGACTTTTTCATTAAGATAACCATTCAGAAAGACACGGGTCACATCCATTTGATACAATCTATTTCATCATGTATGGAATTCCTAGTAACAATCTAATGGACTCAAGTCTAGCAACTGGATCAAATGTCTCATCAAAATCAACTCATTTTATTTGAGTGTACCATTAGCAACAAGCATTTCTTTGTTCCTTGTTACATTACCATATTCATCATATTTGTTCTTGAATATTCACTTAGTACTAATGACATTTACTTCTTCAAGTCTTGGAACTAACTCCCATACATTTTTCCTTCTAAATTGACATAGTTCCTCTTGCATACTATTTATCCATGTCATCATTCGGTGCTTTTTTTGCATTCTTAGGTTCAACCTTGAAGATGAAGTAAAAGTTGGAAATCATATATCTGGATTTGCTGATGAGTCATGCATTTAATTTCTATGACGTTTTCAATAGAATGATATTTTTTAATTCTAATAGATGGCCCCTTACTGGCTTGCGTATTTTTCAGAGTTTAAGTTTTCAATACAAATGTCGGACTCCTTGGATGAGACATATGACTATTTAGGGGAAACTTCATCTTCATCCTCAACAACATCCCTTTCTTCGGGATTATCATCAATGACAACATTTATGGATTTCATCATTGTTTTGGTACGAGTGTTGTATACCCTGTAGGTCGTGCTATTGATAGAGTACCCTAGGAAAATACCTTCATCGCTCTTTGGATCCATCTTTCTTCTTTGTTCACACCATGTCAAGATGTAACACTTGCTACCAAAGAAATGAAAGTATTTAACATTTGGTTTTCTTCCTTTCCAAAGTTCACACAGAGTAGCTGTCGTTCCAAATTTGATGATCATTTGATTGTGATTGTGACAAGCTGTGTTCATAGCTTCAACCCAAAAATGGTAATGAAGATTCTTAACATGACTCTAACAACTTCTTGCAGAGTTCTATTCTTGCGTACTACAACTCCATTCTGGTGAGGTGTGATCGGTGCAGAATATTCATGACCGATCCCTTTAGCTGAGAAAAATTTAGAGAACTTGGAATTTTCAAATTCCTTGCCATGGTCACTTTTTTATCTTTACAATTTCAATCTCGCTTTCTTTTTAAATACATAGACGTAACTCTTTGAAAACATCAAAAGTGTCTAATTTTTCTCTAATGAAGTTAATCCATGTGTATCTTGAAAAATCATTCACACACACAAATACATATTTTTCCACCAAGACTTTTCACTTGCATAGGCCCCACGAGGTCTATATGAAGTAACTCAAGAAATTTTGAGGTGGTCAGATGCTAGAGCTTATTGTGGGACATCTTGATCTGCTTATCTATTTGGCAATCTCCACATATTTTTCCTTTAATTTTTAGCTTAGGTAAACCCCTAACGACTTCTTTAGACATGATCCTACTCATGCTTTTGAGGTTGAGATGATCAAGTTTCTGGTGCCATAACTTTGTTTCACCAACCTTTGATATCAAACAAGATGAAGGATGAGATGTCCGCACATAACAATTGTCCTTGGACCTGGAACCCTTCATTATCGCTTCTTGCTCTTTACTGGTAACAACAAATTCAGACTTGTTGAATTTACATTAAGACTTTGATCACATAGCTAACTGATGTTGATCACATTTGCAATCATACCTTCTACCACCAGTACATCTTCAAGACAAGGGAAACCTGAACTGACCAGATTGCATATGTCCTTGATGCTTCCTTTTGCTCCATCATTAAAAGTAACATAACTATTTGAGTAGGTTTTCAACTTAACAAGATATGTCTTTTCTCCAGTTATGTGCCTGGAACATCCACTATCTAAATACCAATCTTCTCTTGACTAAACTCTAAGAGATGTATGAGCTATGAAACTTGTGGTTGGTACCTTGAATTTCCACACTTTCTTTGCACGAACCTTCTTGCCCCTCTTCTTTTGAGTCTTAGTTGACTATAAAATTGAGAATATCCATACATCCTATGACAATAGGTTATGTGTTCATATTTTCCACAATGATGACATCTCCAATCAAAATTCTTGTAATTTATGTGTTGAGGGGACACATGTTGAACAGGTTGCTGAGACATGTGGTCCATCATCAGAAATTCAGTTTTCTTCTCATAAGTGACAAACTTCTTAGATAGGGTTTTGATTGTCTTGTTCATGAAGCTGAAATCAAATCTTATTCCTTTCACATCCTGGACATCTTACCAACTTCTAAGATTTCATCTAGCATATTTGAGCCATTGCTCGACATACACATAAATTTTATCATATGTTCAAGTTTGAAATTTAACAAAGTAACTTCCTTTTCCAGAACCCTTTTTCTTTATAAAAACACACCTACGGTAAACAAATATGGGAATGTCAGATGATGTTCTAGATCACGGGTACAGGAAGTTTAATATAGAGGAGGGATATATCTCAATTAGAATTAGAAATGGACATAGTGGACTCAACAAATGAATTATGCATAAAAGAAGCGTATAATGAACTAATTTCAAATAATATGAATCACTAAAGATACCCTAATGAAAAGAAGAGTGATCGAGCGGAAAAATTACTAATGTCTTGTGTGGGAGTGAGCATTTCTTTTCTTTTTTTTGTCTAAAATTTCAGGTGTTCGGTCATCTGTTTGTTGATGGCTCACAATATCTTCGGCTCTGAAGAAGGAAGTGTTGAAACACCGCGAGCAGTTCGAATGTTTGCTAGGCAATGGAAGATCGATTGTTGAAATGTGGTACCCTTGCATATGGAGTATATGGAAAACTCGAAATGAAAATATATTTTGCAGCAAGAAAATTGAAGTGGAAAAGACTGCAGAAAATGCCAAAACTTATTCGTGGAGGTGGCTTTATTTGAAACATAATAGTTCTATATATAATATTTCTCAGGTTATAGAGATGTCAACGAAAAGGTATCAACAAATATCATGGTATTCAGGTTCAAGCATCCTGCTGGATTGGCTCAAGAGTTTCTAATGGTCTGTCTATTGAGATTTTCTGGTGCAGTACAGTATTCTGCGATCATTAGATTTTGGATGGCCATGGCCAGTTGCATATGTCATATAAATTATTAAACGTGAATTGATGACCGTGGTGCCGAAAAATGCGACTCGATGAGATAAATATGTTGGCAGAATAAAAGAACTGAACAGGTAGAGTCTCTAACTCTATCGGTTTGATTTGTGTCTGGGCAGGTATGGTAGGAATTCAAGGGCTATATGGTATTGGTGATGACTTTGTTATATAAAACATACTGTTTAGATCTTTAAATTTATGTGGTGGCTGGTACTGCTTTGGCATGTATCATGCCTTGATTCTTTTTAATTTAATTATATAATATTTCTTTTGTCTTAAAAAAATTCTAGCTGGCAGTGCACATCAGAATGTGCATGCTGTAAAGTCAACTAGGAACCACATATATGCCTATTTCATAAATCTTAAAGCTTTGAACAATTTTAATTAAAACCAATAACATAAACACTGCAAAGGAATATGGTATATTATCAAGGAGAAGTTGGATACAATTCAAAGAGAGCAACACTAGGCAAATAAAATGTTGTCATTTTTTCACCATTTCCAGAAAACATTAGAACCACACTTGTATTTGTCTTTTCCTTCACATTCAAGATCCAAATCTTCAGAAATGAATGGTACTTTCTGCATAAATGAAAGCAAGGAAAAATTAGCATTAGCAAATTCACATTATTGAAATAAAAGAGGTTTAATAAGATTTGAGTTAGAAAGTGAGACCTTCTGTTTAGCTAGATCTTGGCAACCAGTGAAATTCTCAGGGAACTTGCAAGTACCAAATTGCACTGTATATGCTCTTGCAAAGTTTGCTCCACTAGTAGCTAACCTCTTCTTGTCATTCAATTCCTACATAATATACAAATACATATAATCAAATTAATCTTACATGAGAGTAAAACATCTAAACATCTATCAAAACCGTTTTGAGGGCGCGCAAAGTAAACTACCATCCATGGCCTAATTCTTAAAATACTTAAACTATGGCTAATTGAGAATCTCATAAAAAAATAGTCATATTGTGACTGCAACCTCTGAAAACTTAAGACGGCTCTGACAAAGTCTATCAGACAAGTGAGGATTTATTAGAGTACCTTGTTGGCCTTGCTCTTCTCAAGGTATTCATCAAATACACTAGCATTAGCGGATGAATTGTTGGCTGAAACAGCAGTGGTAAAAAGAGTAGCTGCTAATAAGGCAAGGGCATTTCTCCTTCCTTCCGATTGTTTGGCTTTGGGGATTCTGGCTTGCTGGGCCTTGATGGATGGCAACTTGGAGCCTGAGACTCCGACTGGTGTTGCAACAGAGGGCATGGAAATGAGCTTTGCATTGAGGTCAGAACCAGAGATGGCATAGCTACATGCCAATACACTTGAGTTCATTGCAGCCATGTGTGTATATGGATTGAATTGCTAGCTAGTTGTGGTGATCTGTGATGTGGATGAGAGTCCAATGATGAGAGAAAAATGAAGTCAAGTTTAAGTTGTAAGGAGGAAAAAGATTGTGGTTGGCGTGTGGATAAGGTGAGATTGCATTGATTTCCTATTGGCAAATCTTGTTCTCTATTTTACACATAGTTTTAGGACCCACTATATGCCTCGGTGGATTTTTATTTAGAACACTACATTAATTATTATTTAGTGAAATAAGGCTTGTTGTTGTGGCATTACTATTATTATTTTTTAAATATTATAAATGTTACTACTATTTGTTTTCTTACATCGACTTTGTGTGGATGATAAAGATAGCTTATGGCTGGCATGTGGATAAGGTGAGATTACCTTCATCATCTCATTAGGAAATCTTATTCTCTTTGTTATGTTTAGGGAACTTCAGTTTATATGGTTGAAATGCTGATAGAACCCACTTTGTTTTTTTTATCTCTTTCAAATGAACTATAGATTGGCTTCTAAATTTGTATCACGTTTTCAAATAAATCTTAAATATTATGAACTTTTTATAATAAAAAAAGTGGCTATATCAAACTTTAATCATACTAATTCTTTTGAGAATTGTGGAGGAGAATTTTTGAAATTCAAATTTAAAAAGTTATATTTTATAAATTATTTAACGTGGTAAAGAGGAGTCTTGTGGTATGAGTTTCTATTATGATGGAGCGGGATGGACTACATGGTTAGCACTCAAACTTTAAAGTTAGTGAAATCGAAAAGATGTAACTTGCTAGAGTGAAAATGAATTAATATACCTGTTATGGTGTGTGACACATTTATATATGAAATATGGTTAAAATTGTGCTCGCTTCATTTGGTGCAGGTTGCGGGAGACAATTTAATCAGATATGATGATTGATGGATCAATAACTCAATTAGGTGTGAGGCCTTCTGACGAGACTCCACCTGCTCGCCACCCTTCAACGAGGTTGCTTTGGAGTTGGGTCATTCGTGTTAGGCCTTTGGCCGACCCGAAATAGTTGCCCATAAATACTTGTTGTTACGTGTAAAGCTATGATTTATTGGAGCTTCGAGGTCATCTTTGGTCACCTGGGCTGACCCACACCTTGGAGGAAATAATTGGGGGAATTCATTGACTGAGAATATATGTCATAAGGAATATGTAACACACGAACTTCTCCACGAGTTACTTTCTCATGCACAAAGTGAATATCCATCTTAATAAGCTTAGTATATTGATGTTGAACATGATTTTCGAAGAGATACACAGTGCTTACATTTTCACAATAGACTATCTTCACCTTCGAGAAAAAGCAATGTAGTTCCAAAAGAAGATTCCTAAGCCAACATGAATCATATACTTATTAGCGACTCAATGATATTGAGCTTCAACACCGGAATAAGACAATCTAGGTTGTTGTTTGGTCACCAAGAGATGAGGTTGTCCATGCATAATACCCAGAAATGGACCTTTTTGTGTCTAGACATCCACCCCAATATGCATCAGTATATGTGACGAGATTAGCAATGGAGGAAGTATATAGATGTAAACCAAAATCAAGAGTACTTTGAATATATTAAATGACACGCTTTAAGGTAGACATGTGTTGAATTTTTTAGATCATGCATAAATAAACACACTTGCCTCACGACATAAGTGATGCCAGATCTTGTAAAAGTCTTGAAGTACTCCAACAAGACTATGATACTCAGTGGAATCATCATGATATGAATTTCTAGGAGATCCACTTAGCTTGGCTTGTGTGTCCATTAGAATAGTAGATAGTTTGCAAGAAGACATACTCCCACGGTAAGTAACTTCCTTAGCATATTTCTTTTATGACAGAAAAAGACCTCTTGTGTATATGGTAACAGAAATACCAAGAAAGTAACTAAGGTAGAAACATAGTAAACTACTTATACCAAGCACGGGGGCACTTGTTTAAGTCCATAGAGTGACTTCCTGAGCAAGCATACATAATCAGGATGTTGAGGATTGTAGAAACTTGGTGGTCGATGCATGTAGACATTTTCATCAAGATTACCATATAAAATCAGTTATTTACATCTATTTGATGAAGACACCCTGATTTTGATAAAGCAACATTGAGTATCACTCGAATAGTGTCTAGTTTGACTACGAGACTGAAAGTCTCACCAAAGTCGATACCATTTTTTGACCGACATCATCACCTATAATTAGAGCTTTTCACCTCTCAAAGGACCCATCATATTTCATTTTATGCCTAAAAATCCATAAACTTTAAATAATACTAACATTAGGCGGACAAGGCAGTGATACATATGCTTTATGTTCAATAAGAGCAACATATTTGTCTTTCATGACCATTTCCAAATCATAATCATGTAATGCATGAATGGGTTTGGAATACAATGGGGAAATAAAGTTTAGAGATTAGGTATGGATATTAAAAGGTTTTCAAGGCTTAAAAATTCCATGTGGTGCGCGAGAGATCATTTGAGGTCGGGGAGTTGGGTGATGAAATGATTGGGTAGGCAGTTTGTGGTCACACAAGTGTAAATCGCACGAGACATATATATTATTCTAAAATGAGAGATTCATACACAAAAATACAACACTTGATGAGTTTAATTTATGGTGAGAAGTATTGTGTTGGACAAGAAACTTGGATGACTCGAATGTTGTAGGTGATATATTCTAGACACATCCCGGTTAAGTGCTTCTGAATATGTTTCATTTGATTATGGTATTTGACTACATGTAAACAACCAACAGGTATCAACTTTTGATAATTGAGATTGTTTATTTTAAATAAACAAATTTGACATTATCTGTTGGATTTGCTTACTTGGCGATGAACGGGAATCCAAATTCATATGGGTATTGGAGAAGCTAAAGAAGTTGTTCACATTCGAGAAGTATATTTTCAAGGTTGTAGTGATTGATTGAGAACTTTCTTTGATAAATTCTATTGAAGTTATTTTCCCAAACATGTTGTGAAAAATGTTGGTGCGAAATACAAGTTGCTTGTTGAGGAAAATATACAAGATTCAGTGATGGATTTATGGAGTAAGATCATAAATTTCAAGCGCGTGGTTGAGTATGAGCAATACTTGCAACATTTTGAGCTAGTATGTGTTTGCATTCCTACCTTTGTTGACTATGTTAACCAAATATGGTGAACTCTCTACCATGAATAAATTGTTGTTCCATGGGCCAAGCGAGTCATTTCCTTATGAAAGACGACAACAAACAAGTAAATATTGAACATACGTGTTACATTTAATAATTATATATTTTTTGTTTTTTTAACCTTAGTTTTGAAACAATATTTTCACAAAAAATATCATTAACATTGACCATAAACATAATACTGGTTTTTATACAACATGGCATGGTTTATAGTCAAGAAAGTGTAAACATCACATTGCAAAAGAGTTTGAAAGGGTGAAATGAGGAGGTGTTGATTAGATTGCATGTGGATTTTTCAATAGGACAAATCATATTCTCCCTTGGAATGTAAACTTGCATCTCTTCATGTACTAGAGGAGCCAATTTTGGAGGAAATTACATATTGAAGAGTATGAAGTTATGGAAGAAGAAAAAAGGACATAACTAGACTTAGATGATGAATGTGAAGATTTAAAGAAATACTTCAACACCTTAGATATTTTTGCTCAAAAGAAGGTGGGGAAAATATGCATAAATTTACATCATTGTACAACTTCTATGCATCCTCTACCTCTGAAGTTTAAGTTCATAAACAGGTTCAAGAAGAGTAAAAAGGGGCAATAAGGTGATGTGCATCACGATCTTTCATATTGGGGGCATGATGATGCTTCACAAGACTCAATATATCAACCATCACAAAGATCCACTAGGAAACCTTCTCTAACACTCGCAAGTCAACCGTCTCTAGGTCAACAAGACCAGGCCCGACCTTTAACCAGTGCAGCCTGTGCTATAGAACAGGGCCCCAACATTCTGAGGGCCCAATTTTATTTAATATTATTAGATAGAAAAATAAAAAGAAAACGAGAGAGTAAGAGATGGGCCCCAACATTCTACAATTTTAATTAGAATTTTCAAAAGCTTGTCTACAACTTACAATAGTAAAATTATATATTATATTAACGTTATAAAACCACAGGCACTAATAGGTGTTCACATGATGCTTTAAGTTTATGCCTCTAATACACACACACACACACACACACACACACACACACACACACACACACACACACACACACACACACACACACACACACACACACACACACACACACACACACACACACACACACACACACACACACACACACACACACACACACACACACACACACACACACACACACACACACACACACACACACACACACACACACACACACACACACACACACACACACACACACACACACACACACACACACACACACACACACACACACACACACACACACACACACACACACACACACACACACACACACACACACACACACACACACACACACACACACACACACACACACACACACACACACACACACACACACACACACACACACACACACACACACACACACACACACACACACACACACACACACACACACACACACACACACACACACACACACACACACACACACACACACACACACACACACACACACACACACACACACACACACACACACACACACACACACACACACACACACACACACACACACACACACACACACACACACACACACACACACACACACATATAGGGAGTGTATCTGATGAGAACTCATATCTTTTATGAGAAACGAGAACTATCGATATCAATCATCAGACTTAACTAACGTTTATGATTTAATAATTCCATATAAATAGCATTCTATAGAATCTTTTCTATTATTCTTAATATTTAAAATTTTCATAAAAATATAATCTTACCAAAAATATTATTATGTATGCTATCTCTTACCAAAAATATCTCTTACCAATAAAAAATATCAAAACTCTCCAACAATAAAAAATATAGAATATGATTTCTTTTTTCATGTTTCCTCGTACATTATTTTTCAAACTAGTTTATTTTTTACATTTATTGAAAAAAGAAATCATATTCTATATTTTTTATTGTTGGAGAGTTTTGATATTTTTTATTTTACTAAAATAGACATGTCTAAGGTGTAGAGCTTTATTTATTTATCACCTATTTATTTATTTATAAAAAATATTGAAGAATTTGAAATTATTACCTATATTTTAATTTGGCTGATTTGTTTATTTACAAGTTAGGAAATTATTATTTTAGCAAGATTTACTAAATAAAAGTATATTATTAATTTATCAAATCAAATAAAAGTATATTTTTATTTGATTAAAAATATTTTTTTTATAAAAACAAAATATTTCCATTTAATTTATCACTTATATTTGATTAAAAATATTTAAAAATTGTGAAAGTATAACCAATATTTTAATTTGGTTAATTTATGTATTTGCAAGTTTGAAATTTTTGTTGTTGTTACAAATTTTTACCATTGTGACTATTTTGAATAAATATTGTTATAATATTTTTCACTCTACAAACTCATATTCTATATTTTTCAAATATGTCAAATATTCTTATTTTATCGTATTGTTAAAATATAGGTAATTCTTGCACATTTTTCCAATATTTTAAATCAAATATAGGTGATAAACCAAATGAAAATATTGTTTTCTCATAAAAAATATTTTTAATCAAATGAAAATTTAGATGATAAATCAATAACATGCTTTTACTTAAAATGGTCACAATAGTAAACCATGCAAAAATAAAAAATTTCTAACTTGAAAATGAATAAATAACTAAATTAAAATATAGATAATAATTTCACAATCTTCAATATTTTTAATCAACTGAAAATATAGGCGATAAATCAATAATGATTTTTTTTAAAAGATCACAATAGTAGAACATGAAAAATTAAAAAAGTTTAAACAATAAGTACTCCAACAAGACTACGATACTCAGTGGAATCATCATAATATGAATTTCTAGGAGATCCACTTAGCTTGGCTTGTGTGTCCATTAGGATAGTAGATAATTTGCAAGAAGACATACTCCCACGGTAAGTAACTTCCTTGGCATATTTCTTTTATGACAGAAAAGACCTCTGGTGTAACTAGTAACAGAAATACCAAGAAAGTAACTAAGGTAGAAACATAGTCAATAAACTACTTATACCAAGCACGGGGGCACTTGTTTAAGTCCATAGAGTGACTTCCTGAGCAAGCATACATAATCAGGATGTTGAGGATTGTAGAAACTTGGTGGTCATGCATGTAGACAGTTTCATCAAGATTACCATATAAAATCAGTTATTTACATCTATTTGATGAAGACACCCTGATTTTGATAAAGCAACATTGAGTATCACCCGAATAATGTCTAGTTTGACTACGAGACTGAAAGTCTCACCAAAGTCGATACCATTTTTTGACCGACATCATCACCTATAATTAGAGATTTTCACCTCTCAAAGGACCCATCATATTTCATTTTATGCCTAAAAATCCATAAACTTTAAATAATACTAACGTTAGGCGGACGAGGCAGTGATACATATGCTTTATGTTCAATAAGAGCAACATATTTGTCTTTCATGACCATTTCCAGATCATGATCATGTAATGCATGAATGGGTTTGGAATACAATGGGGAAATAAAGTTTATAGATTAGGTATGGATATTAAAAGGTTTTTAAGGCTTAAAAATTCCATGTGGTGCTCGAGAGATCATTTGAGGCCGGGGAGTTGGGTGATGAAATGATTGGGTAGGCAGTTTGTGGTCACACAAGTGTAAATCGCACGAGACATATATATTATTCTAAAATGAGAGATTCATACACAAAAATACAACACTTGATGAGTTTAATTTATGATGAGAAGTATTGTGTTGGACAAGAAACTTGGAGGACTCGAATGTTGTAGGTGATATATTCTAGACACATCCCGATTAAGTGCTTCTGAATATGTTTCATTTGATTATGGTATTTGACTACATGTAAACAACCAACAGGTATCAACTTTTGATAATTGAGATTGTTTATTTTAATTAAACAAATTTGACATTATCTGTTGGATTTGCTTACTTGGAGATGAACGAGAATCCAAATTCATATGAGTATTGGAGAAGCTAAAGAAGTTGTTCACATTCGAGAAGTATATTTTCAAGGTTGTAGTGATATCTAGTTTGGGTGTTTAGGGGCGAGACAAGTGGATGATCACTCCAAATATGAGATATCCAATTGCTTATCAGTAAAATATTATATTGGTTATATTGTCCATGAACCTGAGCATCACCTTTTTCTCACTTGGGCTATCTTCATCTATGTCATTATGTCGACATAAACATATTTTAGTCAATTTTGTCAACAATTGTCATTGGGTTCAGTTGAATTTAATGTCTGGTTGTTCATTGACTCTAACCACTGACTGTTAGAGAGAGAACTACAATGATGGTGAAAAATAATGAGAATCAGCATATGTGGGTCACATTAGGAATTATGAAAATGAAGTTAGAGTATGCAAACAAATGATACCACACATACATCAGCAAGAACCAATAGTTGGATTCGTTGATGACTAACACTTTTGTATGAAGGTGATAGAGAATGAAAGTCAACATATGCGTGTAACATTAGACATTAGGAACATTAGGCCAGAGTATGTAAATTAATGATGATTAACTGTTGAGAGGTAACTAAAGTGAAGTTGAAATAAAATGAGAATCATCATATGTAGGTTACATTAGGCATTAGGAACATGAAGTTAGAGTATGCAAACGAATGAGACCACACGTACACCACTAGGAACTAATAGTTGGATTCGATGATGACTAACACTTTTGTATGAAGGTGGAAGAGAATGAGAGTCAACATATGCATATAATTTTAGACATTAGCAACATTAGGTAAGAGTATGCAAATGAATGACGACTAATTATTGAAAGAGAATTACAGTGAAGATGAAATAGAATAAGAATCAACACACGCGGGTCACATTAGGCATTAGGAACACGAGGTCAAAGTATGCGAATAGGTGAGCCACACGTACATCACCAGGAACCAATAGTTGGACTTGATGATGGCTAAAAAATTTGTATGGTTGAAATTGCACCAACACTTTTGTATGATTGAGATTTTAACAATATTATATGATAATGCCACCGACAGCTCCTCACGTTTTCACTAAAAAAACAAAAAAAAACATTTTTAATATTAAAAATAAAATGGTCTATCAATATTTCTAAAGAAATCTAATGACTCCCCATACCATAACTGTTTTTAAAAGAAAAACAAGTGCCTTCTGCTGTCAAATTAGGTTTTAAATAAATTTGGTGTCATGTCCTATTATATATCGATTTTTTTCTTTCTAAATATCAGGTGTCACCCCATCCCTACCAAGTTTTTTTTAATAAAACTGGTGAAAACATAAACCTTTTATACCTATTTTATGATAAATCAAATATAAATGCACAAGATTTCTTAGAAACTAGGCATTTATAGCATATTTGTATGAAAAGTTTGAAAAATCTAATATAACTACAACAAATTATAAAAAAAAAAAAAAGTAGACTTGTGAATATTCTTCTAAATCTATAGAAATATGAAATTATGCAGAAGATTTTGAAAAATTTGTAAAAAGTAATTAAATTTGACAATTTTACTTATTTTGATTAAATAATAATCATTTAATATGTAGGGGTGTGGGTTGCAATTCATGGAATGGAATGACATGTAAAATTCTTCATTTATGAGTCCATTCCTTTATTAAAGGCCCAAGAAAAGCTCGCTTCTAGTGTAAGTCAAATCCAGCCCACTACTATTTCTCTATTTCTCCACGATAATAAATTGGTATGGTTATATTCTACTAATAATACATATAAATTATTTGACTTAAAATTAACTAATAACTTATAGATTTCTTCAAAAACAACTTTTAACTTCTAGATCTTTTAATTGAAATAGTTAAATATTTTCACTGTCTCTAAGTATAAATACTTATAGTATATTTCACTCTTATTTTAAAAATAGATAATATAATAAATGTATTATTTATATTTAAAATATTTTTGTATATGTTATATTGTTAATTAATATAATTTTTCATATTTTAAAATATTCAGTGGCATTAATTAAATATTAATTTATAAAAAATGAAAAATATATCTAATAATTTGAAAATGAATTTTAGAGACAATTATTTATCAAATAATTGTGTATATTTACTTCAAATAAGAGCATATAAAAGTATAAAACTAAAGTTCAGAATTTGTTTATTTTAAAGAGGGCAAAGCCCATGGGATAATTTTTCTTGGGTTAAAAGTCATTTACCCCCTACAATATAGATGTATTTTGATTTATCCCATTAAAAAAATTTAAAAACTTCTTTAAAATATTAAAATTCTAACTCTTTTGCCTCTTTAATAGAAAAATTACCCTCTGTAAATTTTATTTATTTATTTACCACCCTGATTTTTACACGATCAAGGATACCCTAAAATTACAGTGGATATTTTTTTTTTTTAAATGGTAAATCAAAACACGCCTATTATTACAGGAGATAAATAACCCCAACTTTCTTTTTTTTAAACTATATGAATATTTTTCAAAATTTAACTTAAAAAATGTCATAAAAAAATTCTGAAACTATTTTAGGAAGAATTTTGAAAACTTTTTCATTGTAAAAGTTATTTATATTAAAACCAGTATGCTCTTTTATTTCCATCACATTAGGGTGTTTGAATTGAACTTGTCACTAAAAGATGAGGATGTCATATAGATCAATTAAGCGGAAGTTTTTTTTTTTTTTTTTCAAAATATAAAATAAGATTGCATAAATAAAAGAAAAATTTAGAGGAAAAAGTGAGTCAAGAACCTAATTCTCCAATGAAAATTAACAAAAATAAAAATAAACTAAACCCAGTCGAAATGGATTTTCAACAACTTAAATATAAAATAATGTATTTATTGTACGATAAATACAACTATCGTCTTTACGATAAATGTGAGACACCTTAAAATAGAATAATACGATGGTATGAAGACAATTTTTTCTGTTGGATAAAAACTTTTAAAGGATAATGAATAATATTATTAAATGTTTGTATGGCAAGTAGAGAGTCACTTTCAATTCAAAGTTCATTCAATCCTTTCATAGAAACATGTTTTATAGTTAGAATGATACCTACAAGTTTAACTTAAAAAGAGGTTGTGAGATTTGTTAAAAGTGCACCTAAGTTCATTCAATCCTTTTCCTAGGAACATTCTCTATAGCTAGATTGGTTAAGAGAAGTGAGTTTTCTCGGTCATGTGATTTTTAGTGGAGGTATTGTTGTTGATCCTTAGAAGGTTGATGTTGTGTTGCAGTAGGAGACTCCGAAGTCTGTCATCGAAATTCGAAGTTCTTGGATTAGCTGGTTATTATCGACAGTTCATCGAAGGATTTTCTAAGTTGGCTTTGCCATTAACTCAGCTAACTAGGAAGGGTCAAGTGTATGTGAGAGATGCGAAGTGTGAAAAGAGTTTCCAAGAGTTTAAGAAGAAGTTGACGTTGGCTCCAATGTTAATTATGCCGAGTCTAACTGATTCTTTTGTCGTGTGTTGTGATGCTTCTAAGATGGGCCTGAATGGTGTGTTAATGTAGAATGGACAAGTTATGGCTTATGCTTTGAGACAACTTAGAGTTCGTGAAAAGAATTATCCTACACATGATTTAGAGTTGGCTGCCGTTGTGTTCACACTTAAGATTTGGAGACATTATTTGTCTGGCTTTAGATTTGAAGTGTTCAGTGATCATAAGAGTCTGAAGTACCTGTTCGACCAGAATGAGTTGAATACGAGACAAAAGAGATGGCTTGAATTTTTGAAGGGTTATGATTTTGCTTTGAATTATCATCCAGGTATAGTCAATGTCGTAGCTAATGCATTGAGCACTAAGTAGAGTTGTCAAAATGGGATCCCAAAAAATCACAGGGCTCAGGCCTTAAAATTAGAGCCCATATTTTTAGGGCTTTTTTAGCCCAACCTTGAAAAGCCCAATACCCATTAGGGGTAGCCCATATGGACTGTGGGCAGCCCATTAGGCCCGCATAATTATAAATTTTAAAAAAATCTATTAATATTTATATTGTCTTACTCCAAAATAACACATTGATTTTTCTCACCTCAGTAAATTTTATCTTTACTCTATTCAGTCTTTCTTTTTTACATATTATACAATAATATAATCAACATTCTTTCATCGTATTATACTAGTTTTCTCTTATGATAATTATTCATGTATTATTTTATACAATTTAGACATATATTGTATTTAGAAACACATTATAGTATTTATAAGAGATAATATAGTACTTAAAAATGTATTATGTTTAAAATAATATAATTTTAATTTTATTTATAATAAATATTATGGAGTTTTTATTTTAATATTTTTAAATAAAAAGTCCGTTTTGGGATGGGTAGCCCGAAGCCCATCTAGGGCAAGACTTAGATAGTAACTCTCGAGCCTATATTACACATGACTTTTTGGCCCAGTCTTAAAAAGCCCAGGGCCCGTCAGGGCCCACCCATTTAGGGTCGGGTGGCCTCTTTTGACAGCTCTAGAAGTAAGATGTTGCATATGTCGACATTGATGGCTAGCGAGTTAGAGTTGATTGAAGAATTTAGAGAATTGAGTTTAGTTTGTGAAGTCATTCCGCAAAGTGTGAAGCTATAGGTATGTTGAAGCTTACTAATAGTGTTCTTGAAGAGATTAGAGAAGCTCAGATGACTGATTTGAAACTGGTTGATCGTTTAACATTAATCAATCAAGGTCAAGGTGGTAACTTCAAGATTGCTGAGATTGATGTTATAAAATTCTATGAAAGAGTCCGTGTTCCTGATTTGCATGAACTTATGAAGAGTATTCTTGAGAAAGGACACCGAAGTGGTTTGAGTGTTCATCCAGGTGCTACGAAGATGTATCAAGACTTGAAGAAGATCTTTTGGTGGCCTGAAATGAAAAAGGAGGATGCTGAATTCGTGTATGCGTGTTTGACTTTCCAGAAATCAAAAGTTGAGCATCAGAAGCCGTTAGGTTTGATGCAGCTGTTGTCTATTCCTGAGTGGAAATAAGACAACATTTCGATGGACTTTGTGTCGGGGTTGCCGAGGTCAGCGAAGAGTTATGATACTATTTGGGTTATAGTGGATATGTTGACTAAATCGACTCATTTCATTCCAATTCGACTTAGCTATCCGTTGGAGAGACTAAAAGAGCTGTATATTGAGAAAATCCTCAGTTTACATGGGATTGATTCCAGTATTGTATCTGGCAGAGATATGAGGTTTACGTCGAGATTCTAGGAGAGTTTGTATAAGGCTTTAGGTATGAAGTTGCGTTTGAGTTCTTCTTATCATCCGCAGACGGATGGTCGGACAGAGGGGACTAACCAATCCTTAGAAGACTTGTTGAGAGCTTGTGTGTTAAGCAAGAAGGTGCTTGGGATAGCTTTTTACCGTTGATTGAGTTTAACTACAACAACAATTTCCATTCGAGTATTAGAATGGCAGGCGTTGTATGCTAGAAGGTGTAGGACACTTTTATGTTGGTATGAGTCTGGGGAGGGTGCTGTGATCGAACGTGATATTGTCCAACAGACTACAGAGAAAATCAAAGTGATTCAGAAGAATATGAGAGCTTCTTAGAGTCTCCAAAATATTTATCATGATAAACAAAGGGAGGCACTGGAGTTCTAGGAGGCAGACCATGTGTTTCCGAGGGTTACTCTGGTAACTGGTGTTGGTCAAGCTTTGAAGTCTCGAAATCTCACTTCACGTTTCATCGATCCGTACCAGATTATACATAATATATAAGAGGTGGCCTATCAAATTACTTTACCACCATTTCTTGATAATCTTCATTATGTGTTTCATGTGTCTCAGTCAAGGAGATACATTTAGGATCCGTCTCATGTGATCCAAGTGGATGATGTACATGTGAGAGATAACTTGACTATTGAGACATCACCCATGCGAATAGAGGGTTGGGAAGTGAAATAGTTGCATGGTAAAGATATTACCTTAGTGAAGGTAGCTTGGGGGAGGACCAACTGGTGGAAATATGACTTGGGAGCTTGAGGGCTAGATGAGGGATTTGTATCCGGATCTGTTTACTTAAGGTAATTTTCGAGGGTGGAAATTCTTTAAGTGTGTGTGTGTGTGTGTGTGGGGGGGGGGGAGTTGTAACACCCTAATTTTAGTAATATACTTTATTTAATTGATTTTGATTGAATTATAATTTTGTATAATTATTTGATTATTAAGTATGTGCGATTAAATAAGTGTGGGTGAAAGTAAGGGTGTATGACCTTATGGTGGGGTGTGGAGGATAATTAGAGAAATAGAGAATAATTAGAATTATTTTATTATTTAAAATAATAATTTGATTATATTATTTAAATAAAATAGATAAAGATAAAATAGAAGCTGCAGAGATATAGAGGGCAATGTGGGGATTAGAGAGAACATTAAGGGCAAAGTAGAAACATCCTAAATTAAGATATTAGGTTTTTAGTGTAAAAAGAGAATTAGAAGGAGGGAGTTGAGAAGTACGTAGAATTCTTGGGAGAAAAGAGGAAAATGAGGCTAGGGCAAGAGAAAGAGCCAGATAAAGCATAGGAAGAACACCCATTGATAGAGATTGGAAGAATTTAGCAAGCGAAAGCTAAGGTAAAGGGGGATAATAGCTTTTAATAAGAGGTCTTATGCACGAGGGGTAGGGTAGATGAGTCCTTTGAAGGATAGAAAAACACTTAGAAAGGGGGGTTTGAATAAGTGTAGTTTCAAAAACTCGTAAGATAAAAATAATTTGCACAAGTATTTTTATCCTGGTTCGTTGTTAACTAAACTACTCCTGTCCACCCTATACAAGGTGATTTACCTCAACTGAGGATTTAATCCACTAATCACACGAGATTACAATGGTTTTCCACTTAGACAACTTCTAAGTCTTCTAGAGTCTTCTGATCACAACTTTATCACTCTAGGAACAACTGCTTAGAGACCTTCTAAGACTTCTCTAGAGTATACTGATCACAACCCGATCACTCTAGTCCTTTACAATTTAATGTAAACAAATTCTAAGAGTATTACAATTGCTTCTTAAAAGCGATAATCACAAACTGTGATATTTCTCTTACAGATTTAAGCTTAGACTCACTAAAGTATTACAACAGTAATGTAGTGAGGTTGAAGATGAAGTTTGATAGCTTTTGAAGTGAACAACAAGATAGTATCAGAGATAGTTCAGAATTCGTTCAAAGTGCGTCCAAAATTCGTAACCTTGCTTCTCATCAGAACTTCATATTTATAGGCGTTTTGAGAAGATGACCGTTGGGAGCATTTAATGCTTTGCGTATTCCGTACAACATTGCATTTAATGTTTCACTCTTTTGTCAACTACCTCGAGCCTTGCGTTTGCTGTGACTACTGACGTTGCAGTTAATAGCTTCTAACGTTCCTTTTGTCAGTCAGCGTAGCTTGCCATCTAGTACTTGATTCTGATTTGTTCTTTGTCAATACTACGTTGAATATCATCAGAGTACAAACAGCTTGGTGCAGAGCATCTTCTGATCTTCTGATCTTGATATGCTTCTGAGCGTGATTCCATGACTTCAGTGCTTCTGCTTCTGAACTCAAGTTCTTCTGATGCTTCTAATAGACCATGTTCTGATTCTGCTTGACCATCTTCTGATGTTTTGCCAGACCATGTGCTGAAGTTGCATACTGAACCTTCTGAGTCAAAGCTTCTTAGCGCTGATTTGTGCATACTCTTTATATATTTACTGTAAAAGGAAATTGCATAGGATTAGAGTACCACATTATCTTGAGCAAAATTCATATACATTGTTATCATCAAAACTAAGATTATTGATCAGAACAATTCTTGTTCTAACAATCTCCCCCTTTTTGATGATGACAAAAACATATATAAATGATATGAATTTGCAATCAGAATAACAGACGACAAAAGACAATTACACAGTTATAGCATAAGCATATAAACATAATGTGAATGTGTCTCCCCCTGAGATTAACAATCTCCCCCTGAGATGAATAATCTCCCCCTGAAATTAATACTAGAAGAATTTTATAAATAAAAGACTTCCCTGAGTATTTCAGTAGAGACGTTCACATATGCTTGAACTTCAGAACATTCACTGCTTCTGATTTCTGCTTCCATAGGACAGCTTCAGAACATTGAATTTCTTTAGATCCTCAGAACATTCACAGCTTCTGATTCCTGCTTCCATCGGACAGCTTCAGAACTTGAATTTCTTTGATCCTCGGAACATTCACAGCTTCTGATTCTTGCTTCCAGCGGATAGCTTCAGAGCTTGAATTTCTTCTTGAATTATTCCATGCTAGATTGTATCAGAACATTGTTGAATGTACTTGAGCATCATCAGAGCATCTTCTACATTCTGAAATGTTACAGAACAAACTCCACAACAAAAGTTGTAGCATGAATAAATCATAACTTATCACATATATATATCAGAACATACACAATGCACCAGATTATATATGATAAGATATAGGATTATCAGAACATGTTAAGGACAGAAAATAAGTTAATGCATATTCTATTAGAATATCATCACACTTCTTTCTTCCTGCTTCTGATTCTGAAGCTTCATAGCACTCAGCTTGCTTCAGTTTCCATGAGCATATTCCTTTTACAGAATTTGCGATTCCTCATGATTTTGCTTCTAATGTTTAGCTTTAAATCCTGCAAAACAACTTAGAAACATATGAAGCGTGCAGCTTCTGTTAGTAATGTGGGGGCTTTCTTCCCAGCAACTGCTAATATAAATCAAATCATTTATCACTATTTCTCCCCCTTTTTGTCATAACATCAAAAAGAATGTAAAAGATTCAGATGTAACCACAGGACAAATGGAAAGAGAAACAAATAGTCATTGATAAAATAAGCCGAAGTACAAGAGTTATGCAGAAAAAACTTTTCATTGATTAAACCAACAGAATTACAAAAGAAGTATGCTGATACACAAGTGCAATAAGCAAAGAAAACTACAAGGACACAAAGACTACAACCCTAGCCTAGTCATAAGCCTGTCCAGACTAGAACCTCCACTGTAGGAGAGATGCATGAATTCAAGGAGGAAGTGAGAGACAGTTCACAGAAAGAGAGCTAATGTCGCAAACGGGGCTTTCTCTTAACATAGAAGTCAAGAACATGATCCTTAACTTCATCCAGTATCTCAAGAAAGTCTTCTTCCTTTGGATAAATGTTGATAACAGCATCACAGAAGAGATCTGACTTGAGACTTCTTGGAATCTTGAGAGATCTGTCTTGAAATCAAAGTCAGCGATCCCCGATATTTGGGGAAGGAAACGTGGGGAAGGAAACGTTCTAGGGAAGGGAAACGTTTGACAAGATATACAACGAAAAAGAAAGTAAAGGAAATGATGAATGGCATTTAATGTTACGTGACAAGAGGAGAGAGAAACTATGACAAATGAAGTGATAGAACAGTTACCTATGAAAGGCGCCTCCTCAACTGCACGCATGTTTGTCCAAATAGGGTAGACACTTGTTACCATCTGGAAAGCTAGATACAGCTGTATTTACTTTAAAAGATATTCTGAATCAACTTTAGACAATGAAACGTTAGTAATAAACGAGTCACTACTTCTAATTGATTTAAGATCAGAACTTCTTATAAAACATTAATCCAATCTCATTTCAGAAGATAGCCATACATAAGATTTTCTCATCTTCTCATTTTGGGCATAAATTCATACTGATATTCTTCAGAATGAACTTAAACCTATCTTCAGCCAGGGGTTTTGTAAAGATATCAGCCCACTGATGGTCTGTATCCACAAAGTTTAAAGATAAAACACCCTTCTGAACATAGTCCCTTATGAAATGATGTTTAATCTCAATGTGTTTAGCTTTTGAATGTAAGATAGGATTCTTAGATAAACATATAGCAGAAGTATTATCACAGAAGATAGGAATGTTATTCTCAAATATTTGATAATCTTCTAACTGACTTTTCATCCAGAGCATTTGTGTGCTACAACCAGCAGCAGCAACATATTCTGCTTCTGTTGTTGAAAGAGCAATGGTTGCTTGCTTCTTGCTGTACCAGGAGATTAGGTGACTTCCAAGAAATTGACAACTTCCAGAAGTACTCTTCCTTTCAATTCTATCTCCAGCATAGTCAGCATCACAGAATCCTACTAAGTTGTATTCTTCAGATAATCTGTAGACTAAACCGACATTAGTAGTACCTTTCAAATACCTTAGAATTCTCTTAACAGCAGTTAAGTGAGATTCTCTAGGATCTGATTGGAATCTAGCACACAAACAAATACTGAACAGAATGTCAGGTCTAGAAGCAGTTAAATATAGAAGAGATCCAATCATACCTCTGTACAACTTCTGATCTACCTTCTTACTTACCTCATCCTTACCTAGTATGCATGTTGGATGCATAGGAGTTTTGGCTTCTTTGCAGTCAGAAAGATTAAACTTCTTCAGAAGTTCTTTCACATACTTGGTTTGATGAACATACGTTCCTTCTGATGTTTGATTGATTTGAATCCCAAGGAAATACTTGAGTTCACCCATCATGCTCATCTCAAACTCAGCCTGCATAGACTCAGCAAACTCCTTTCCAAGTGTAGCATTAGATGTTCCAAAGATAATATCATCAACATATATTTGACAAATTAAAATATCTTTTTTAAATGTTTTACAGAAGAGAGTAGTGTCCACTTTTCCTCTAGTGAAACCATTTTCCAGAAGGAAAGAACTCAAACGTTCATACCAAGCTCTAGGAGCTTGTTTCAATCCGTATAATGATTTCTTTAATTTAAAAACATGATTTGGAGACATGGAGTCTTCAAAACCAGGAGGTTGATGGACATAAACTTCTTCATCTATGTAACCATTTAAGAAGGCACTCTTAACATCCATCTGATAAAGAGTGATGTTGTGTTAAGTGGCAAAAGAAATTAATAGACGAATAGATTCTAACCTGGCCACTGGTGCAAAGGTTTCTGTATAGTCAATCCCTTCTTGCTGACTATAACCCTGAGCCACCAGTCTGACTTTGTTTCTTACCACTTCACCTTTCTCACCCAGCTTGTTTCTGAAAACCCATTTTGTTCCTATAATATTGAATCCTTTAGGTCTTGGAACAAGATCCCAAACATCATTCCTTGTAAACTGATTTAACTCTTCTTGCATGGCAATTATCCAGTCTGTATCTTCTAGAGCTTGATCAACAGAAGTTGGCTCGATCAGAGAAACCAGACCTAATTGACATTCAGCATTGTTCTTGAGGAATGCTCTTGTTCTGATAGGATCATCTTTCTTTCCAATAATGACATCTTCTGAGTGAGCAAATGTGAGTCTAGATGATCTTCTGATAGTTGGTTCTTCAGAAATTCTAAGATTTTCCAAGGATGCAGCAACTTGATCTTCTGATTCTTTGCTGCTTTGGTTTTCAGCTTCTGAAACTTTTCTTCTTGGTTCTTCAGCTTCTGAGATATCAATATCAATATCTGCAAAATTTTCAAACTGCTTTGGCTTTTCAAGACCAAGCTTATCATCAAACCTGATATCGATTGATTCTTCTACAATTAATGTTTCAGTATTGTATACTCTGTAGCCTTTAGAGCGTTCAGAATATCCAAGAAGGAAACACTTTTGTGCCTTAGAATCAAACTTACCAAGATGATCTTTAGTGTTCAGAATAAAACAAACACATCCAAAAGGATGAAAATATGAAATGTTGGGCTTTCTGTTCTTCCACAATTCATAAGGAGTCTTATTTAGAATAGGTCTTATAGAGATTCTATTCTGAATATAACATGCAGTGTTTATTGCTTCTGCCCAGAAGTGCTTAGCCATATTGGCTTCGTTGATCATGGTTCTGGCCATTTCTTGTAGAGTCCTATTCTTTCGTTCTACAACTCCATTTTGTTGTGGAGTTCTAGGACAAGAGAAATCATGGGCAATACCATTTTCTTTGAAGAACTCCTCAAAGAATTTGTTCTCAAATTCACCACCATGATCACTTCTGACCTTTATGATTTTACACTCCTTCTCAGTTTGGGTCTGAGTGCAGAATTCAAAGAACACTAAATGAGACTCATCCTTGTGTTTCAAGAACTTTACCCATGTCCAGCGGCTATAATCATCAACGATGACTAATCCATATTTCTTCCCTTTGACAGATGCTGTTTTGACTGGGCCAAACAAATCAATGTGCAAAAGTTCTAACGGCCTTGAGGAAGAGACAACATTCTTAGAATTGAATGCAGGTTTGGAGAACTTGCCCTTCTGACATGCTTCACAAAGAGCATCTGATTTGTATTTCAGATTAGGGAGTCCTCTGACAAGATTTAGTTTGTTAATCTGAGAAATCTTTCTCAAACTAGCATGTCCTAATCTTCTGTGCCAGACCCATTACTCTTCAGAAACAGACATAAGACAAGTCACCTTCTGATTCTTAAGATCCTGAAGATTTGTCTTATAAATGTTGTTCTTTCTCTTGCCTGTAAATAGGATTGAGCCATCCTTCTGACTTACAGCCTTGCAAGACTTTTGATTAAAGATTATGTCATAACCATTGTCACTTAATTGACTTATGGACAATAAGTTATGAGCTAATCCATCTACTAGAAGAACATTAGAAATAGAAGGAGAGTTACCAGACTTTATAGTTCCTGAGCCAATAATTTTGCCCTTTTGATCTCCTCCAAACTTCACTTCTCCAGCAGATTTAAGCACCAGGTCTTGGAACATAGACCTTCTTCCTGTCATGTGTCGCGAGCATCCAGAGTCCAGGTACCATGACATGTTGTGCTTTTCCTTCTTTGCAGCCAAGGATATCTGCAATAGGAATAATCTTTTCCTTAGGTACCCACATCTTCTTGGGTCCTTTCTTGTTAGTTTTCCTCAAGTTCTGATTGAACTTGGGTTTAGCATTATATGAAATAGGAGGAACAGAATGATAGTTTATGTTCTGAGTTCCATGATATTTCTTAGGTTTTGTCACATGCTTCTTGGTGTGTGTTATGTGAAAGCTTTGAGCATGTGATGTGTGCCTAATATCATGGGAGTGGCCAAATTTAAATTGGTTATACAGAGGCTTGTATGATATTTTCATATCATCCACAGATTCAAGCTTGTATGGGATTTCACCCTCATAACCAATGCCAGCTCTTTTGTTTCCTGACACAGCATATATCATAGAAGCAAGTTGACTTCTGCCAATACTTCTAGATAAAAACTTTCTGAAACTTAAGTCATATTCTTTCAGAATATTGTTCAGACTTGGAGTAGATTTTTCAGAGACAGAAGGAGATCCATTATTTTTGGATAAATTTAAAACTTTTTCCTTCAGTTCAGAATTCTCCACTTCAAGCTTCTTAGTTTCAAATTCAAATAGCTTTTTCAGCTTCTTGTATTTGATACTAATCTGAGACTTGAGTTCCAGAAGTTCTGTTAGACTGGAAACTAACTCTTCTCTAGATAGTTCAGAAAATACCTCTTCAAAGTCTGATTCTGATGTAGATTCTGATCCGTCATCCATTGTGGCCATTAGTGCCAGTTTTGCCTGCTCATCTTCAGAGTCTGATTCTGATTCTGAATCATCCCATGTTGCCATAAGACCTTTCTTCTTATGAAATTTCTTCTTGGGATTTTCCTTCTGAAGTTTTGGGCACTCACTTTTGAAGTGTCCTGGCTCATTGCATTCATAGCACACGACCTTTTTCTTGTCATTTCTTCTGCCTCTAGAAGATTCTCCTCTTTCAGGCTTCTTTGAGATTTTGAAGCTCCTGAACCTCCTTTGCTTGCTTTTCCAGAGTTGATTGACTCTTCTGGAAATCATGGACAGTTCATCTTCTTCTTCTTCTGATTCTGATTCTTCAGAATCTTCTTCTTCAGCCTGAAAAGCGTTAGTGCATTTTTTAAAATTAGATTTTAATGCAATAGACTTACCTTTCTTCTGAGGTTCATTTGCGTCAAGTTCAATCTCATGACTCCTCAGGGCACTGATCAGCTCTTGAAAAGAAACTTCATTCAGATTCTTCGCAATCTTGAATGCAGTCACCATTGGGCCCCATCTTCTGGGCAAGCTTCTGATGATCTTCTTTACATGATCAGCCTTGGTGTAGCCTTTGTCCAGAACTCTTAATCCAGCAGTCAGAGTTTGAAATCTTGAAAACATCTTCTCAATGTCTTCATCATCCTCCATCTTGAAGGCTTCGTACTTCTGGATTAGTGCAAGAGCTTTGGTCTCCTTGACTTGAGCATTTCCTTCATGAGTCATTTTCAAGGACTCATATATGTCATGAGCCGTTTCCATGTTAGATATCTTCTCATACTCAGCATGAGAGATAGCATTCAGCAAAACAGTCCTGCATTTGTGATGATTTTTGAATTCTTTCTTTTGATCATCAGTCATTTCGCTTCTTGTGAGCCTTACACCAGTAGTTTTAACAGGATGTTTGTAACCATCCAACAGAAGATCCCATAGATCAGCATCCAGACCAAGAAAGTAACTTTCTAGTTTATCTTTCCAATATTCAAAGTTTTCACCATCGAATACTGGTGGTCTAGTGTAACCATTGTTACCATTGTATTGCTCAGCAGAGCCAGATGTAGATACATATGTATTTGTTGGAATTTCACCAGCCATCTTTTACTGAAGCGTTTTTCTCTTCCTGAATCTTTTCTAAACACGGTTAAGTGCTTGCACCTTAGAACCGGCGCTCTGATGCCAATTGAAGGATAGAAAAACACTTAGAAAGGGGGGGGGGGGTTTGAATAAGTGTAGTTTCAAAAACTCGTAAGATAAAAATAATTTGCACAAGTATTTTTATCCTGGTTCGTTGTTAACTAAACTACTCCAGTCCACCCTATACAAGGTGATTTACCTCAACTGAGGATTTAATCCACTAATCACACGAGATTACAATGGTTTTCCACTTAGACAACTTCTAAGTCTTCTAGAGTCTTCTGATCACAACTTTATCACTCTAGGAACAACTGCTTAGAGACCTTCTAAGACTTCTCTAGAGTATACTGATCACAACCCGATCACTCTAGTCCTTTACAATTTAATGTAAACAAATTCTAAGAGTATTACAATTGCTTCTTAAAAGCGATAATCACAAACTGTGATATTTCTCTTACAGATTTAAGCTTAGACTCACTAAAGTATTACAACAGTAATGTAGTGAGGTTGAAGATGAAGTTTGATAGCTTTTGAAGTGAACAGCAAGATAGTATCAGAGATAGTTCAGAATTCGTTCAAAGTGCGTCCAAAATTCGTAACCTTGCTTCTCATCAGAACTTCATATTTATAGGCGTTTTGAGAAGATGACCGTTGGGAGCATTTAATGCTTTGCGTATTCCGTACAACATTGCATTTAATGTTTCACTCTTTTGTCAACTACCTCGAGCCTTGCGTTTGCTGTGACTACTGACGTTGCAGTTAATAGCTTCTAACGTTCCTTTTGTCAGTCAGCGTAGCTTGCCATCTAGTACTTGATTCTGATTTGTTCTTTGTCAATACTACGTTGAATATCATCAGAGTACAAACAGCTTGGTGCAGAGCATCTTCTGATCTTCTGATCTTGATATGCTTCTGAGCGTGATTCCATGACTTCAGTGCTTCGGCTTCTGAACTCAAGTTCTTCTGATGCTTCTAATAGACCATGTTCTGATTCTGCTTGACCATCTTCTGATGTCTTGTCAGACCATGTGCTGAAGTTGCATACTGAACCTTCTGAGTCAAAGCTTCTTAGCGCTGATTTGTGCATACTCTTTATATATTTCCTGTAAAAGGAAATTGCATAGGATTAGAGTACCACATTATCTTGAGCAAAATTCATATACATTGTTATCATCAAAACTAAGATTATTGATCAGAACAATTCTTGTTCTAACGTCCTTAACCTCCTTACAATTGGGTGTTTTGATTCATAATTCTGAATTATGATATAATGATAGTTGTTATACGATAATTGTTATATTTTCTCATGAATGAATATTTGAATGATGATTTGTGGTGTTCATATGTATGATTGTGTGACTGAAATTATATGTGATTTACCTTAATTTTATATGTATGAAAATTTGCCACTGATGGATGTTTGAAGGTTGTGATCTTAAGGTGTTAACGGTGATTTAGAGATGACAAACATGATGATAATGTTGTAATATGTTGTTAATTCATGAATCCATGAAGCAATAGATGAGTTTAAGGTGTTATAATAGTACGAAATTGGGTTAATTTGAAATATTTTCATAAAATAAGTTGTTGACACATAAGATAGTGTTTCGATAGTTTAAAAACTTATTTTTTGTGTGGCAAAAACCAACAGTTGGAGTCGAGTCATACATGTTTGGAGTCGACTTCAAACCATACATAGTAGAATTTAACCCTACGTGCCAAGAGTCAACCCATAGAGGCTGGGAGTCGACTCCAAGCTACCAAAATGTTTGTTTTGGGTTTTTTTGCACAATCCGATGATCTTGGCCATAACTTTTGATCCTTAAGTCCAAATTACGCCTTGTTTGAAGCATTGTAAAGATAACACGATTTCCTATCAAGTGATAATGTAATAAGATACTGAATGTGTTATAACAATAGGATTAAATGATGAGAATTACATATATCGTTGATGCATCGTTGACAATGAATGCTATGATGAATGTGTTTATGAGTTATGAGTATGAATTGATGTATTATACATGTTAAGTGTGATTGTTGTGGTGTGTATGAGACAATAGTTTGATTGAGAATAGCTATTGGAATGCTTGATTTGCATTGATTTCACGTTGTGTTGTGCTTGCATGAGGTTATGTTGAGAATGATTATGAGTTGTGATGATGTTATTATATATTGAGTATATTGATTTGTAACCTTTGTATGGTGTACTTGTATGAGATAATGACTGGATTGAGAAGAGATATTATATGCTTGAGTTGCACTGAATATGTTGTATTGTGCATATGTGAATTATTATTGTGCGGTAATTCAGAGAGGGGATTACGAGAGTTGTTAGTGCATTATGTTAGGATCAGAGAGAGGTCTTAGCGCATTAATATTGATGATATGATCATGCATCATTTAAGTAGTGTCAAGATGCATGTTTGCTAGTTCAGAGAGATAACTAGTGGCTTGTCCCAAACTCAGAGAAGGGGTTTGGAGCTCAGAGAGGGGGCTTATGGGTTCAGAGAGAATCAAATATTGAGTTGATACCACATGCATATGCATTGAGTTGCATAGTCGAGTTGCATTACATAAAAGAATTATATGCATAATGTTTTGGTTGTGTATGATTGTTGAGTTGGATGTGAGAATATATTGCGTAATATTGTAAGTGATTATCTTACCTGTGGAATGTGTATGTGTTGATTATCCTACCTTGCAGTATATGCCTGTTATCATTGAATGTGATTTCTCTACCCTTCTGTTTGAATGTTGTCTTTACATGGGCATCGTGCAGATACTCAAGAGTGGAGACGCTGCTGTGAGTGGAAGTTAGCTCCTAGAGCTATCCCTTTTATTTTCCTTGTTTTAGTTTTGGTTATGCTTTGATATGTAACAATGGGGAGCGATTTATTTATTTATTTTTGTTGAGATTTCGGAGAGACAATATATGCTCTCGTATTTTTATGTTTTGGTGTGATAAGCATTTGAAGAAGACTTATGAGTCGATGCTTTTAAAAATGATATGGAGTTTTTTTTCTGAGATTTAAATTGGTGTGTTTTAAATGAGTATTTTCAATGCGACGATATCCTAAGTGAATGTGAGCATGCGATGACATATGTTGCATGTTTATTTAAATGAAGTGTTACATGATGAACATGTGTGTGTGACATCTTAAGTGAAAATGTTGTGAAAAATCTCTAATTTAATTTTAATCATGCGTTGAGAAAATAGAGTGTTACAGAAAGTGTAGTGGAAAAGCAAATAAACTAGCAAAACTCTCTAAAATTGTAGGTTTCAAATTTTGAACGGGACAATGTCTGTGTTATCCCTCTTTACTTTATTTGTAATCCATCGGTTTCTTTTATTAAAATCTTGCGATGACATATGTTGCATGTTTATTTAAATGAAGTGTTACATGATCAACATGTGTGTGTGACATCCTATGTGAAAATGTGAAAAATCTCTAATTTAATTTTAATTATGCGTTGAGAAAATAGAGTGTTACAGAAAGTGTAGTGGAAAAACAAATAAACTAGCAAAACTCTCTAAAATTGTAGGTTTTAAATTTTGGACGGGACATAGATTTTCCGTAAAAATTGTTTTTCTAAAATTGATTGAGGAGAAGTTTATTCAAAGTAATTGAAAGATTTTCTCATTCTTTCAAGGGTCACTTTTAATTAGCAATGTACACTAGTCTAGCCTAGTCTTTTAACTTAACAAAGCAATTACAGAAAATTTGGGATTAAGCAAATAAATAAAAGGTAATCTAGCCGTATACAATCTGTTAATTGAATTTGTTTTAAGAGATTCATGTTGGAACAATACTAAAAATTATTTCAAACTCTAATGGTAGTTGATAAATCTCTAAATATAATCCACCATGAATCACTATCATAGTAGTCCATTTTAGAATTTCCCCTATATATGTATGCATAGTTATGTATCTTTCATGGTTTGTTTTGTTTCTCTTGCACTCGGGAGGTACAATAAATCAATATCCTCACAATTTGCTTCAACGATAATGCTCTACCTCACCTATCACTCTCTAACGCACACAATTTTTATGTTACAAACACAACCTAAAATAATATGCTGCTGAGTTTTAATTAGCAAATCAAATTTCAACGGTCTAATACAGTGTTACTAGTCTTTGTTATCAATTAAAACATTTCTTGTGCTTACTACAATGCTACAACGTTTCCCTTTATGATAAAATTATTTTATAGGAAATTGATTAATTAGATAACCGGAAGAGTAACATCATTTTTACCAAGGTCAATCCTTTTGAAGCTCATCAAATGATGAGTATCCCTTAGTCCCTTAGATACCAAGAAGATAAATTAATATGGCTAGGAGAAACAAGCGGTAACGCTTATCCCTCAAATTAAATCAATGGTCGAAAGATAAAGTAGTCGAAAGCTCAAGATTTTGAGGACTGATGCTGGTGGAGAATATGTGTCGAAAGATTTCGATGCATTGTGTGAAAATGAAGGAATTGTGCATGAGGTGGTGCCACCCTACACCTCACAACAAAATATAACATATGAAAGGAAGAATAAAACCATCATGAATATGGTGAGAAGTATGTTGAAAGGCAAGCATCTACCTAAAAAAATTATGGGGAGAAGTTGTGTTGACATCAACATGCATATTGAATAGATGTCCGACGAAGAAGTTAGAAGGAATCACACTAGAGGAATGTTGGTCTGGTGTCAAGCCTAACTTAAGTCATCTGAAAGTATTTGGATCTATAACACATAGACATGTGCCTGATCAGTTGAGAAGAAAACTTGATGACAAGTTCAATCAAATGATCCTAATAGGATATTATTCGACTGGAGGATACAAGTTGTTCGATCTAGTGAACAAGCAAGTTGTGATTACCAGGGACGTGATCATAGACGAGCTTAAGGAATGTGAATGAACTTAAAATGTAAAGAAGGATTCAATGAGAATCTTATGTGAAGAACCCGAAAGTGAAGGTGAAAGTGAAGTTTGACATGAAAAAGTACGAGGTCAAGCAAGCACAAGTAGTCCTCAAAGAACAAGACACATGAATGCAAGGTTGCTATGATTGGGTGATTACATTAGATGATGTAGTCAATTATGAAGGTGAACTAGTACGCTATGCTTTCTACGCAGATGTCAAACCAGTCAATGTAGTTGAAGAATTAAGATCTGAAGTGGATTAAAGTGATGAATGAGGAACTGAAGTCCATGAAAGTCAACAACAGTTGGTCACTTGTCGAATTACCTTAAGGCAAGAAGGCAATCGATGTAAAGTGGGTATACAAGGTGAAGTTGAATCTAAAAGGATAAGTAACTCGACACAAGGCAAGACTTATGGCGAAAGGATTTCTTCAAAAAGAAGGAATCAACTTTGACGAAGCTTTTTCCACATGTTGCTAGGATTGAAAAAGGTTGGTTGTTGGTCTAGTAAACATGACCAGCTGGCATATATGTCAGATGGATGTGAAACGTTCATTCCTGAAATGATCCCTTAGATGAAATTTATGTTGCACAACCAGTTGAATTTGTGAAATAAGGCAGAGAAATAAAGGTATACATGTCGCATAAAACTCTGTATGGACTTAAACAAGCTTCAAGAGATTGGAATAAGAAGATTGACAGTTTCCTAAGGAAAAAGAAATTTGTGATATGCACAACTGAGCATGGAGTATATGTAAAAAGAAGCAAGAGTGAATTGCTTATACTATGTCTCTATGTCAATGACTTATTAATAACAGGTAGCAGCATGAAATAGATCGAAGACTTCAAAGGTGATCTTAGCAAGAAATTCAAAATGTGTGATATGAACAACATTTCATACTTCCTTGGTATCGAATTCTACAATAGTAGTAGAGGATTGATGATGCATCAAAGAAGATATGCGAGCGAAATACTCAAAAGATTTGAGATGGAAGACAACAACGCGACTTCGACACCTGCATAACCAAGACTAGAATTATCGAAAGACTCAGATGAAGATGATGTCGATCCAACATAGTACAAAAGACTTATTGGGTCATTAAGATACCTTTGTCAGACAAGGCCTGATCTAGCATACAATGTTGGTATGGTGAGTATATTCATGCAGAAGCCAAAGGTATCAAATCTAGCAGTGACGAAGAGGATGCTAAGGCATCTCAAAAGAACTATCGACTATGGCATTTTGTTTCCTGCAACTAATGAAGGAAAAGAACGCAAGTTAGTGGGTTACACCAACTCAAGTTGGTGTAGTGATGTTGAGAATCAAAAGTCCACAATTGGGTATATGTTTATGCTAGGTGGCGCACCAGTTGCTTGGAGTTCGAGAAAAGAACCAGTAATAGCACTATCATCGTGTGAAGCAAAGTACATAGATGCTTCTCTTTGTGCATGTCAATCAACGTGAATGGTTAATTTGGTCGAAGAAATCACAGGGAAGAATCATGGAGTAATCACCATGAAGACGATAACACGTCAGCTATAAATCTGACAAAGAATCTAATAGCACATAGAAGAGGCAAGCACATCGAAATGAGGTTCTATTATCTTTGAGAGCAGGTAGCAAAAGAAAAGCTCAACTTGGAACACTACAGTTGAGAATCATATTGCAAACATCACAGTAAAAGGAGTGCATGTCGAAGTATTCAAGAAGTTAAGGTCTATGATGAATGTAGATAGCTTAGACACAACAAATTAGACGGTGTGTTGAGAATGTATTTTATGGTGTCGAAACACCTAGTGCTGTCAAAATGTCGAATGCGTTAGCCTCGACACAAATTTCAATTTAGGCTTATTTTGTATGTTTTAGAAGAATTATGTTATTTGGATTTTGCTCAGGGAGCAAGCAAACTCAGCCTATAAATAGGGAGTTACCCTATTGTTGTAAAGTAGTGATTCACTTGCAGTTGCAAAGAATAAAGAAATCACAGTTTAAGACCAGGAAGAAACTCTGCAGAAATTCCTTTTCTTCTTTCCCTATTTTTCTAAAACCCTTCTCTTTCTTCGCCAATTCATTCTTTTTCTTCTTCCATTATCATTTGTGCAGCAGAGTCATCTTACAATTAAGGTTGATTGATTCACTCAAATGAAAAATAAAGAACAAAAGACAAATTCGATCAGTGTGATTGAATCTTGTTCATCAAAATTGATTCGAATTTTTTTATAAATTTGATGTGATTCCAACACTTAAAACTGATCGAGGAGAAATCTATTCAAAATAATAGAAGGATTTACTTATTCTTTCAAGGGTCGCTTTTAATTAGCAATGTAGACTAGTAGTCTAGCCTAGTCTTTTAACTTAAGAGGATTTAGCAAATAAATAAAAAGGTAATCTAGCCGTATACAATTTGTTAATTGAATTTGTTTTAAGCTAAGCTATGTATTTTGATAAGAGATCCACGTTGGAACAATACTTAAAAAATTATTCCAAACTCTAATGGTTGTTGATAAATCTCTTTAGACGTAAAATATTAAATTTTCAAATGTCTTTCCACCATGAATCACTATCATAGTAGTCCATTTTAGAATTTCCCCTATACATGCATAGATTGTTATGCATCTTTCATGCTTTGTTTTGTTTCTCTTACAATCGGTAGGTACAACAAATCAACATCCTCACAATTTGCTTTAACGATAATGCTCTCCTTCACCTATCACTATCCAACGCACACAATCTCCATGTTACAAAAACACAACATAAAATACTAAAATAATGTGCTGCTGAATTTCAATTGGCAAATCAAATTTCAACGGTCCAATATAATGTTACTAGTCTTTGTTCTCAATGAAAACATTTTTTGTGCTTACTACAATGCTACAACGTTTCCCTTTTCGATACAATTATTTTATGTGAAATTGATTAGTTTAGTGGGTTTCATCTTCAGATTCCATTCATTATATAAATGCTCCATTGACTCGATAAAGCATGCCACTTTCTAAATTATTTTTCTGTCTCCAGTTAGCAATCAAGAATGGAAATAATAGAGGTGTGTTATTCACATGCCACTAATTAATTACTATATCTTATGTTTCTTATGCTATTTTAATATGTAATTGAGTTGTTGCATGGCATTAAAATTTGTGATATTTATCTTACTATATTATTTTTTTTAGTTCTAGTTTGTTCTAGAGGCATAGGATGGATAAATGAATTTAAAATTATTCAGTAACTGTGGCGGCGTTTTATCAGTGCATTACCTATTGAATAAAATATATGCATTATTACATATTTTAATAGGCACAATTATAACAAGATAAATTCCCTTTATAGTATATTATGCTTGATTTATTATCCTGAAACTTTTGTTGCGTATCAGAACTTTAAGGACTAAATTAATTTTTAAAATAATTAAATATAAAAAAATATGACATTGAATAATTGAATATTTAGTGTCATATTCAACAAAATCCTAAAATGTAAGAGTGCTAATCTTATAATAATACTCTTTTAAATTAAGTAATATTAAATTTTTTGCGAACAAATTAAAAAATATAATAAAATTATTAAAATATACAATATTTTTACTAAATTAATTTATTAATACTTTAAAATTAGTGTATATGATAATTAAAGAACATTATTAAAATATTTAAATAATTAATACATTATTAAAATTGAGAATGTTATTATTTTATTTACTAAAATAACAGAGCCACTAAAATGATATACAATTAAAGTTAATTTTACTTTGTCATTCAAACATGAGAATTCTCTTTTGCTTATTTTACAATATAGTTTTTAAATACAATCAAATTTTAGTAGCAAGTTTTTTACATTAATTATTTCAAAAGTTAAAACAATTTGCATCATTGATTTACTAGTTTATTTCTCTGATATGAAAATATTAGCTTTAGCCTTTAATAAATAATAGGACATTTATGAGCATGGTAGACAGTTTACAAATAGTTGAATCTCTTAAACATGTGACTAGGTGGAGTATTCCATATATAAAAGAAAATAAAAACAACACTCGAAGCTTTGGTCAATTATATTCTTTAGTATTAGATGATAAATTGTTCATCAAATATATGACTTTAATCAATATTGTATTTTACTAGTGGATATTTGTACAGTATTTATACAAACTTAATTAGCTTTGCTAAGATATGAGTTGTGTTTGTTAAGAGTCCAGCAATTCTCTCAAAAAAACTTAACTAACTTTAACTACCAGCGTTCTTACTCTAACTGTTTTACATTATATGGGGTCCAATCTTTTCCACATCACCAACATACATTTGATAAAATAGAAGATTGCATGTGATGACAAGTGATAAGGTATATGGTGTACACATGGTGTAGTACATGTCTTGCAAAGAATTGTTATGGTGCATGCTTTGCAAAGAACACTAGATGATTTGCATTGAAGGAAAAAGACAATTATCTTAATGCATGTAAGGTACCTTTGACTTGCTTCTCCTATAAATAGGACCATAAGCAAAACATTCAAAACACAACACACTAGAGAAGAAAAACAAGAAGCAAGAGTGAAAGAGAGCCTTGCTCAAGAGAGAAAAGTGATCCTCATAGAGAGTTTCTTTGTGAGAGAAACACTGAGCCAATTTGTGAGAGTGTTTCTTGTAAATTGAACGATACATTGTAGTGAGATCCACATAAGGGTGAATTTGTTGTATTCCTATTATCATTATAGTGGAAGTTTAAGAGGCCTAAGGGTCCCATGGTTTTTTCTCTCTCACATTGAGAAGATTTTCCACGCTAAAATTCTTTTGCGTCATTGCGCTTATATTTCACGTTTTCGCTAATGCCTATTTTTGAATTCACGGAGAGGGAAATTATGGAGGTCATTTCCCAACACATTACACTACTACTCATTTATAAATATAAGTGGTTGGAGAGAAAACACTTTGAGCTTGATCTTCAAGTTTAAAAAAATAACTGAAGGTAAGGGCTTACTTAGAATATCACCAATTTGTGATGGTTCTGGAACATGTTGAATGTTGAGTTTGTTGACAACCACTCTTTCACGGACAAAGTGAATGTCTAGTTCAATATATGCTTAGTTCTAATGTGTAGAAATGGATTGTGTGAAATTATTAAAACACTAAGATTGTCGCATAGCAAATTAGAAGAAAGATAATCTATGAGTAACTCGGAGTCGAGAGTTTCTAACAATAATAGTTCTGAAGAAGTATGAGCAAGAATTCGATATTCGGCCTCAATGTTAGATCTTGCTACAAGTGGCTGCTTTTTGGAGCTCCAATATATAAGGTTGGGGCCAAAATAAATGCATAACTTGGATGTGGTCCTTCTATCATCATGGTCACTAGCTCAATCTGGGTCATTGCACGCTCTAGGAAAAAAAATTATAAATTGCATTATCAGGGGAGAAAATTAAGCCATTAATGGAGGTGCCACTAAGACACCCTAATATTCTCTTACAAGTGCTACAATGATTTTCACGAGGGTTTGCGATAAATTTACAGGATTTGTTTACACAAAAAACAATGCCAAGACAAATTATTATTATTTATTGTAAGGCATCAACAATAGACCTATACAAAGGGCATCTTGAATTATATAGATCTCATGCTTGTTGAGCTTCCAATGACTGAGCATAAGAGTGTTGAATCCTTTTGCACCAGTCAAATTAACTTTGGAGAGGAACGCTACTACAAAACACACATTTAACTTTGGTCACGAAGTTTATTCAATCTCGGTTATAGAGGCAAGGTAACAAGGGGCGTCATAATAACTTGTCACTTAACCCTTCGATTTTTAAATAATAGAGGAGATAATTAAAATGATCATAGGTTCAATCTCCAGTATTAGCCTTTGTATATCTTTAAAACTATTGCCACAAACCTCTTGGTTTATGACCAAAACCGAGGGAAAAATAATATTTTTAAAATACTCATTATATTGTTTATATCGAATATCAATAAATTATTTTGTTTAGAAACTACATTGTTTACACAGAATATTACATTGTTTACGCAAAATATTAAGATAAAAATATATAACAAAATTTGAATCTGATTCATCATCATCAGTGTAAAACAAATGATGGATCTTCGTTTCATTGAAATCTTGGGGAAGAGAAGATCTTGGGTGCAAGATATTCTCTATCGCTTTTGCATTCATTTGTTTCTGGCATAAAGCAAAAAAAAAAAGGTTAGATAAATAAAATTAATATTCAGTCATATGAGTATTAAAGAACACAAACCTTGAACACAAATAATTCTCTGCTATTGCAATCCATCATAGAGAACTTTTCCAAGCTTCTTAAAGAACACAAACATTGAACCTAAATGTTTTCAGGTCAAATTCTTTTATTATCAATTTTTTATATTCATAATGCTTTTATCATGGATGTCTTTTAGGTTTCATGTGGATCACTAATGATAGTGTCTTGAGCGTTGATACTCATTAAATAGAAGACAAAAATGTGTTTAAGGACGGTAAATAAACACAATAAACACGCCTATATATCCCTTCGGTTACGAGTCAAAACCGCGAAAAATATGTTTCATTTTAAATAAAAAATACAATGAAATATTAAACTGAAAAGCACCATATTGCTCGATTTTTGTTAAAAATCGAGGGGGATAAGCTTTTTTGAAGAAAAAAATACATTCTTTTTTACATTTTCTACAACAGAATATTAAAAATTACAACAAACCCAAATTTATCATTGTTATTCTTGGAGAACAACAAATCTTTTTTGTTATTCACATTTTGTTGTATACCTTTTATGCTTCCAACTTCTAATAAGTTATTTGTTTCAACTATTAGAAAATGTTTTTTTTGCACTTGCAATCCATTCTAGAGAACATTTCCAAGCTTCTTTAAGTTTCAGGATTTCATTATCTTGAGCAAATGTTTTCATTGCGAATTCTTTCACAAGAAAGAGAACAAGATATATAGTGGTGGATGTAGGACATAGATTCGTTGTGGATTGATGTCTTGGAAATATCATGAGCGTTGTTACTTTAAGAATGTAGAGCGTAGATTCATTGTTGTAGCTGTGTAACTAAATCCCTCGGTTCTTTTTCAAAACTGAGGAGATAAGTTTTTCTTTTTTAATTAAATAATAAAATAAAATAAGCACTTTTCCCTCGTTTTTATCAAAAAAACAAGGTAATACATTACTTGCAAAAAACGATGAATGATAAAAATTTGAAAGTAACATGCCTTATTTCCTTTTTGATTTTTCACCATTTACCATTTTCTGTGTGATGTAATTGCTTGCAATTTACATCAAGTTTAGGAATAAATTTCTCAATATTGTCAACCGAAGAAAACAATGATGTTTTCTTTGATTCACAACATAGGAAGGTTATTCAAAAAATACAACAATAACATCAACACCATTACGTGGGATAGATTGCAAGGGGAAAAAAGATATTTTGTTCAAGATAGTAGAACTTTGAAGATATTTTCTGTCTTATAATCCATCCAAAAGAATGATGCGTACGAGTTTGGGACGACAACATATAAGTTAGGATTATGGTAAATTATGTTTAACGTGTGATTTTATAGTAAAATTTGATTATTTAATCTCTCTTTTATTACGGAAACCGAAGGGATGCATCATTTAGTTTACTAATATAAAATAAAATAAAAATAAAGGCACCACTTATAAAGAAATAAAAACATAAACTGCATTAGTTGGGATTCGAAGCATGTCCTGAATTATTTTTTCCCTTGGTTTTATTTGGAAACTTGAGAGAATGTCATTTTTATTTTTTTAAAAAAAATAAAACATGACGCACTTTAATATTATACCTCGAATTTTTGTTAGGTGAGGTGAAAGCTTTGTCATGAAATGTATTATTTATAGTAGTGAAGATCATTAATATACTTGGTATGAGTCAGAAGCAATAAGACATTTTCATGATATTTCACTTCTATTCCAAGGAAATACTCAAGTTTCCTTAGGCTATGTTTGGGAGTTTGGAGGGGAGGGGAGGGGAAGGCTTCCAAAAATGAAATTTAAAAAAATTATAGAAAAATATTTGACATTTTTAAAAAAAATGATTTTGTTTAGAATGATAAAAGAGTCATTATCATTACCAAATTTTTTATTTTCAGAATACTATAACAACCTAAAAGATATTTGGAAAATTTATGTAAGCCCTTCAAAACCCTCCTTCAATACAATTTTTGAGTTCCCCCATTGTGAGATATTGGATCGAACTCTAGTATGGCCGAAGGGTAGCTTCTTGGTTCGACAGGGTTAAGCATGATGTCGAAGGTTGTTCACATGCTTGTGTCGAAGATGCTAGGGTTGTTAGCATGTTAAATTAGGTTTTAGTGTTTAAACCCTAATTTGTTAAGTTAGCTTGTTTATTAAGTTGGCTTGTGTAATGGGTCTTGTGGAAAAAGCCCATTAGTTAGTATGTTAGGTTTTATTATAAATAGCATACTAGTCTCTCATCATTGCTAAGCTGCAAATCCTAATTTAAGGTGAGGGAGGTTATTTGTTATTCTTGTAAACTTGTAATCTTGTTTTAAGAGAAAGTAAAAGAATAGCAGTTATAACCAATTCTTGTGTTCTTATTCTCTTCCCTAATTCCCTATTATACTTTGTTATTGGTATCGTTTTTCACAACAAATTGGTGCGGTGAGCGTGGAGAAGATGCCGTCAACAAAGTATGAGATTGAAAAATTCACCGGAGTGAATGATTTCGGTCTGTGGCGCTTGAAGATGAAAGCCCTACTGGTTCAGCAGGGTTGTTTGGAAGCGTTGAAGGGAGAGGCAGCCATGAATGCTGCATTAACGGCAGCGGAGAAGACAACTATGATCGAGAAAGCACACAGCGCAATTTTGTTGAGCCTTGGTGATAAGGTTCTCCGACAGGTATCAAAGGAGACGACGGCATCAGGGTTATGGGTGAAACTTGAAAGTTTGTATATGACCAAATCGCTGGTAAATCGACTCTACCTGAAGCAAGCTTTGTATTCATTCAAGATGATTGAAGACAAAGTATTGGCTGAGCAGTTGGATATGTTCAACAAGCTGATTCTTGATCTTGAAAATATTGATGTGAAGATCGATGATGAAGATCAAGCGCTGTTACTATTGTGTTCTTTGCCTAGATCACATGCTCACTTCAAAGAAACTCTCTTGTATGGAAGGGAGTCCCTGACGTTTGAAGAAGTTCAATCAGCCTTGTACTCTAAGGACTTGAATGAACGAAATGAGCATAAACCTTCGACTGTTGGCGAAGGTTTGGCCGTTAAAGGAAAACTCTTACGAAAGGATGGTAAGTTCGACAAGAAGAAAGGCAAAAGCCAGTCGAAGTCTTACAGTGGCGAAGCATCTGGCATTCGATGCTACCATTGTAAAAAGGAGGGTCACACAAGAAAGGTGTGCCCTGAACGCCTGAAATATCATGGAGGTAAGGATAATGGCAACGCTGCCATTGTTCAAGATGATTTCGAATCATCTGATGTTCTTGTGGTTTCAAGCAGTGACTCTAAGAGAGAGTGGATTATGGATTCAGGTTGCACTTGGCACATGACTCCAAACAAAGACTTGTTCGAGGAATTATGTGATCAAGATGGTGGATCAGTATTGCTGGGAAACAACAAGGCTTGCAAGATTGCAGGTATTGGATCTGTTAGATTCAAGCTCCATGATGAGTCAATAAGGTTGTTGACTGAAGTCAGGTATGTTCCTGATTTGAAGAGAAATCTGCTTTCTCTTGGTGAATTCGACAAGAAAGGATATGTTTTCCAAGGAGAGAAAAGTATCCTAAGAGTCATGAAGGGTTCGAAGGAAGTCTTGAGAGGCGTGAAGAAACAAGGCTTGTATACCCTTGAGGCTGAAGTTGTAAGTGGTTCGACAAATGTTGCATCCACGAAACCTTTGTCGAAAACTGAAATCTGGCACATGAGATTGGGCCATGTCAGTGAAAGGGGTCTGGTCGAATTAGGGAAACAAAATCTGCTTGGTGGAGACAAAGTCGAAAAGCTGAAGTTTTGTGAACCCTGTGTACTTGGAAAATCTTGCAGAGTGAAGTTCAACAAAGGCAAATCAAGAACACATGGATCCCTTGATTACATCCATGCTGATCTTTGGGGGCCTGCAAGGTGTGCATCACATTCTGGGGCAAGGTATTTCCTATCCATAGTAGATGATTATTCCAGAAAATTATGGGTATTCATCCAGAAGACTAAGGATGAAACGTTTGAGAATTTCAAAAGTTGGAAGACTCTGGTTGAAAATCAGACTGGCAGAAAGGTCAAGAGGTTGAGAACCGACAATGGCCTTGAATTTTGCAATGAGGCATTCGACAGTTTTTGTGCTACCTCTGGTATTGCAAGGCATAGAACTACTGCAGGTACTCCACAACAAAATGGTTTGGCTGAAAGGTTTAATCGAACTATTTTGGAGAGAGTTAGATGTATGTTGACTAGTGCGGGGTTAAAGAAGGTGTTCTGGGCTGAGGCTGTTGCGACAGCAACATATCTGATAAACAGATGTCCTTCGACAGCGTTAGATATGAAGACACCTGAAGAAGTTTGGTCGGGACATCCACCAGATCTCGACAAACTGAGAGTATTTGGCTGCATAGCCTATGCTCACATTAGGCAAGACAAGGTCGAACCTAGAGCTCTGAAATGCATGTTCATGGGATACCCAGAAGGAGTCAAAGCTTATAGGCTATGGTGCCTAGAGTCAGGTCACAGGAGGTGTATCACCAGTCGAGATGTTGTTTTCAATGAAGCTGAAATGGCTTTTAAGAAAACTGATGATGTTGGTCGAAGTACAGAAACATCTGACGAAGAGCTGGAACAGGTAGAGATTCCTGTTGAGGTGGAGCATGTTGATGCTGAATTGCATGTCCCTGATGAAGTCGAAGAAGAAGCAGAAGATGCTGAGGAAGTTGAGGAAACTGACGATGACTACCTATTGTCGAGAGATAGGTCGAGAAGAGTCATCAAACCACCTCAGAGACTTGGGTATGCAGATCTTATAGCTTATGCATTAATCTCTGCCAGTGAGGTTCTTGATGATGAACCTAGAGATTATAAGGAAGTTATGAGGAGTCAAAATAAGACTGAATGGCTGAAGGCCATGGATGATGAGATGAAATCTCTTCATGATAATCACACTTGGGAACTGATCAAGAAACCTGCTGGGGCAAGGTTAGTCAGCTGTAAATGGATTTTCAAAGTTAAGGAAGGAATTGAAGGAGTGACGTCGAAAAGATATAAGGCAAGGTTAGTCGCAAGGGGTTTCACTCAGAAAGAAGGTGTCGACTTCAATGATGTGTTTTCTCCTGTTGTGAAACATAGGTCCATTCGAATGCTGCTTGCCATGGTGGCATAGTTCGATCTTGAACTAGAACAGATGGATGTTAAAACTGCGTTCTTGTATGGTGATCTAGATGAAACGATCCTGATGAGGCAACCTGAAGGGTATGTCGAAAAGGGGAAGGATGATTATGTGTGTAAGTTAAAGAGATCCTTGTATGGGCTGAAACAATCTCGTCGACAGTGGAATAGGAGATTCGACAAGTTCATGGCACGCATAAGTTTCATTAGAAGTCAGTTCGACCACTGTGTTTACTTCAGATTTCGACCTGGTAATTCATTTGTTATTTTGTTGCTTTCTGTGGATGATATTCTCATAGCAAGCAACAGTGTCGAAGATGTGATGAGGGTGAAGGCTGAACTCAATAAGGAGTTCGATATGAAGGATCTGGGAGCTGCTTCCAGGATTCTTGGAATTGACATTCGAAGAGATAGAAAGAAGTCGAAGTTATGTCTATCTCAAGAGGCATATCTACGGAAGATTCTTGAAAAGTTTGGTATGTCGAATTCGAAGCCAGTTGTGACTCCAACAAACCCTCAATTCAAGCTGAGTGTTGATCAGTGTCCCAGTACTGATGTCGAAATAGCCTATATGAATAGCATCCCATATGCTAATATAGTTGGTTCTTTGATGTATGCTATGGTCTGTACTAGACCCGACATAGCTTACGCAGTCAGTCTTGTAAGCAGGTACATGGCGAATCCTGGAAAGGCTCACTGGCAAGCATTGAAGTGGATTTTAAGGTACATAAATGGATCTCTGAACAGAGTTCTAATTTATGGTGGAGCCTTGGGTGAAGATAGTAAAGCAGTAATAGAAGGATATGTCGACTCTGATTATGCAGGTTGTATGGATTCCAGGAAATCTATTTCTGGATATGTTTTCACTATGTTTGGCACAGCAATTAGTTGGAAAGCAACACTTCAGAAGGTTGTTGCTCTATCAACCACTGAAGCGGAGTACATTGCATTAACTGAAGCTGTGAAAGAAGCATTGTGGCTTGAAGGTTTTGCGAAGGAGCTGAAACTTCAAGGTCGAGGTATCACTGTTAAATGTGATAGTCAAAGTGCAATACACCTGTCGAAGAATTCAGCCTATCATGAGCGAACTAAGCACATTGATGTGAGGCTGCATTTCGTCAGAGGAGTAATCGAGCGTGGAGAAGTCCAAGTGCTGAAGGTTTCGACTGAAGACAATGCTGCTGATATGATCACCAAGACATTGCCGAGTTGCAAGTTTTTCCACTGTATGCAGTTGATAAAGCTGCATGAAGAAAACTAGTGTGTTCCCTTGATGTTGTAGAGTTAGATCCAAGGTGGAGATTTGTGAGATATTGGATCGAACTCTAGTATGGCCGAAGGGTATCTTCTTGGTTCGACAGGGTTAAGCATGATGTCGAAGGTTGTTCACATGCTTGTGTCGAAGATGCTAGGGTTGTTAGCATGTTAAATTAGGTTTTAGTGTTTAAACCCTAATTTGTTAAGTTAGCTTGTTTATTAAGTTGGCTTGTGTAATGGGTCTTGTGGAAAAAGCCCATTAGTTAGTATGTTAGGTTTTATTATAAATAGCATACTAGTCTCTCATCATTGCTAAGCTGCAAATCCTAATTTAAGGTGAGAGAGGTTATTTGTTATTCTTGTAAACTTGTAATCTTGTTTTAAGAGAAAGTAAAAGAATAGCAGTTATAACCAATTCTTGTGTTCTTATTCTCTTCCCTAATTCCCTATTATACTTTGTTATTGGTATCGTTTTTCACAACACCCATTTTATGGGGTTTTTGGTGTTATGAATAAACTCAAACCCTCCAAAACCTTCCTACCCAAAAACTTTTTATCCTTTTCACCCAATTCTTCTTATTTTTCAAAGTCCTCCCCTCTCTTCCCCTCCAAACTCCCAAACATAGCCTTAACTTCCAGGGCCGGTCCTGACTTTTTAGAGGCCCAAGACAATAATAAAAATGGACCCCTAATATAAAACTAAACAATTAACTTTTTTTGAGTTTTAGTTTTTAATGATTAAAAAATGATTGTATATAATTGTAAAAGCGCATACTGACAAATAATTTGATTACCTTAGTTGGTCATGGTAGAACTTGTAATTTTCAATTGCATGGATTCGATTTCAGTTGACATTATTTATATTTTCTATGATAAAAGCTTCTTCATCATCTTCATTGTTCGAAACATATACTCTCTATAATGAAGCTTCTTCATTAGCAAACGATGATTCTTTGATGAACTTGATGATGGTTCTTTTAGGATTCTTAAAATCATCCCTTCAACATTTGAATTAACTTGTTGAGATTTTTAAGGACTTCTTTCTTTCTTTAATTTTTTCTAAAAATGACAATCACTTCCATCTTTGATTTTAGGATTGGATCAGATTTTTTTATTCTAATTCTTAACTATTATTGTCGGACACAAAAGTTGTAACATATCTTAAAATATTTAATAATTTTTTGAGAATTTTTTTTAATAATATTAAAAGTTATTTTCAATAATTTTTTATAAATTAAAAACTAATTTTAACATCTAATTATTTAAACATATATCATTAACAATTTTAATATAATAAAAATCACATAATTTTTTTAAATATAAATGATATATCTAAAAAAATAATCTTTTATAAAATATTTATTTAAAATAACATTAAATTTAAGTGATATTTTAAATTTTAAAAAACTTATAACGAAGTAATAAATTATTTTTAAAAAATTAAAATAAACTACACTTTATTTATTATAAGATCCTACATTTCTAAAAGATAATTTTAAATAATTTATAGATTAATTTGTAATTTTAATACAAACTTAAATTCTTTATATCCAACTTTATTGTAGAAATAAAACAATTAAATTTAACCCAGGACATTACCCTTCTGGGTCATGGAATTTGAAACACGTAACCAACCGCTCAGCCAAGCGCTGCTTTTGTAAACTTTATGTAATGTATTATATTTAATATAGTTCAATTGAATTTACAAATCCCATAAACTCAAATTTAGAGGCCCTCATTTTTTTGAGGTCATGGGCTGTGGGTCAGCTTGCCTTGGCCCAAGACCGACCCTGTTAGCTTCACTACAACAAAAAGACCTTTTCACCACGGTTAGTAAAGGGATACCATTAGGGTTGATCAACCGTGGCAACGTAAGGTGTGGTAGTATATGGCAACTTTACCACCACAGGCTGATAACCATAATAAAAACTCAGTAGTGCATTACATATATTAACAATTATAAAAAACAATTAATTGTAGTAAAATATGGAGGGCAGAAGTTTGATACACAACGCTACAATTTGAGAATTTATTAACATTTCACCATGGTTATAACTAGAAACCGTTGTGATATATTCTCTTGAGTTTATTATAACTTATATGAAATGCATATTTCACCAACTTGTCAATAAACATATTACCTTTATCCATATTTTTCTCTTTGATTGTTAGAATTTGGTTTAAAGCTTGTAGTTTTTCAATCAACTTTTTCTTTTTTAATAGTTCGTTATGCATTTTATTAACTTTAGTAAAAAAGGAAGTGTTGATTTAAGAACAACATTAAACCAAATTCTAATAGTCAAAGAGCGAGATACGAATAATGGATTGTAGAAAGCACGTAAATCATTGATTAATGTAACTTGTTTTCTAACATAACTTAATTTTTCATATTATTATTTTCTAGTTCAATTAGAAAGGTTATATATTCAGTGAGGGGTTGGAAAAACACTCAAACCACATACGATATATTAAACCTATCTTCTATGACATGTTGACTGAACATAATGAAAGCTCCAACGTACATGATATATCATTAAAAATAACCAAAATCTTCGACAACTTACAACTTTTATCAATAACAACATAACTTAACAACAACATACAATTTTTATCAACAACAATATATCTTAACAACAACATGCAACTTTTATCAACAAAACCAAAATCATCAACAACAATATATCTTAACAACAACATACGACTTTTATCAACAACAACATAACTTGCTTGAGCACGCAAGGAACCCTGAGTTTTATGATTACCATTGCCTTGAATGTGAATTGGATCACTAGAGTTGTTTGATTGTTGCTTGACTTGAGTTGGCTTGAATATTTCATCAAATATATGCCAACATTCCATGACATAGTAGCCATACTTGTTGCAGAGTTGACAAGTTAGACAATTACCAATGCCAAGATTGGACCTTCCATGACCAGGACCACATAATTGGTGTCCTTGACTATGAATTTATGATAATCACCATGACATCCACCATTTCTGCTTGATTTTTCACTAGGTGTGGGCCAAATTTGCAGTAGCATATGTGATATCTAACTGTTGTCGATACTTGACAAGTTGTGCTTCTAGAACATAAAAGAAAAGATTCAAAGTCATGAAGATCCAATGGCTTAACTTTATCATAGATCTTCATGATGAATAGATTGTATTCTTTAGGTAAACTTTGTAGAATCGCACCAACCGAGTCTCTTTTAGAGATAGGATTTCTAATTGCAAGAAGTGAATCAACTATAACTCTGATTCGTAAAACATAATATGATATTGAGAGATTTTCCTTCTTCATGATTTTGAGTTTCGTCCTCAATTGATGAACCATAGATTTCATTAATGCCTAAAAATGTTTATGAATTTTGTCCCAAACTTCAAAAGCATGTTTGTAAGATAATACTCAAGGTAGAACCGCTTCATAAATAGAGATTGGTCTTGAATAATCCAAGATTTTTATTCTTCGGAAACGATATTGCCAATTCTATCGACATTAGTTTTGAACATCAGAGGAATTTGAAGATTAACCATAATTTTGTGTAATTTATGAGAGAGGATGACTCCTTCAACATGTTGGTTCCAAAGCATTTTTTTTTTTTTTTGCAATTTGATTGAGAGTTTTGGTGGGATTTTTTTTTGAATAAGGTGTGTTTTAAAATTAGTTCTCCCCCACCATAAGGCCTTAATGATTTCTTATTAAGGTTCTATCTTTTTGCTCAAAAGTTGCGAAGAAAGTCGAGCTGATCTAATCCTAAGGATAAGATACAACCAGGAATAGAAATATAAGAAAGAAATGCAAAGGTTCATTATCTCCATAATTGACATACAAAAGCTTGATATCCTGGGTCATCTCGACACGTTATAGTGGTTCGTTTGAGAAGCTCTTGAAAATAAAGCTAGCTTTTTTAGGGATAAAAGGGGGAGCCTGTCTAGTTCTACTAAGGCGTATAACATCGAATCTGCTGCTGGTGATGAAGAAATAGTTGGTTGTTTGACTCTTTGGATTTGCTATTTTGACAACGATACTAACAATTCTAGTTTGTCGGTACTAAATTCCTCCTCCACCCAAACGTTTATTAATTTCTTTCTTGACAAAGGAATTTCTCGAAAATAACATGCAAGGGATTGAGTTACAAGAACTTAGCTAGAAAAATACTTTTCCCATATTGCCTCGTTCTATAACTTCCCTTCTTTACCCTATCCACAAAGTTGTAAAAAGAGAGAGGGACGACTATATAGCGGAGTCGTTTCAATTGTATGCCACGGGATTGACCTAAAAGTTAAGTAAGAAGGAAATGATCCAGTGGAGACCAATTCAAAGCTTAGTGGTAAAACTCTCATTTCTTAGATAAAAAAAACATGGGTTGTTAATAGGGATGTGCCCATTCATTCCCCCTCCTTTTCCGCTTGATAACCCGAATAAGAAGCCTTAGGGTTGTCAGCAATGTAAGGAAATTAATTTCTCTCATGCCTGCCTTTCAAAGGTTGGGTTCTCTATGGGAAATTTTAGTAAGGTCATTAGTTCCAGAGCCTATGAGTGTTATGCAAACAACATCGATTCACTATAAAGACTGTGACATTTCATGTCCAGCTCCTTTTATTCTATAATTCCTTCCCCCCTTTCTTTTACCGCTAGTTGAAGCACGGTATTTGCCGGTCTCAAGTACTAAGATCCCAAATCGAGATTGGCTAGATGGGAGTAGCTCATGTCCGACTCGAGAAATGATGTTTCATAAGATAAGTTTGTGCGTGAAAGAAAAAAAATGCAATTATGGGAAATGAATTGAAATGTACAAATTATGAGGAGACATCTTGAGGTGAACCTGCAAGATTCTATGAATCTGGGGCTGAGATTTCGAGATATTTCATTGGAGCTTCTCTAAAGCTCTGTGTATATGAAGATTCTTCTTAGAAAAACAAATAGTTTCTAGAAAAAAGAATATGGTAAGTAGAAACGATCCCTGGTTTATAATTTATATGTGTGTGATACCATATTATGATAAAGTGTTCATCAAATGTATTAACTTTAATCAACGTTATACTTTACTAGTGAATGCTTGTGCAATATTTATACAACTCATTCACTTTAACTAAGACATGAATTAAGTTTGTTATGAGTCAAAACAACTTTCTTTCAACAAATTTAATTAACTCCAACTACTAGTGTTGTTACTCTAACTCCCTCGTACATCTTAATCTTAATATATAAATTCAAAGTTGTCCCGATGATAATATAAATATTTAGCTAATAATAATAATAATAATAATAATAATAATAATAATAATAATAATAATAATAATAATATCCAGCTACTACTATTATAAAAGTTATAATTATTTATCTATTATTATTATTATATATATAATTATTAAATTTATAAAATTGACACTATATTAATAATTAATAATAATGATTATAAGAATAATAATAACGATTAAGAAAAAAAATTAAAATAGTATAACTATATCTTTAACTTTTATTTAATATAATATCTTATACAATTCAATATGTAAACAAAATTAAAAACCTAAAAAAAACCATCAAATAAATTTTTTATCTTTACATTTTATATAATATAAATATAATATCATACACATTTTCTAGAATTTAATCCTTATAATTTTTTATTCCTATTATCTTAAATTTACTGAAAAATTTATAAATTAATAAAATAAAGTGTCATAAAAATATTTAAATTTTTTGTTTAGTTTTGAAATAATATAATTATAATGTTTATTATATTTTTAAATTTTGGAATGTAGAAGAGGAATATTTTTATATTTATATAATTATAAATAAATATTAATAACTCATTTATCATTAATATGTTTTAATTTAAATCATTTTTAATTCTTCAACGACTCTCTCCCTTTAATTTTATTGGATTCACTATTTATAAAACTCTTCATTTTAAACTATAATTCACTATTCACCTGATAATTATATTAATATTATTAATTTTTATTGGTCTGCATATGAGTATAAATATTATAAATTTAACTTTTAAAATTTTTATAAAAAATTATTAAAATTAATATTAAAAAGTTATGTTATTATATTAATAAAATTATAAATGATTATTTTTTATAGTAAAATTTATTGTATTATATTAATAAAATTATAAATTATTCATTTTTTATAATAAATTAATGCTAAAATTATATAAAAAAATAATATTAATAAAAAATATCATGATGTGATATAATTGTTACATGTTAACACTAATAATATAGTTTAACATTAATAATAAATTAAAAATTACTTTTTAATAAATATTATAAATTTTAATTTTCAAATGCGCGTACATCTCACGGATTTAGACAATCTAGTTAAACTAATATTTAAAAATATTTTTTATTCCAAAAAATAGTGTTACTTTAGCTAAAACTCCACTCACTATTTTAAAAATCAGTCATTAAACTGGTGAGGATATTGGATTATTGGTTTATTGGTTGAATCATTGGATTACAGGTCGAACCGCATGACTAAATCAAATTAAATCGGATAACTCGATTGAATAAATCAGTCTCTAGTGTAATACTATATATTTATTAAATCGGTCGAACCGGGTGACTTAGTCTCTAAAAAATATCACAACACCTATAAAATTTTACAATTTTAAAATATCATAATTTCACATATTTGTCTTTTACATTAAAATCCTAAATATAATCATCACTCACAACAAAATAATACAAAATATAAATTTAAGTAAATTTTAAACCGAGTCTAATTGCAAACAGGGGAAAAGTTGTTCCAAATAAGATTTGAATAAAGTTTAATTATATTTTAATTATACATTTTATAAAAAAATTATGAAAACGACGTCGTTTTGTGAGAGAAAAAGTATGCATTTGAACCACCGATTTTCTAAAACCGTTGGTTCACCGTTTTTTTTGGTTTTGATCGATTTTGGCCGGTTCTCACTGTTTCAACAGCATTTCTAATTTAATAATCAGATCAGACCGATAACCTCTTTAATTTCCGGTCTGATTAGCTGATTCAGTTTTTAAAACAGTATTACAAGATTCCTTTTTTTAAATGATAACCACGACTGCACTGTGTTAGAAGAAAAAAACACCAAAACAATCAATTATTTTTCTCTGTGTGCATTTTTGGCCGTATTTTAAAAATTATACCCCGTTAAAACTATCATTTAAAAATACATACTTTTTAAAATTAGAATATTCAAATAATGTACGTTTGAATAGTTTCCTCTTGGCCACAACCACTTGTACACAAATTTTCTTCGTACTAATATTCCTGGCAGGAAAGATTAGAGTTGTCTCAAATTTTTAAATTTTTATAAGTTATATCTATAAATTAGTCTTGTACAGTAATCAGTGTCTCAAACTTTTTAAATTTTTTTATAAATTAATTGTAGTTTAATTAGAATATTTTTTATTGCTTAAATATTAAATTATTATTTATGGTTTCATAATAAATCTGTTTATTTCTGTTTTTTAAAATAATTTTTATAGTGACATATTTTTATTTAAAAATAAATTATAAAATTTTATAATAAAAATTTCAAATTTCTAATTAGTTTAAATAATTATTTTTAAAATGTTATTTTAATCGTTTCATTATTTTATTACAGTTTTTTATATAATTTTTTTTTATAATTACTTTATTTCAAGTTATTTCAAATAATTTTTTATAAAAATTATTTTTGTGATATAATTTTTTTAAAAAAATTACAATTTCTATTATACTTTGATCTTCAGTAATGTGTGTTAACGTTATAAGATGTCAAAATTAATTTTTTAATTTTAAAAAAATGAATTTAATTTTTTTAAAAATATTTTAAAAGCATTCTTGTAAAAATCATTTTTAGAAAAACTTCTAATATTTTGAAAACTTTTAATATTTTAGAAAACCTCCTTATAAAAATAATTTTTAAAGCTAAAAGAAATATGCCCATTAAGAGTTTAAAATGTCATCAACAAGTTGAAGATGGAAAGTAAATAGATAAGAACTGACATCCACAAATTAAAGATCAATTTACTCTCAAACCAAAGGTCAATTTTACGTAACTTATTTTAAGTACATCATTCTATATGCCATACCAACTTTGAATACTTTAAACTTTCATGATGCAGACCTTAAAATATGTCTCAGCCTTAAAATGTATTCATTTTAGCCCATTGTTAATTCTCTTTCTTTTATCTCTTGTCTTATTACTAGTTATGCTAGCTCCATTGTTAATTCTCTTTCTTTTATCTCTTGTCTTATTAATAGTTATGCTATTTCTTAATGAGAAATTAAGATCTCACTTCAACACTTATATCCGACACCTCTAAGGTATCTCAAAATTTTAAAAAAAAATCTTATTCAAAGTTTTTATTAAAAAATTTAAAATTTCTTGGATGATATCGAAAATTTCAAGTACATATTAAAAAATTTAAAAAAAATGAAACTTTTATAAAAATATTTTAAAATTCTGAAAGATTTTAGTAGAAATTTTGAATTTTTTCAGTAAATTTTACCGGAAACTTTAAAATTTGTGAGATTTTACCGAAATTTTGAAATTTCCAAAAGATTTTATCAATAATTTCGAAATTTTCTAAATTTTATCAGAAATTTTAAAATTTACAAAATTTTATTACCCATTTTGAAATTTTCAAAATTAATTGTAACTACCGGCAATTTCAAATGAATTACCCGGAAATTTCATTCGAAAAAAATTATTTTCATTTCACCAATAAAACCTAGGTGTTGGGTATAATTTGAGGTAGGGGTGTTCAAAATCAAACTCGTCCAATAAAAAATCGCAATTATGTTTTTTATTCCACTTTTCTCTAATCTTATTTTTGTATATTAAATAATAAGTTTTTTTTAAAATATGATGCATTTTTGTTATTTAATAAGCATAAATGACTAAAAACAAAGCTATATTGTCATTTATATGTGTATGTATGACTCAATAATTTTTTGTAAAGAAATTGAACCAATCCAAACCGCATTGATTTAGTTTGATTTGGTTCGATTTTATTTTCAAAAGTCAACCGAATCAACCCGAATCGCACACTTTTTATCTTGCGGTTCGGATGATTTTTTAAGTCAAAACTGTCCAAACTGCACTGCAAACACCCTAATTTGAGGTGGCAGGTTAAATTGTCTTTCTTCACTTTGCTCCTTATTATAACATAAAGCACATTAAATCAGTATAACAGAAAAGAATGCAATTGCAACTTGAACGTGTTTTTATACAATTCAGAAGTTTGAACATTCTACACATCCAATCATTCATGACCAATAACCACTACATTGATTGTGGTAGATGGCTAAGTCTAAGCTAGATCTAATTCAACACATTAATTCTACAAACTCAAAGTGCCAATTTCATCTTCAAAGAAGAAAAACACCACTAAGCTAGCTAACCTCCCTATAGTCTCGCACCAAACCTTCATGTTCAAGTGGCACTATAGTTACAATTGTTTCTGGAACAGGAAACAACATAGGCTGAGGTAATTGAGATGAACTACCTTGTGATCCAACAATTTTTTTACATGTCTCAATAAGACATTGTCTACATTTAGGACACGACGAATGCGAACTTAGCCATTTGTCAATACAACGAACATGAAATCCGTGGTTACACTTTGGCAAAAGGCGCACCTTATCACCGTTAGTGAATTCTGACAAACATATCACACACTCTGAGTCCAAACTCGGAAGATTCAACTCGGCCGAATAACTCACCGTGGTGAAAGTCTTCAAAGCTTTCTTCTTGATTCCAGTGTTTGTCGCTTGAGCTGGAGTGTTAGCGTGATGACTACCACCACCACTCGTCACAACTAAATTGGAACACTTTAATGCACACCTTATGATTGAGTTCAAACAAAGTGAACAAATAAGAGCACATAATAGGACAGAGAGTACCATAACAACATTTGCATCAAAATTACCATCTCCAAGATAGGATGATTCTTTACTTGAATCATGAATATTTGTGGAAATTGGAGGATTACCTAAATTTGATGGTTGGTTAATTGGAGAGTGAAGTAACATCCTTCTTGAGTGGAAAATTTCAAGGTCATGGAGAAGTGGTGAAACAAAGGAAGTAGTAGCATACATGTTTTTCTTTGAGGTATATTAATGAATTTGAGCTAAGTTCTTGAGGTTGGTTGCACTAAGAGGATTGATTATATATATAGTGTGGTTGGAATTTTTGAAATAATTATTTAATAATTGAAATAATGTGGTGAATAGTGTAGCTAGCTAGGTAAATAGAATATTCCTATAAGATTAAGGTTAAAATGTGACAAATCATAGATGTCTTCATTTTCAAGTATATGGATACTCCACTAATTTTAACCTTTTGTAAAATGCCTTTCAAATCAATATGGGTCCTTTCATTCCCACCATACACGCATCAAAATGTGCCACGTGGGAGTTTATATACACACATTAAATAAACAAGGAATAAAGTTTATGCAAAACGTATCTTCATTTATTTATTTTAGAAATGGTAATACAAAAGAACTTTTTTTCTTCTTCTTCTTTCTTTCATGATACAATGTCATAACAATAATGGTGTTTAATATCTTGATTCTGTTCCTATGAGGAGGACCCACGAGCAGAAGAGGGAACAGGGAAGTTGAAAAATAGTAGTATAGTATTATTGATCCAAAGGTTCCTCATTTTTTTGTCGTTTTGGGTCCCAAATGAGAAAAATGAGTTTCAATATAGTAAGTTATGACTTATGAGCCAAGTGGCCTTATCCGTACTTGTCTAATGCCTATAGGAAGGCTAAAATACAAATTAATTAAGAAGACATCGAATTTATTGATTTCAACTTTTAAATCATATGCCTACATATTTAAGAAGACATAGCCCATAAAGATTTACCCGTGTGTTTTAGAGAGAAGCTTGAGCATCTCTCTCTAGAAACTTAACACGCTTTCCCAAAACCCCCCTGTGGTGTGTTTTCCTTTTCCCAGGTTCCTCTGGGTCTCCCCAAACTAGTTTTGGTCCTCTCAACCTTTAACCTTTCTTCTTCCTCCTGGCTTTCTGTACTTTCAACCTCATTCTTCTATCCTTATCTTGAGGTGGGCCTGTGTTTCATGGAGAAGTGGAGGAATATCCCATTTTCAAAAGAAGAAGAGGAGGGCGTAGAAGCAGAGCCAGATGAAGTTAACGGCGACGACTCATTTCAACGGTCACTAGCAGGGAAGCTATGGACAGACAGCAGCTTCAACATTCGGGCGTTTAAGAGTACTATGGTGGCGGCCTGGAAACTTAGGAACCCAGTTGAGATTCAGGAACTGAGCAAAAATCTGTTTGTGTTCAAGTTCTCAACAAAAAGAGATCTGGAATCGGTGTGGAAGAATGGCCCATGGAGTTTTGATAGAGCCCTTTTAGTCCTCTCGAGAATAACGGGAGAGGAGCAACCGGCGGATCTAAGCATGCACTACGGTGTCTTCTGGACGAGGGTTTATGAGCTTCCCTTGGTCTTGAGATCTGAAGCTATGGCGAGGAAGCTGGGGAATATAATGGGCAACTTTGAAGAAATGGACACTAAGGAGGCTTACCGAAATGGCAGATTTCTCAGGATTAAAGTCTCCCTGGATCTGAGAAAGCCATTGAAGAGAGGGACAGTGGTGAAATTCAAAGAGAAAAATCTAAGGGCTCATTTCAAGTATGAGCGACTTCCTACATTTTGCTACATATGTGGGAGAATTGGCCACCAGCTGAAGGATTGTGAATCCTTGGAGGAACTGAATGAAGAAGGCTTTGAAGATCTTGATGAACAAGATCTCTCGTTCGGGAACTGGCTAAGAGCATCTCCGCTCCCTAAGATGGTGGAGGAACAAAAATCTAAAGAGTCAAGCTCTGGCACATGCAGCAAAAATTTGTTCAATGCTCCCTCTAGCCAGAGTAGATGCGGCACGAAAGAAAAAGAAAAAGGAAGAGAAGAGGCGGAGGTAGTCCAAAGTAGATTGAAAGAGACAGGTGCGGGCGAAGGTGATCCTCCCCATTCAAAGCGGAAGGAAACATTGGTGGATGTAGAAGGAGTAGCGGAGTCGTTGGAAGCAGTCCTGTTAACGGCGGTAGATGACAATCCGATGACTAAAACTGACTCAGCTGGCACCAAACCTAGGAAGTGGATTAGGAAAAAGAATGTTAAGAGAGCAGGTAATTCCAGTCAGTCTAACAAAGCTCTAGAGGTAGGGAAGAGACAGCTTGTTGAAGTCCAGATTATGGAGGGCTCTGTGGAGGATATGGGGATAGGTGATAGGAAAAGGAGACAAGTTGGAGACAAGGAGAAAACTCAAGAAACAAGACCAGAGGTGGTGTTGGTAGACCAACACCGCCTGCCCCAATGAATCTCTTATGCTGGAACTGCAGGGGTCTAGGGAATCCCCATGCAGTTCGAGCCTTGTTGAGGCTCCTCAAAAAAGAAAACCCTAGCTTAGTCTTCCTCATGGAGACGAGATTAAAGACGAATGAAGCAGTTAGAGTCAGGAACAGAACACAGCGGCAAGGAAGTATCATAGTGGAATGTAAAGGAAGTGGCAAGGAGAGAGCAGGTGGTCTTATGCTGTTATGGAATGACTCGGTTACGGTCAATGTGGTCTCTTCATCCCTTAATCATGTGTCTGCTAAGATTCAACAAGAGGATAATCCCCAGCAGTGGTTGCTAACCGGTGTTTATGGATTCCCAGAAGAACAAAACAAGCGGGAAACGTGGAATCTCATCCAAGATATAGGTAGGAGTGTGGAGGAAGGATGGTTATGCTGTGGAGACTTTAACGACATTACCAAAGCTGACGAGAAAGTGGGGGGAACGTTAAGATTGACTACACAACTCTCATGGAGCAGACAGGCGCTGGATGCCTGTGATCTTAAAGATCTAGGCTTTGTTGGCTACCCATTCACCTGGACAAATGGAAGGAGTGGCGGAGATAACATTCAGTGCAGGCTCGATAAAGGGTATGCGAATCCAAGTTTCCTTAATCTCTTCCCCGATTCGTCTGTGGTTCACTTGCAACGCTACGGATCCGACCATGCCGCTATAAGAGTTGAAATTAAGAAGGCCGCTGAATTCATGGAGGACAGGAGGAAATTCTTGTTTCGATTCGAGGAAGTATGGACAAAGGATGAGAGATGCGAAGAGACTATCCGCAGAAATTGGAGGAGTCCACGACGTGATTTTCATCAGAAGATCGAAGCTTTAAAGGAGTTACAACCGCTATTCAAGGAATACAGAACCAGTGCTGTAGCAAAGGACTTGAAAAGAGTGGAAGAGCTTCTCAAATCGGAGGAGTGCTGGTCCGGCAACGAAGCCCAATTGCAGAAGTACAAAGCACTGGAGAGGCGCCGAAGATCCTTGCAGAGAATGGAAGAAACTATCTGGAGACAGCGAAGCAGAGCGTGTTGGCTCAGGGACGGCGACAAAAATACTAAGTTCTTTCATGAAAAAGCTGATCAACGGAGGAAGTCTAAGGCCATAAAGAGATTGAAAGACCCGGAAGGAAATTGGAAGAATGGACAGCAGCAGTGTGAGAGGATCCTAAACAACTACTTTCAAAAATTGTTTACTTCCTCCTCCCCCAAAGGCATTATTGAAGTGTGCAGTGTGGTGTCTAATAAACTGTCTAATGATCATAAGAATTGGTGTTCTAACCCCTTTACTGCAACTGAAGTGCAAGAAGCTCTATCTCAAATGTATCCAACAAAAGCTCCAGGGCCGGACGGACTTCCTGCACTTTTTTTTTTCCAGAAATACTGGCACATAGTAGGAGAAGAGGTAACTAAACAGGTGCTGGAAATTCTAAATAAACAGGCTGATCCAATATCCTTCAACAATACTTTTATTGTCCTAATTCCTAAGAAGAAGAAACCATGCTGCCCAGAGGAGTTCAGGCCTATAAGCCTTTGCAATGTTATTATGAAGTTAGTTACGAAAACAATTGCTAATCGCATCAAGAGCATTCTGCCGGATATTATTGATGAGGAACAAAGCGCTTTTGTCAAGGGGAGGTTGATCACGGACAACGCTCTCGTAGCTATGGAATGCTTCCACTGGCTCAAGAAAAAGGTTAAAGGAAAGAAAGGGGCTATGGCGCTGAAATTGGACATGTCTAAGGCGTACGATAGGATCGAGTGGGAGTTCGTTACTCAGACCCTGCTAGCCATGGGTTTCCCGGTTCAGTTTGTGAAGCTTATTGAGAGATGTATATCATCAGTCTCGTATCAGGTCTTGGTTAACGGCAGCCCTAGCGAAAGGTTCCACCCTGCTAGGGGTCTCCGCCAAGGGGACCCCCTCTCTCCTTACCTGTTTGTTTTATGTGCAGATGTGCTTTCGGGGATGCTGAAGATGGAGATCAAGGAGAAGAAGCTTCATGGTTTAAGGATAGCTCGAAAGGCGCCTGTTATCTCACATCTTCTTTTTGCGGACGACAACATTCTGTTTGCTCGAGCCACTACCTCAGAAGCTGAGCGCATATTGGAGGTCCTTCGTTGTTACCAGGATGCCTCCGGCCAAGTTGTTAATCTCACCAAGTCAGAAGTTTCGTTTAGTAGCAATGTGAGCAATGACGCAAGGAGTCTGGTGAGTAGGAAGCTCGGGGTCTCAAGTGTGACTAATCACTCCAAGTATTTAGGACTTCCGGTGGTGTTTGGAAGGTCAAAAAAGCATATTTTTAATATGGTTGTGGAAAGGATCTGGAAGAAGCTTAAGGGGTGGAAGGAGAAACTTCTCTCGAGAGCCGGAAAGGAAACATTGATAAAGGCAGTGGCACAAGCAATTCCAAGCTATATTATGAGTTGTTATAAACTTCCTGAAGGTGTGTGTAAGGAGATCGAATCCATGCTTGCGAAGTTTTGGTGGGGATCTAACAATGGCACAAGCAAGGTCCATTGGATGAGTTGGGACATGCTTTCCATATCAAAAGGTAGGGGAGGTATGGGGTTCCGTGGCATTAGCGATTTTAATATTAGTTTGCTTGGTAAGCAATTTTGGAGGCTGCTCAAAGGTGAGAACTCTCTGTTTGTCAAAGTTTTCAAAGGAAAATACTTCCCACGTGGTGATCTTATGGAGGCTACCTTGGGTTTCTCTCCGAGCTACGCTTGGAGAAGCATTTTAAGTGCGAAGGAAGCGGTCAGCAGAGGCCTAAGATGGAGGATTGGTAATGGCTCACAGGTGAGAGTTTGGCAGGATCCCTGGATTCCCTCGAGTCCAACGTTTAAACCGTTAATCCGGCAGGCAAATATGGACACGGGATTGTATGTTTCTTCTCTTATTGACCATGACTTGGGCTGCTGGGATAGGCAAGCCTTGAGTGCTCTTTTTGATCCACACGACGCCCGTAGTGTTGCCAGCATACCGGTTTCTAGAAGATGCTTGGAAGATAAAAGAGTTTGGCATTATGAGGCTAATGGTGAGTACTCAGTTAAAAGTGCATATCACTTGCTGGGTGGAGACAGAAGAAGAAATGATGCAAGTCACTCGGGATCCCAAAGGAATGATTTCTGGAAATTACTCTGGAAGGTCCCTGTTCCGGCTAAGATTCGCAATTTCGTCTGGCGCCTAGCGAAGAATATTCTTCCTACTCGATGTAATCTTCAGAAAAAAGGTATTGTGCTGGACCCCTCGTGCCCCCTTTGTCAACATGAAGCTGAAAGTGTAAACCATTTGTTCTTGAATTGTGAATTTACGAGGAGAACGTGCTTTTCCCCGCCTCTAGGATTTAGACTCCCCAGTAACGTGGAGATTATAGACTGGATAGGAATGATTCTGCGCGGTGGAGATATGTTGGTAACTCAGCTGCAGATTACTTCCATGTGGAAAGTATGGAATGCCCGTAATAATTGTGTGTTCAATAGGACGTTAGAGGATCCTGCCAAAGTAGCCATGGATACTGCAGAAGTCATCAAGGAATTCAATTATGCGAATCCAGAACTCGCTAAGAAGAAGAAGGCTATGACTGAAGCTGACTGCCACGGTTCTGCGGGGGGAGTGACTATTGTTCAAGTTGATGCAGGTTGCTATGATAATGGTGTTATGGCCATGGGATGTGTGGTGAAACCTGATGGAGCTGGTGTGATTATGTCTGCTTGCAGACGTGAACAAGTGCTGGTGAACCCAAATGTTGCTGAAGCTATGGCCATTAGGTGGGCGCTTTCGTTGATGCAAGCCATACACCTGGATAATGCAGTGCTCCAATCTGATGCGCTGAATGTCATAGATAGTATTTATGGGCTGAATTATAGTGCTGATCTAGAACCAATTGTGTCTGATTGTAAACACTTGATTACTTGTTTTAGGAATGTTTCTGTATCTTTCATTGGTA